>NC_134405.1:309910027-310243950 GCF_038048845.1 Mixophyes fleayi | reverse complement strand
GTATGTTTTTGGAGTGTGGGAGGAAACCCACACAAACGCAGGGAGAACATACAAACTCCTCACAGATAAGGCCATAGTTAGGAATTGAACCCAGTGCTGTGAGGCAGAAGTGCTAACCACTGAGCCACCGTGCTGCCTAAATACACCTTGCACGTATCTTTCTAGTGAAATATCCGCTGATTTTTGCTCGCATCCAGTACAGCTGTGATGAAAATGAGCAGATATTTTTACTGTACTAACGGCTAATTGAATCTCCCCCTTTGTTTCCAAGGTAAACAAGTCATATGAAGTGCAAGTCTAAAAGTTCATGAAAGTAAATCTATTAATTAGCATAGGAGTTTTCTAGCTTCTGATGATAACTTTATATTCCACACACTTGTACAGTGCTGCATATGCTATTGGTTGTATTAGAACAGCTGATAGTAACATATCTCATGTGCTCATCACTCCACTGCAGTGTGACCTGCGGACTTTCTCTGTAATGTTTCTTGTTTGATGTATACAACAGAAAGGAAACCGACCTCACACTAGCAGTCTGGCTATACGTTTATATGTTTATGTTCCAGGACAAAGGGTTAAGTGTGATGTTTTAGGTAAGGTGGGGGGTCGTGATGCCAGGCTGCCTGTCCCTGGTTTTTATTGGTGGAGGTCATGCCTGGTGCATGGGAAAAGGAAAATTGGCAGCTGGAGCGGATGTCCTGAGACCCCCCTCCCCCTTTTCCTGCCACCCCTCTATCCCCGTTCTTTATTTAGCTCTCCTAATGGACAGGAGGAATAAGACAGCGGAATCTGTCATTGCCTGATAACAGATCAGCCACCTCTTCTATGAGCTCTCAGATGTTCAACCTTTTTTTTGCAGAATATTTCAGTTCATTTTTTGCTGTTTATTAAATGATCAGCATTTCTAGAAAACTTGTTCTGTTAATAATTGTAGATGGAAGAATCAATTTGACTGGTTCTGAAATTCAGAGATTCACCATCTGCCAATAAATTTGCAAAGCCCTCTTAATTTGCAAGAAAATTGACTGATATTTAGTCAAGGCTGGTTGCAATCACAGCAAGCATCAACAAATGGCATGTGTCTGTAACCTTATATAGAGAGTTTACATGTGTCTGTAACCTTATAGAGAGAGTTTACAGCCTCTCTATCATTCTTGATGAATTGTACTGGGATAAATGTCTGTGGATGCTCTCTGTGACTAGTAATGTGTGCACATTGCATTTGGTGCATAGTTGACCTGTATAGCAGCTTTGCTGTTATACATATCTTACACCCTACTTACTTAGCCCTATTGTCAGAATCTATTGGTGTACAATAAATCTGCAGTGTTTCTTATCATTGGCACCATTAGCTATATAGGTGTACAAATAGCCCTTAGCACCATTAGCTATATAGGTGTACAAATAGCCCTTAGCACCCTTAGCTATATAGGTGTACAAATAGCCATTAGCACCATTAGCTATATAGGTGTACAAATAGCCATTAGTACCATTAGCTATATAGGTGTACAAATAGCCCTTAGCACCATTAGCTATATAGGTGTACAAATAGCCATTAGCACCATTAGCTATATAGGTGTACAAATAGCCATTAGCACCATTAGCTATATAGGTGTACAAATAGCCATTAGCACCGTTAGCTATATTGTAATATATCCCGGCATGTTTGCTTCACTTCCTTTTTCTGTACTTGTCATTAATGCCATCAGTTATATAAGCTGTACAAATACCCAGGCAATACAATGTGATTATTATTATTATTCATTTTTATTTATAGGGCGCCGCTAGGTGTCCGTAGCGCCGTACAGGGACAAACGGTGTCTTGTGATGTCAACTGGTGTCTTGTTTACAGCATACTAACTGTTACAGGGATATTATTTCACTGCGGCAATTCTCAAATGTTGAGTCTGAAATAGAATGAATCACGGGGAAGGAAACTTTGGGGGATTCATACATCCCTATTGATAATATGTTAATTTTTTTTTGTTTAATTCAGTTTGTGTAAAAAAGATAAATTCTTGGAAACATATTTATAGATGTGAAGATGATACGTTTAATCCAGGAGATAATTGTCTAGAGTGCTGGAGGAAATGGGAGAGACATGTAAGGTCTGCTGTCAATAGATAACATTCTAGAGCTGGTCTGTCTATAGGATGATTGACGGACACATTCGGTCTCATAAGACTTCTATGTGGCCCTACAACCTCCATAGACTGATGTCTGACATCATATGTTTTATAGAATTCAGCCACAATATGTACATACACATGCTGTCCTCTTTATGTACATACTCAGACAGTACTGATCCAGATGGAGGAAAAAAAAGATTACCAAGAGAATAAAGGTAAGGGCATGGGTTAAGTAATAGAACATTTCAAGAGACTCAAAGCACAATTGATTCCAAATATAATTATATTAATAAATATAAAAAAATTCTAATCAGAAATAGAATATTTTGTGTATATATATATATATATATATATATATATATATATATATATACTGTTACAAGATCTGTTTTATAATGGACCATGGAGTTAGTTATTATTACCTAAAGCTTCCTATGATGGCTTTACTCGTACGTTCAGCACACAGAATCTGACGGCCTATTATTTTATGATACAGTACGAACGGGCTCAGGGACCATAACATGGAATGACCAGACCACATAACAGAATTTGTTGGGTAGCCTGGCGATACTGGTCCATCAGGTCCGGAACTGAAAGCCCTCAATGCGCATGCATCAGCCCACACATTAGAAGCTTCCTGCAGATGTGTCTCATATGAAGTTTAGAACCTAATCGCCAAGACCTCAAAATGCCTGAGAATTCAAATCTCCAGAGAGGAAAAAGCTGTGTGCCCTCCTACAAAGCAAGGTACACCATAGTTGCCTACTCTGCCGGAATGTCCAGGAGACTCCCGAATTTCTGGGAGTCCTACCAGACTCCCGGGAGAGCGGAGCAGCCTCCCGCAACCCGGCCAGTTCAGTAAGTTGAATGGAGGAGGTAGGGTTTAGTGACATAATTCATGTGTCATCACGTCCCCGTCCCCTTCTGTTATAGGCCAAAAATGGCAATGACAGTTTAGGTGGCGGGGACTATGACACAATTCTCCGAGCCCCACTCCACACGCCACCCTGCCCTCAGACCTCCCGGAAAACCATTTGCCAATGTTTGCAAGTATGGGGGACACCCTGTAAATGCACTCTCTCCATTGCTGTATCTCATTTAATTAATGCCATCCAGGAAAATTACATTTTGCTTCTGCACTGCATTGTAAAACAAGGTGCACTTTATGTGCCTAAATCGTACTTAGCAGGAACACCCTCGATCCACCCAGCTCCTTCCATCAGCCAGTGCAAACGTTGGATCCCCCACAGATGAACTCATGTGCTTTTCTATAAACCAGGTGCAATTATGCAAAAGTAGATGGTTGATGTCACAAAAGAACATTTGCACTACAGTTCTACTCTTTTGTGTGGTATGTAAATGACCTTTAATTTGTCTGCTGTTTATTCTCTTATTGACTTTCTTTCTTGCAGAATAATGTTAATATTTAATGAATACATATGGCGCAATAAAATGAAATAAACGCTTATACTCAAATGTTGGACAATCCCAAGTCACAAATTCATTCATTCATTCACAAGCCACCATATCATAAATGCACCTCAAATATAATATTATATATAAAATGCCAATCATAATTATACTGTAATAGCAAGTTCTTTTCATGTTTTATTCCTTTATTTACAACTTTACATCAACAAGGAATCAGGCCAGTTTGGTTAGTAAACACTATACAGATCTGCATTGTGACCAAAATTATACAATTATAGGGTGTCTACTTCTCAATGTAATATGTTCCCCATTGTAGCAACATATGAGGGGAGAATCATATAGTGTAACAATCATTGCATTCTGTCCATAGCTCTTCTATAGAGCTCTATAGTAAGCGGTGGATAGGTTTAGTCTCCAGCACCGAGATCTATAGCACAAGCTGGTTCTTAGTTTCCGGCAACAAAAAAATGGACAACAACTTTAATTCCACATAAAAACAGACACAGGTCTCCAGTATCAGAGATATCTGAATAGCTTAGAAACTCCAGGTTAAATCCTGTGGCTTCAGGAGAGAAAACTAAGACAGTGTTGATCAGCAGGCAGGAAGCAGTGTTATAATAAGACCTGGAAGGAAGAGTATTTATAGATAGAAGTGCTTCCATTCTTAATTATAGCTCTATAATGTCTCTTTTACTATATGGGTGGCCAATGCTCTTGTTTTTTTAGCAATCTGGCGCACTGCACTGCGAATGGCATTGGGTTGTAGGGACTAACTGCCCGAGAAAGAACAGCTGTCCCCTCTCCCAGGTGGTATACAGAGTAGGTAAGTATGACATGAAGATCGTAGGCACAGTTTGATTCACCAGGGATAGGTCCGTTACCAGGACGTGGACATGAGCCTTGAAATAAGCTCGGTGGACAAGTCATTATACTTAAATAAATAAGCAGCGCACGTCAGCTTTTTTGCAGTTCCTAAATGAGCCTTGGGGCTAGATTTACTAAGCTGCGGGTTTGAAAAAGTGGGGATGTTGCCTATAGCAACCAATCGGATTCTAGCTGTCATTTTGTAGAATGTACTAAATAAATGACAGCTGGAATCTGATTGGTTGCTATAGGCAACATCCCCACTTTTTCAAACCCGCAGCTTAGTAAATCTTGCCCTTACTGTCTAGATTTATCATCTTACGCTAAAAGCAGGTGGAAAATCTGGAAATAATATTGACAGCTGTTAAAGACAATAATGCCGCTGTCTTAACTCATTTTGCCATGTTGCATTTACATAAATTTAAATAAATAAAAAGTAAAGACTAGACTATGCGCCTCATCTACCCAGCTAAGCCTACAATACTATACCTCATACCTGTAGCGTGTATTGTAATGTAATCGTTGGTGAGCAAGTTGCCTCTGGTATCTACGTCTCCAGCGAGTCTCCCCAATAACTAATTAAAGTGTGTATGGATGGAAATGGCACAGTAATGTATGTATTTTCCCTTAGAATTCCTACATAATTAAATATATTTGCGGTTAATCTCGCACAGGCTTTGAGAACTGACCATGTACATGTCCCTTTAAAGACTTCTCTGTGTTGCATGAATTGTATTGTATATGGAGTCTGTCACAACTTAAACGCAGCAAACTCTGGTTACATACTGCCCTGGCACTATGCTAGCAGTACCGTGAAATGTGTTCCAGGCTCCTTCAGCAGTTGGTGGCGGATCCTGCCATCTCGCAGCTTGCTGTACAAGATAACAATGCCTTCCAAGAGGTAATAGATCTTTATTAAAGAAGATAATTGTGCTTCCAGTGGCTTCTCCTCGAGCAGATTGGCTGGCACAGTGGGATTTCATCACTAGGCTTAGGTTCCTGAAAGTGAAATAAGATCTCGCTCTACACATTGTAGAGTGAATGTGAATCCCAGGCCTCAGCAGCTGCACACAGCCAGGGTATTAAGCAAGATGGAGACCGTATTGTCAGAACATGTTGGTCTAGCCAAGAGCACAGGTGGCTTACTACTACGGTAGTCAAAAAACATTGACATTATTTATTGTTAATTCATAGTGACTATTGCAGGAAAAATATTTAAGTTGTAAAATAACAAGTCAAGTAATAAGAAATAAAAGAGTATTGTCATATGGAAACTACACATACTTCCAGTGCTGTAAATTGTACATATTTTTATACGGATCTTTTTATGTGAGTTTCCATGTTGTTAGAAATGGCTGAAAATTACTTGTGGATTGTTCCGCTAAATTAAAGAAAGGTTATACTTATGGGCAGCATGGTGGCTTAGTGGTTAGCACTTCTGCCTCACAGCACTGGGGTCATGAGTTTGATTCCCAACCATGGTCTTATCTGTGTGGAGTTTGTATGTTCTCCCTGGTGCTCCGGTTTCCTCCCACACTCCTAAAACATACTGGTAGGTTGATGGCTGCTAACAAATTGACTCTAGTCTGTGTATAGTAGGGAATTTAGACTGTAAGCTCCAATGGGGCAGGGACTGATGTGAGTGAGTTCTCTGTACAGCGCTGCAGAATTAGTGGCGCTATATAAATAAATGATGATGATGATGATGATACTTCAGTGTTAGACAATATTCATGGGAAATTCAGAGGTTATTATTAGTGAGCTGTCCTTTTTAGAGAATTGTTTGAGGTAACAATCACACTGTATGAGGTATAAAATTGGTAGAAGGAGAACCTTTCTCCTTTTCATGCTTAAAGAAGAACTGTTGCCAAATGTTTTCTTTTTATAAAACAATACCCCTAAATGGTCTAAACTCTACTGGAGGTATTGGGTGTCTTTGCAGTAAAAGGGTTTATTTTCATTTCACCCCATATTAATGTGTTTACAGCTGGTGATAACCGATACTGGGGGCAGGGGCATAGGAACGAATATTTTTAAGGAGGGGGTGGGGCAAAAGGCCAAGGACTACTAAAGGGCTTGGAGCTCCATTTTCTCGCGTTTGGTATCTCATTTCACAACAGTTGTAACAGTGACTGTAAATATACAAAGAGTTCCATTCCTATGTTCATTTTTGTCAGTGTTTCAGGGGTTGGTCAAAAAACATTATTAAATCAATATTATTATTAATATTAATGACAAGAGAGTCCCTTTAGACGAACGCATTTAAATAGCGACAGTGTTTGCATATGAGCTTACACTTTTACACTTACCTTAAAGGGTTAACAATAGTTACAGGTTCGACCAATGGCTGTTTCATGGGAGGATCCTGGGTTCCTATATAGGTCCTCTACTTCAAAGCAACGGTAACTCTTTGGTCCTTCAGTGAGGAGGGTCCCTTGTCCTGCTCAGTGAGGGAGGGCATTGTGAGTTTACAGGGGTGCAGTCACTATGACACCAGGTCTAGCGCCGGCCAAGCATTTAGGGATACACAGCGGGATCGCCATTTCCATGCTTGGTATTGGGTATCAGTCTGGAAGCTGTCCTGCAGTGCTCTTTCTCCGCCACCAAATTCAATTAATAAAACTGTGATCTTCATTATCCTCCTTATATATGTCTCTGTGTCTTTATTTAACATAAGATAGTTTAAGTTATTTAAAGGTTTAGTGAAAGGGAAGATGGGCATACGCAGTGAGCAATTTACTACCAATTAGTACAATAGCTATTAGAAAGATGGTTAAATTCAATTGTTCATCTTAAAAATTTACATTTTGCATAGTCATTAAACTAGTTTTTATTCAGATTTCATTGACAGTTTAATCTCATTTCATTGGGAGTATTTTTAAATCTACAGTCGCTGCCTCACTGGTTTTGGTATGTTCTTTAAATTTAAATTGCCATATCTCATGTTTGTTACTGGACGCCCTGCACGAAATTCAGGATAAAAGTAAAGTGAATAGCTAGTTGTTCATCATCAATACAGGTTATTTTATACTTGCCAACTTCTAGCAGTCGATGTCCGGAAGCGGCCGGGGGGAGGTGGGCGTGCGGGGGATGAGCCTCAGAAAATCGCGTCATTTTGGCCCCGCCCCGTGACGTAATGACGCAAACGTGTCATTTTGCAGCGGGCCAGAAATAATTGTCTCAGCTCCAGCAATAAGGTCACAATTATCAAGCACACCTTGATAAGATCAATAGTAATCTGCCATGTTTCACTAAAGAAGCTGTTTATATATGAATATGTGTCAATTGTCTACAAATTGGAAGATATAATGGCCTAGATTTCTATTGCTTGCAGCTAATTAGGCAAATTTCCTCTCCCACCAATGTCCCTAACCATCATTATGTGGTATGGGGATTATTGCAATTAGTAAAGGTTTAGTGCAGGTGTGTTTTAGTTATGTTGAGATGGAAAAGTATTGGTAGTTTAAGTAGTTACCAATCAGATTCTGGCATTTTTCTTGTATAGCGCATTTAAAAATCTGATTGATTACTGTGGGCAACACCAGCTCTTCTACACGGTTAACTGTACAACAGTTTTCTAGGAATGTCCCAAACAATGCCTTATGTATGTTGTTTCTGGTCCCACCAATATGTATCTGTGAAATACAAATAATGTCCTAACAGGGCAGAAAATGCCAAATAAATCTTTTCTGATTTTGCACAAAGTATTTGTTTAGAGCTGTATGAGTGCAGCTATTGCAAGGCTGTGTTCTCAATTCCCATTTGTCACACTACATTAAGACAATCAGAGCTTCGAAAATGCTTCAGACACAAGGGTTAGTTGTTTTTTTGTTCTGACCCATGTATTACGTGTGAGGAGCAGACTCATCGCAGCAGCCTTGTGCCGCATTGTATAATAATCATCAGTCCTGCGTCATATGTCAGTACAGAAAAATAACTTAAGCCGCTAGCGGCATACAAAACGTCTTTAACACAGTAGAAAATGTCTGTGGGGACAACCCTTTAAATGACATTGCATTCAGCTGATCTGAGCCTGTAAAAATAGAGGACAATGCCAAATCTCTAATTCTTGTCACATAATAGGGCATGCTGTCAATCCATTCATTACCAAGGAGCACTTTAATTTACACCCCTTACATTTGTATATGTCTAGTCCAGTGATGGGCACACCCTCCGAACCTTAACCTGCGGCTTCCAGCAACTCCATGCTTTGTTGTCAGATTCCTTTGTTATAGTTTATAACATATGTCTCTTTCTATGATTAAATGTATTGCTTTAACTTATTACTGAAATTAAGGGCTAGATTTACTAAGCTGCGGGTTTGAAAAAGTGGGGATGTTGCCTATAGCAACCAATCAGATTCTAGCTGTCATTTTGTAGAATGTACTAAATAAATGAAATCTAAAATCTGATTGGTTGCTATAGGCAACATCCCCACTTTTTCAAACCCACAGCTTAGTAAATCTAGCCCTAAGAGTAATGTGCAGCACTTTTAGGGGCCTGACCATGATTCCCCTGAAATGTATCAGGTTCCCTATTCCAGGCAGCCAGGTCTAGTCCATACCTCAAAATATGGAATTGAGTCTTCTGTTCCACTTACTTGTTTCCAGTCAGGTTGCAAGGTCTTGCAAATAAGACTTTCACTCCATTCTCTCAATTATTCTCATGCATTATATGGTATATTCATTTCAGTGTAGGATTTAATGGCAATACTCTCTTGCTGAAACTGAAACTAGAATTTGGTGGAAGACTAAGGGTTAAATTTATCAAGCTGCGAGTTTCTGGCGGGTTTGAAAAGTGGAGATGTTGCCTATAGCAACCAGTCAGATTCTAGTTATCATTTGTTTAGTACATTCTACAGATTGACAGCAAGACACTGATTGGTTGCTATAGGCAACATCTCCACTTTTCAAACCCGCCGGAAACTCACGGCTTGATAAATGTACCCCCAAGACTGCTTCTTTATGCCAAAATAATGTGACAATTCTTTTTCTATTTGACACAGGAAAAAGAGGAAGTGATAGTGGGCAGCACGGTGGCTAAGTGGTTAGCACTTCTGCCTCACAGCACTGGTGTCATGAGTTCAATTCCCGACAATGGCCTTATCTGTGTGGAGTTTGTATGTTCTCCCCGTGTTTGCGTGGGTTTCCTCCAGTTTCCTCCCACACTCCAAAAACATACTGGTAGGTTAATTGGCTGCTATCAAATTGACCCTAGTCTGTGTGTCTGTGTGTGTGTATGTTAGGGAATTTAGACTGTAATCCCCAATGGGGCAGGGACTGATTTGAGTGACTTCTCTGTACAGTGCTGCGGAATTAGAGGCACTATATAAATAAGTGATGATGATGATGATAGTGTTAAAAATATAGCTATTAATAAAAGTCCAATATATTCTGAATGCAGACTTTCAAGGTGAGATCCTCAGCAGAGTGAGCTTTTAACTCTTTCATTTCCAAACCGCTCAACTTAGAGGGAACATTATCCTTTAAGGGGCCCATTCATCAGCCTTCTATATATTTAATTTACTTGTGTTTAAACATTTAAGTGGGGGTAGAGCTTAAAGATTAAGTATATTTACAGTAGATATAGTTTCTAGATATTACTGCTATATTCTTGGTATTAATGTCTCTAACCTAAATGGTTATTCTGCATGTATTATCTCTGTAGGTGTTTGCCTCAATGTCTTGTCAATGTCTTGTCACTTTAAATTGTAGAGCAAAACAGCAGCTTGCTGTGTTATCACTATGGATGGCTGAGCTCTTGATAGAGGAGGGAGTGTAGTATCGCTGGGTAAATACAGCAAGAGATATCACCTGATAAAGCACAATTGCTGGAAATCACAAAGGGAAAATCAAGATCTGGAAAAGGGAGGATAACATAGAACCTGACACCTTTTGTATAGCGCTTGCTGAGTTCAGGTGATTATAGATGTATAGACATAATTGGTCACAAACTGCAGCAATCTCAATCCCGATAAGATATTGGTCAGGACGGATGATACATGGGATGTGAAGATGATCGCATCTGACCCACATGACTGTGGGGCCTATTTATCATGTTTTTTAGTATTAAATTCCGATGCTCATTTAAACAGCAGCAGTTATGAACAGTGCATCACATACGGTAATGTACACCAGCTAAGGCAGGCGTATGTGTAATTTTTCAGGTCTGTATGGGGAGAGCATTGCGGTAGATCAGGGGTCAGGGAACTTTTTTACCTTTTACCCCCAATTATATTTAGATACGTCGACGTTACCCCCTTGATTTGAAAGGAAGGAAATCATATATTATTAATTATTGGAATTCAAAATTTTATTGAATCTATTCAAAATTTCTTTGAAAGCTTCAACTTCAAAACTTCAGGTTTTGGAGAAATGATGTGGCTTTATTTTTGATACGAGAGCATCGATATTGGGGCATTTTGATGTCAGAGCAATTTGGATACAGCGTCTAATCGATTTCTCTGCTTTGTTTATATGTTCGTTAGAGTGGAAAATCCTTGTTGGCAAAGGTAGGTTGTTGCAAAAGGCAGCAACTTTTTGACTGCCTCCTCATGTGCAACTTTGAATGTCTTTGCAGCTGTTGACATCCAAAAATATGACAGATCTGCTTTGTTTTCAAATGCGATACGTGCTTCATCATTGCAACGAAACTCAAGAAGTGCCTCCGCCAACCCTTGAGGCTCTTCTGGTACAACAGCAATTTCACATTTAAAGGGGTCTACAATCCAACTGACAGCATGTGAATCGGCAGCATTACCCCCAAGAATTTAATTTTTACCCCATTTGGGGTCATTTCTCCCTATTCCCTGACCACTGCGGTAGATGGATCTTCGGATCCCTCACCGCATCTTACTGCTCTCCCCTCCGGTCATGCAAAGGGGGTCACTTTGTGATAGTGACCATAGTAAAGATAGGAGAGGGGTCTTCGCAGGAACAGCAGTTTATCGGGACCGCTGTTCCTGTTGAAGATTTTTAATAAATACACACAAACTTTCAATCCTTATCTTTGCGATAACGATTGAAATGGATCAATTTAAAAATGCTGTCTTTAATAAATATGCCCCTGTGTATGTACATGTTTAAAAGAAAATACTGAGTTTGTGAGGCCTTTTCACAGTGCAAACGCATTAATAAATTGACAACATGGTGAAAACAATTACCACATGGATAATTGCTGCGGTTTTAAAGCCGGGTGAAAGTTAGCTCAAAGGAGGAACAAACCCACTCAGACAGCCACTTATCTCCTGAGATGTCTTGTTGAGCTCTTGTTGATAAATTAGGATGAAAGACTATTTTCTATTTTCACTTTAAGCTGCCATAAATAGTTATACTAGTCATCACGGTGGAAAGAGTTTTGTTAAACAGGCCTGGCAGTTTTAAATTCTAGATATGAACATGTCACAAAATATCTTTTTTGATGAAAAACGTTTTTTAAACCTGAATGGGCTCATCTTACCTTGCTCTATATACTTGCCTTAAATGGCCTTAACAATATACGTTTATATTAAGGTGACAAGTATTGCAAAGGCTTTGTTAGAACAGACACAGGAAATTATTTTGTAATGTACTAAAAAACAGTCTTCTAATGCGCAATGAAAGTCACACAGTGTGTGCGGTAGACTAATTTATGACATTTTGTGACATAGTTTCTTAGAAATTCTCTTGAAGATATATTTTATAAATTTTTCTACTAAAAGAAACTATCCATGAACCCTTTAAAGCGCTTGTTAATGGTGCTTTCATGTTGATGGAAAAGATATCACTTATAAAACAAAACTTGTAAATGTTCATTCTTATAAATACTGTATACTTTAAGAGACTTTTGTGGAATGTATAAGAGATATATTTGAAATGAAGCAGCACTTTAAAGCTGTACGTTGAAATATATTTTTTTTCTAGTTAAAGGAATAACCCCTGTTGATGCTGGCAGGCGCGGGCTGGCAAGATGCAGCCCGGGGGGCGCACAGGCTGCCGCATCACATGACACGTGATGCGGCCGTATCATAAATGACACGGTCGCATCGCGTGTCATGTGACGTGTGCGCTGAGGCGGCCGCATCACATGACATGCCGGTAATAAATAGGTTATAGTGCAGCCGGGAGGGGGGGGAGGGAGAGCTGGGCGGCCGGCCCTAACAATGGATAAACTGAGCGGCCTGGCTTAAAGACTACCCCCTGCCCCCCGGGCCAGCCCGCCCCTGGATGCTGGTAGGTTAATTGGCTGCTAACAAATTGACCTTAGTCTGTGTGTCTGTCTGTTTTTCTGTGTGTGTGTGTGTGTGTGTGTGAGTGTGTCTGTCTGTCTCTGTGTGTATGTTAGGGAATTTAGACTGTAAGCCCCAATGGGGCAGGGACTGATGTGAGTGAGTTCTCTGTACAGCGCTGCGGAATTAGTGGCGCTATATAAATAAATGATAATAATAATAATAATAATAATAATAATAATAATAATAATATATATCTTCTTCCAGCTCAGATTGGTGGGTCTCTAATCTTATGTGTTGAAGGTATGACCAAACCAAGATCCAGACAACATGTTCATAATGGACATCAGTGACATTTTTCAATGATTATATCTCTGGCTTCTTGATTTATTTTTAAACATGTTTATGAATAACATGAAATAAAACATCAGAGAGGGGTTTAATTTCCTTTGTCCTCTTTGTTAGATGTGACAGAGAGTGCTAACAGTAAAGGAAACAGTTTGCTTACAACATACGTCTCCCATTGTCAGAAAAATCAAAACAGCCAAATGTTAGCTTTGTGCATGATTGACTATACATAGGTGAGCCAATTACATTGTGGGGATTGTTTACAAAAATTAGCTCTGAAAGTGAGGGGGAAGTTCCTCATTAGAGGTTCTAATTTGGTGCAGTAACAAGTGGAAGATAAAAATCAAAGGCTTCAAGGAGATATAAGTGTTTTTTGAGATGAGGCCTAAATTCTCTTCCTTTTACTCATCCTCCACAACCCTGACTTCACTGCATGGAGATATATATTTATCTGTGTGGAAGGATATACCAATTGTAGTGTCTGACTATCAGTAAATTTACTGACAATGAAAAATGAGTCCCATGATTGCCTGTCAAGAAAACAAATTCAGCTTAATAAGAAAAAACTGACTGAGCAAAATTCCGCAACATATTCATCAACAATTTTGGGTCTAAGTAAGGTTTTGGGTTCGTTTTAATGTTACTGGATGTTTAATGTCACTGAACCTTCCTTTGCATAATTAATTTGTCCGTCTGTAATTTTTTTTAGAACATTGTCGTTAAAAAAAATCTTTTCAAGTGTTGACAAATCTGTAACATATCTGTAAGAAAGATCTGTATAAAATTTCAAGTTAATAATGAATTCTCCACTGTAAGCATTTTTTATATTTATGTTTCCCTCTTTTGTCCAAATAGTGAGGTAATTTCTCAAAAATGTGCAGGCAAGTACTGAATTGTGCTGCTACTCTTCAAAATGTGAGTTAAAAACACAGGATTTATTCTGTAACAACAGCGCACGGATACTACGAAAGTACATCGTGAATATTTTAGTCCCGACCATGGCCTTAGCTGTGTGGAGTTTGTATGTTCTCCTCGTGTTTGCGTGGGTTTCCTCCGGGTGCTCCGGTTTCCTCCCACACTCCAAAACCACACTAGTTGGTTAATTGGCTGCTATCAAATTGACCCTAGTCTGTCTGTGTGTGTATGTTAGGGAATTTAGACTGTAAGTTCCAATGAGGCAAGGACTGATGTGAGTGAATTCTTTGCACAGCGCTGCGGAATTAGTGGTGCTATATAAATGGCTGGTGATGATGATGATGATGATGATGATGATGAAGGATGTTGTGGCGTCTGGATACAAGTACTTTGCATTATATTCCCAAGTCAAAAATGATGATGCTCTTGGAATTATTTTGATACATTGTAATTACTTCATCTCATAGTTAAAGTAGATGACTCTGGGGCCTATTCATTTACCCGCATTGTTCTTTAGAACAACGCTGCCCACTATCAGCGTTACTTTTTTTAATTTCAAAGCTGATTTTTGCTTGTTGCGGCTCAATGTTGAAATTACCATAATAGCGGTAATAATGTAAGGCCTGTGTTGTTCTTTAGCATTGAATCTGCCCCTCTGGGTGCTACAAGGTTGAGACAAAGTCATTAACAATTAATTAATTCAACAAAACTTTTATCAGACCGTTGCTTTAACATTTGCTGAACATTTTCAGGAGCCTAATGATGACTGATTGACTTCTATAGTAGTTAGATGATCCTCACCGGCTAGCTGATAACTTTTAGCCCAGGGGGCTAGATGCAGCTACACAGGCTATTAGGAATAGTTTAAAGGGAAAAAAATGAAGGTAGCCCAGTGACACAGTCCAAGGTAGCCTACTATGGGACCAGCCCAGCCAGCCCCTGACGATCCACCATGTATGCCAAGATTATCTGTACAGGGTACCTCAAAACTGTCCCGATTTAGACGGAAGAGAACTGATTTATTTTGTGGGGACTGTCCTGATATCCCGACTGCTGGTCACGTCTGCTCAATTTTAGGGTCTTTTTTAAGGTATGAAGAGGGTGTGGGTGGCCTAGCACTTCAGAAGAGCCAAGAACGTTGAAGGCACCTTTTTGGGTGACAATGTTGGCGTTATGTGTAAAGTATTTTTGTTTAACATGTATTCGCAGTTAAGTTGACAACGTTTGTGCTGAAGAAGGTTTCAGCTGCAGCAGTACACAGATAAATTGCTATGGTAAGAGGTCTCATTGTGTTCTCGAGTCTCTGGCCTGTTCCTATATGGCATAGGGGTATGCATGAAATGTAAGTGCACATGTTCGTTTTCAGCTTACGCTACACCATATTCACTGGATTGGGCCGTCAATAAGATCTGCAGGCTATAAGGAATAATGTAATAGTGCAGCTAGAACCACAATTCTGAATCCAAGGAATGGATTGTCATCAACTTCAGGCATATGAATAGAAACAATGTCTTATAATAAAAGCTAAAATCTGCACACTTTGTTTATGGGCTCAAAAGTAAATAAACCCTATATTAATAAAGTACACGTACCTGTTATCCATATAGAGGGGGGAGATTCAATGCGCATCATTACCGTTACTATGGCAATTGATGCACATTAATAGCCTGTACTACGGTAATTTCAATGCTGATTTGTGCGAACAGAAATCCGTGTTAAAATTACAACGTGGGGAATTGAATCTCCCCCTAGTAGTCGCCAAATAAATGCAGAGTTATAGTTTTTAGGTTGCACTAAATGTATGAAAATAACAATGGGAATATCTTGTTAAACACATTATTTCCTATTTCTGATATTTATATTTTTCCTTATATAATTCAAATGAATATATTTCTTCCGGTTCACTTTGTAAAATAAGCCCTAATTGTCACAAAATATATAAATAAATAAATAAAAGTAACAATGTGAATCTTGCTCAGTTCATAAAGACATAAAGCATATTCAGAAAAACACAACACATATTTATCTAACCGTTGAACAAAGAGTAACTAACTTTATTTTGTTAATTCACCAAATGTTATACTTTAAAGCTCAGGGACCTTCTAAACAGGAATAGTGGAGGCATTGCCCATAGAAAGCAATCAGATTCTTGGTTTTATTTTCTAGAATGTACTAGATAAATGATAGCTAGAATCTGATTGGTTGCTATGGGCAACACCTCTACTTTTCCTTTTAGGAAGGTTTGATAAACCCACCCTTCAGTTGGAAATAAGCTGTTATTTAGGACTTACAGATGTAACATAGCTATTCAATCCAGTGCTTGCCAAAATGATAATGTACCAGAGCAAAAGTCATTAGCCCAAACCAGTCACAAAATCCTCTGTGGACATGTGGCATGTCTATACCAACCTGGATCTGGGTGCTTGACAATAGGTGCAAAATGACTCTGCCTCAAACAATAGCTTTATCTGTATGGCAGCAATACTAACCATGTTTTTGCTCAGTAGCAATTGAGCTGTGACAGAGACAAGTGCTATAGTCTTGGGGGTATATTTACTAAACTGCGGGTTTGAAAAAGTAGAGATGTTGCCTATAGCAACCAATCAGATTCTAGCTGTCATTTTTTAGAATGTATTAAATAAGTGATAACGTGAATATGATTGGTTGCTATAGGCAACAACTCCACTTTTTTAAACCCGCAGTTTAGTAAATATACCCCTTGGTCTTATACGCAGTGCACTTATGCTTGTTGCAGGCAGACACTCTGCTATATGCAAACTCAGAGATGGGTATTCAAGTAGGTGCTTACACTGGTCTCAGTAAAGTTTAATATTGGTTCAAGGGAAGGTTGTATATAGCCCATAGTTGCCTACTCTCCCAAAATGTCCGGGAGACTCCCAAATTTCTGGGAGTCCTCCCGGATTCCAGGGAGAGCAGGCAATTCTCCCGAATCCTGGGCAGGGCTGTCAATTAAACTGAGGGGGCGGGGCTTAGTTACATTGTGCCCGTCCCATTGTGGCCCCACCCCCTGATTTTATTGGCCCAAAATAGTGATGCTCCTTTTGGGGGCAGGGCTAATGACACAATTCTTCGAGCCCCGCCCCCACACACCCACTTGCCCCCCAGATCTCCCGGGAGAACATTTGCCAATGTTGGCAAGTATGATATAGCCATAAAATTCTCTGCAACATGAAGCCTGGTGCATTATCTCTGCTTCAATCACCAGATATTTGGCTTTTAAATACAAAAAATAACTTTTAAGTTTTTTCTGGACACGTTATGCAATTAAATACCAGTTATTGTCCATGTACATTTATTTTTATTGCATGTTTTATACTATTTTCTCAGTTTACCTCAATGATTTCATTGGTTCATAAAGGATTTATAAGTTGCACCTGAATAATGGGTTCAACCCACAAAATGCTGCCAGTAAAGTAAGTGAAAGTCACGGGACAACTCCGAGTGGTTAGAGTGTTTTATTTTTCTTATTGTGCATTGGCTCTGCGTATTCTTGTCGAACCAGCCATTTTTATATTACTGCTCTAATAATAATAATCTGAAAAAAATATCTGCACACAAAAAAGACCAGACAAATAAGCATTAAGTATAAATAGCTCCATGAGCAACTTGCTGCCCACTGCATGCAGCTGTGTTAGGCCACTACCTCATGCTAGGCTCATCCTTACACATAGCGTTTGTGTGGGACTATGCTGGAGGACACGTTTGATACACAGCGGTGCATATTGTTAGTGATTACTGTTTCCTCATCACTTTCCTCTTTCTGCAAAACAAGAACAGCATCTGGGGCTTCCCAGCACAGCACTCCATGCCTCTGACATTCAGATCACACATAAATACATTCTTCTCTGGACCCTGCAGGAGACTGGCTACCATCACTCAAGAATGTCCTCTAATAACATTCTGTATTCTAATTGTGCTTAAATGCATATGACATAGTTGTTTCAAGTTGAACAGTGTTATTTATTATCTTTTAGTTTAAAAGGCTTATTATTATTATTATTATTATTATTATTATTATTATTATTATTATTATTATTATTATTATTAATAATAATAATAACAAGAAAAAGATAATAATAATAATAATAATAATAATAATAAAGATAATAATAATAAAGAAGATAATAACAATAATAATAATAATAAAGAAGATAATAACAATAATAATAATAAAGATAATAATAATAATAATAATAATAATAATAAAAAAAGATAATAATAATAAAGATAATAATAATAATAATAAAAATAATAAAAATAGTAATAATAATATAAGTTGTCACAATGTCTGTTTCCTGGTCAGAATGTGAGGACTTAAAAGAGAATTTACATCTTCAGACAACTATTTTTATTTTTGACATTTGTTGAGAGACCATACATAATAAAAAAAAAAAACATACCTATAAGTGATAGTATGTCATTATTTTTAGGTTACAACATAGGTTATATACCCATCGTAATCAAGAGGCAGATGCAAGCATAGACATGGTGAACTGTTGTAGCCAGGAAGAGCTTTTGAGTGCTCAGTTTGTAGTTTGTATAGGTGTATCTCAGCATGGAGATCCCGCATGGAGTCCAGGGTCAAGCCCTCACTTTATAAATCATATTGGAACTTAAAGGAGTTATTGATGTTCTATCCACTGTATCTTGTTCTTAACCTGTATAATGGAAGGTGCTTCTTTCTCAATTTTTCTCTACACAAAATCGGTCTGCAAGGCATATGTGATAGGCTAGTCTGAATCCTTGTTTTGAAGGGTGGGGTGCGAAATTGTGATGCTGTGAATTGTCGCAATTCTCAGCATCGTAATTTTGACTACCATCAGTTTTGAAAGCCCTGTAGGGATTTTTTTGGTGTAACAAAGCTAGCCAAGGATCAGGAACCACATAAATAGCCAGAAATCAGGAAATAAGATGTAAGACAACTATTCAAAGGGACGTGATGATGCTTTGTTACCACAACCTCTTAGCATAATGGAGGGTTTATATATACAATGAGCTTTTCTAGGAGCGAGATAATAGTCAAGTAGCAACTTATAGCTATTCTCATTATCTGTAACACAAATAGACGATTTTACTATCTCATCCATAAGTCAAAACCAGTCCTGCAACATCTGTAAATTATTGAGGAATTACCCCTAGAGGTGGGGTGGTGGCATAGTCTCTCCAATAAAGAACGGATTTGGTATTGTCATGTATCAATTAGGCATAGCTATAAAAATGTTATTGTCAGAGATTGGTATTGAGTGTTTAGGTCATCGAAGGTCAACATCTTGTTTACGTTATAGAGGTGTTTTGTCTGCATTTGACCATTAGAGATCCACCAATGGAAAAAATAGTATGCTTTATAGTAGGAAAATTCTGGGTTACGAAAAGTGGGATAATCCAGATATATTTTTGTATGTTTTTTTTTTTTTGTTTTTGCAGGTAATGGTGGTTAACTTAAATGTTGTTAAAGTTATTTGGCCTATGCATACAAGGTAGTCACAAGAGATCAGCCAAAGGTCAAGTAGACACTAAGGTAGATTTAATTTCAACCCATTTACAGGTAGCAGGTCTTTGATGCCATTTTACTGTTTGAGCAACCAATCCTAGTATATTCTAAAGCCAAAAACCAGCCAATCCTCCATCATCTCTTGGTCTCATAAAGGTTTTAATGCCAATGTGGTGAGATACACCAGCCCAAATAAAGTGTCCCATTGTCTTTTGTAAATATTTGATGTTTGAATGTGGGATTGGAATCAGTAAGGGGCAGAATACATGCAAACTTCCAATGAGAATGTACATGTTGACCATACTTATACAGACAAACTAGCATATAGATTATTCATGTAGTCAGTTTTCTGATCTTATCTGCCATTTTTTGCTTATCTTAAGCAAATCCCCTCTGTGCATGCTCAGAAAAGGGAGATAAGAAGCAAAATCCACTGTTAGTGAAAAATTTCTTAAGTTAAGATGAAAATCCATCTTAACTTCACTCTTATCTCCCCGTTTCTTCTTAAAAATAAGCATCTTAACTTTTGCACAAGATAAGATTACTAATGAATCAGGCCCTAAATGAGAAGGAACTTTTATTGCATGGAGCTTAATGCAGAGAGAGCTGAATCAGATATCATAGAGTAGAGATAAGGGAACATAGGTTTGTGTCAGGAAAAAAAATGTGTCATCAGCAAACAAGAATATTTTTAATGATGAAGGTCAACAGAGATTCCTTTAATGTCTGGATTTAAGCGAAAGGTTCAATGGATCCATTTTCCAGGGGACCCAAGCTGTAGGGCCATTGCAAAGCGCTAAGATAGTTGTGATAACTTTTGTTTCGTGCATCTGGATGGCCGTTTCTTTGGTATTTAATTTTCGGGCTAGCATTGTATCTGTTTTATTTTTCATGTCATAGAACCTGAAGCCACAATACCATATGGCCTTGTCAGCCTTTTTCATCAAAAGCAGACAAAGCCTCTCAGAGAAGTTAGTATAAGCAAGCGCTCTGGAGCATTCTGGTGGATTTCAGCTATCAATATTTTGTCTGTAAATTCCTGTATCTCTCTCAGCCTCTGGCGTTACAGATGAACTTCTTCCTTGATTAGTATACCTCTGATCACTGGTTTGTGAGCAGCCCATACAAAGGGGATGGAAACATCAGAAGTGGAATTCAGATCAAAGTAGTCTTGGAGAAAGTCTTCAAGTTTTTTTTAAACATAATAGGATGTTGGAATAGAGTAGAATTGAGCCACTAATGAAGTTTCAACGATTCAGTGATCAGACCGTGTGATTGGATGTATTTCTGCTGAGGATAGTTCAGGTAGTTCTATTGCATTGAAGTCAGTATGTAGACTTCATAAGAATGGTAATAGAATGTATACTGTGGATCCATGGAATACAGTAAAAGCTAGATACCAATAAGTCCAAATGCATTGTAATAAGTAGCCCATGAGGCAAATAAAAATATTTCGAATGATAGTCTGAAGCGAAGTTTTTGTCTGCATTTTAAAAATGGAATTTTAACTAGTGAAGATCTTGATGTGTATAATATGATGGACTTTAATGTCAATTGCCACAAGCTTATAACTAAATCTATATCACTTAAAGATCTGGGGCCTGATTCATTAAGGTTCTTAAATGAAGAGGATCCTTATTTCAGTCTCCTGGACAAAGCCATGTTACAATGGAAGGGGTGCAAATGAGTGTTCTGTTTTGAACATAAGTTAAATACTGACTGTTTTTTCATGTAACACACAAATACTTTATAGCTTATTTGTACACTGAAATTTAAAGTTGATATTTGTGTGCTACATGAAAAAACAGGCAGTATTTAACTTAAGTGTAAAACAGAACACTCATTTGCACCCCTTCCATTGTAACATGATTTTGTCCAAGAGACTGAAATAAGGATCCTCTTCATTTAAGATCCTTAATGAATCAGGCCCCTGGAGGTGGGCAGGGAATCTAACAAGTGGTTAGTTCTATTGTGTCAGCTGGTGTAGAGAATCTAACAGAGGAAGTCCTGGTGCGTTCATAAAAGAAGTATATACTGACATGTCCCTGTAGTATACCGGCATCATAACGTGTAAAGGGAATCCCACCATTACTAAACTTTGAAGACCCTGAGATGCAGAGGGACAGGTTGCATTTTGTGGTGCTGAACACAGCATCATGATTGAAAGAGTAATTTAGTCTAAGAGCTGACAAATAGGGTTTTTGGCGTAAAGGTCTGTTGCCCATCCCACGAGTCAAAGTATTATGGCCTAGTGTAGCTGATATCTGTCTTAAACCGGTAAGCGTATGTCAGGTCTAAATAACTTGTATTACCCATTGTGATCTGAAGGGGAAGGACCTCAATCTGGAGTTGATATTCATCTGAATCTTTTTTGTTAGCTAGTTGAACCAGTTGGAGATGAACTCAGCACACTTATCTTGGGAGGAGATGATAAGGTCCTCCATATTCATGTAGAAATCAATCCTGTAATAGTAGGGGGTTTATCTGACTTCCACTGAGCAGGTATCATGGCTTTTGTTGCACTACTCAAATGCATCAAATGTGACCTTTTGTAAACAGAGATTGGAATTTCACTATGTAATGGAAACCAGAAGCCCAGGTCTTCTAGAGCAACAGCTCCAGATCCACTTGTCAGTATAGAAATCTGGAAGACCTTCCACTAAAAGTAGGTAATCTTTGTATAGTCTTACATCAGCAACAGGTGGGGGATATGTTTGGGGAAATCTTATTTGGAAGACTAGGGCATCTGTACCATCAGGTCAGGATTGTAATCTGTGTTTCAGATGTTGGCGTGGCTAGAGGAAGAAATGCTAATCATTTTAAAGATCTTTAAGCAGTGTGATCTGCCATGAGAGATGTTTAAATCCCTTTGCCAAGATTGGGAATATTTAGGCAATGAAGTATCATCATCATCATCATCATCACCATTTATTTATATAGCGCCACTGATTCCGCAGCGCTGTGCAGAGAACTCATTCACATCAGTCCCTGCCCCATTGGGGCTTACAGTCTAAATTCCCTAACATACACACAGAGACAGAGAGAGAGAGACTAGGGTCAATTTTGATAGCAGCCAATGAACTTACCAGTATGTTTTTGGAGTGTGAGAGGAAACCGGAGCACCCGGAGGAAACCCACGCAAACATGGGGAGAACATACAAACTCCACACAGATAAGGCCATGGTCCGGAATTGAACTCATGACCCCAGTGCTGTGTGGCAGAAGTGCTAACCACTTGGCCACCGTGCTGCCCCAAACATAACAAAGTATATGTGGACTTGAGCATAATCTGATCAATTTGTGAAATACTATCAGTGGCCAGTGAGTAGGCTGAGGGGATATTTGTTCCTGGCAGAAGGTAGTGGGTGTACAGGCAACTGGAAACCCCCCACCCCCTCCCCCATGTGTCTGCCTGTCTGTGCATAGGGTTTAAGGAGCGATGCATAGGTCTTCAAAGAGAGTGTATATACTATTTTCTCCTGACTCAGCTGACCAGGTGATTTTTAAATTTCTGCTTGGTGAACAAATGGGATTGATCCTAATGCAATACAAGTTATCAGAGCGTGAATTTCCACCATTTTGCATAGGAAACTGAATGGGAGTGTACAGTAGATATTTTGTACTTTTCGGAGGCACTGTCTTAAGGATAAAACTGTCAGTAAGTCTTCACAAAGTTTACCACTGAAAAGTAGACAGAAAACTCAGGCGTTCCATTGTATAAACTTGTTAGGAGCTCAGGAGGTATTGGAGAAAATGGGCCGTACCCCATTAGCTGTCTGATCACAACCACTTTAAGACAAATTTAATTAATTTGTACATGCCTATCAGTAACTGAACTAAATACATTGCTTATCTCTTTTTCTTTTGTGTTTTTCATCAAAGCCTTAGGAAATTAGGAAATGTTTTCTGTGCTTGGATATAATAAAAACTGCTCCATGTATACACCTTTATCCTATGTACAAAGCATGTGCAGTTGAATAAATGACAGCTGCCTGAATGTGCAAAACTCCTTTTAAATTATTAATTATTGATCTAAATCAAAATGTTGTATTTTTTGGGGGTTTTTAACGTGTTGCTCATGGTAAGTTTTACTATGCTGTAGTTTAATAACATTTATTGCACATATACATGCATAGTTGCCAACACGTTAAAACCATTAGAGATGCTGGAAGGGTAAGCCTAGTGCAAGGAATTACACTTGTCTGGATCTATATGGCTATTCAGATGTAATATTTATGTTTTTGGCCCTTATGCAGAGATCATAAACAAACCTTCCAGACATTTTGGATTGTCTGATGCTGGTAAACCACACCACATGCCAAATGTGCCATTCCTGCAAAGTAGTGTTTATGATCAGGGCAAAAGTTATGACTATGCCAGAAAACTATACATAATGTATATTGGAGACAGGAAAACATGTGGTCAGGAGAGACCCACTGAAGAATGAGCCGTCCAACAGCTCTTTATGCACAGATCAGACTTCCTTACATACAGAATGTTTTAGATATGTGTGTGTGTAGCCACAATGATATGATTTAGTAGGTTTGTTTTTCCAGAGGCAACAACCATTTATAGCACTTGATCGACCTGTCTGTCATTCATTGATAATCAAGAAATAGGCTCCACCCACTTCTACAACATCACTTATTTTATTTTCATCAAAGGCAAAACAGAAAGATATGAGGTTCACTTACAAACAATTTGTTTTTCTGTGGATAATTTAAAGAACACAAGAGGCTACTGCTCTGTTCGATACAAAATTAATCCTGCAAGTATAGCATTTATTTAGAGTGACTTCGTGGGATTGACTGTAGCATCTTGATTTTAAAGAATATTTATCTAACATTATGGAATTATATGGGATCAGTGTCTAAAGCCAGAGTGTTAATTGTTAGGCTAGATACACACTGGCCAGATGATTACACGAAAAACCTCCAATCAGCCAACATCCGACCATTTGGTAAGATATCGTGTGAGTGTGTATAGTGACACGATGATCCAAAGTCATCCCAAAGTGCCGATCATCATTTCATTTGGTTGGCCGTACTGTTTAATATTTTCCGACCAATCACCGACCGATCATGTAGTGTGTATGCACTCATGCTCACAATCTCCATAGAGTTTACAGAGTTGGGCTCTTTTCAGCTGATACTAGCGATGAATGTCCCGGTGAATGAATGTAGAGAGTGCTGTAGAAGGAATAATTCATTTGTTCATTCTGAGACAGAATGTTTCAGTGTCACAGAAGCTAACGAAATTCGTTAGGACATATGGATAGCTATAACATGTCGGTTTTAATCAATGTTACAATGTGACAATAATGAATGAATGAATGAATATTGGGCTGTCATTCTCTGAAGACTAGAGAGATAGATCAAAGACCAGATGAAGAGCACAGATCTGAAAGTAAATCGTGTCAGTGTGTGCGCATGAATCGTCAGTCATAGGTTCAATCGTTTGACGTTCACGTGGGTCGGAAACTTCTTCCATGTGTACCCAGCCTTAGTCGTGGTTATTGTTGAACATAACCTATTCTAAGCTCTGGCTAATGCGCTGAGCTTTTAACTAGTCCAAGTTTTGGGGTTAGCAACTTTTTGCCAAGCAAGGAGATGGGCTTTTTCAATTCTAAACCTAGTACACACTGGTGAAAATTGTTAAAGCACATTCTTAAAGCCATTTAAACACACTTATAAAGCAAAAAATACTGTAAACAAAGGGACAAGTTTTCTGATTGGCGTTTGCTTAGTTTTGCGTCAATGTTGTCAACAGCGTTCAGAAGCGCTAAGGCTCAGTAGTGTGAAATGGAGATCTAAGTGAACACTCGTTAGGCCCACAGTACACTCAGTTGTGCTGAAGTTTAGCGACGGGTTAGCCAGCATTCAGTTAAAGCGAAGACCAAGTTCAAGATTTTGTCTCCCTTTTAACTAAAGCTGCTTTTCAATGCCCATATTCTATGATCGCTTAGAATTAAATTTTCCTGTGTTCCATGTTTTAATAAGTCAGCACTACCATTGCTTTCAAGGCCAGCAATTTTTAGATTCTTGTGCCAGTTGATTAAATAAATACTCGCAAGTAACGAAGAAATAATAAATATATAATGTCAAAATATACACACATAAGGCTATTTAATCAGGTGTTTCCCAGATTTGTAACCATGTTGTCAATTCTAGGACAGTATTTATGTGATCGCTACTCAGGAATTGCTATTTTTTTTCTTGCAAATGTGAAATATTTCATATCAAAGTTCATACAGAGATGGAGAGACTGCAGATTGATCCTAGGTTCAATGTCGGAGCAACAAGCCAAACCAGACAAAGGCATTTCACAATATTTACTGCCCTCCAACTGTTTAGACAAAAGCAGGATAACACTTGCAGGACAGATCTTCAGTCTTGTTGATTTGTATTACCATTTGTCTTGGCAGTTCACCAAGCCTGAGGCTTCCCCAGACTGCCTGCATCTCAGTCTGGTCCCATCAGCTATCATTTACCCCATGCTGAGCTCAGCCTACTGATATTTAGCCCAGTGGATAGCTGGATTATACAAACCTGAACCCAAAAAATTGAATGGACAGGATTAGCCCAGGTTTCATAAAATATATTGCCGCTGATGTGCCAAGAATGGTGGATGAATTACTTTTCCAATTCGTAAAAAGAAACTTCAGTGTCCTAACTGTCTCCCCAATGGCCAATCATCTGCCTTTGATTTCACAAATTTCTCACATATTTTTCACATGTTTGAATATTTCTCTTTTTCTATTCATTCCTTTATAGCCGGCCAACACGGACGAGCTGCATGGAAGGTTTACGCCCTCCCTCTGCTCTTTACTCAGACTCAAATCCGTTGTTGAAAATAAAACCTACATTTTTAAAGCAACTGACAGCCAACTTTTCAAACAAGAGCAATAAAGTATGGAAGCCAAACCTCAGCTGTCCATGATAAGAGTGTTTATGACAAATGAGTGCTCTGTAATATATTTATATTTGATAGTATAAGGTTTTATGGTAAAGCAACTGTAAGCTGTTGTATATTGCAGAATAGGTCTACTTACTTATAACCATAACTCTAATAATGTGAAATTAAGTTGTGACACCCTGCAATAACAGGATGAGGAATGTATGGGTGGGTAAGAGCAGCTGGTTAGCTGCAGGAGTAAGTAGAAATGACTTCCATTGAACATACGCTCCACAGTGGCAAGGGTTCCACTCGTAAAAGATATAGAATAAGAAGGTTCACAGTGACAATTAACACATGATTTTCACAGGTGCTATGACACCCTTACTGTTTGTTAAATATCACCATGTCAGGGTCTCCAGAAACCCCTCCCCTCCGCTAAAGAAGTGCCCCTACATAGCGGCACTGTACTATATAGCAGCCGCCGCGCTGTCAAAAGAATACGGCTGCTGTATAGTACAGTGCTGCCGAAACGGAGCTCCTGCGCATGCGCATCAGCTCTCTCTGGGTTTTTTTGGGGTTTTTTTGGGTGGGGGGGTAACCCCCATTAAAAATCCTGCATGCGCCCCTGCATGTAAACACATAGTACTTATATGATCTAAAAACAAAATATATTTCATACTCTAGAATAATCTATAAACTATATTATGTAATAAATAAAACTGTTTGAAGTTGACGGGCTATGCAGTGTCACTTCAGGGACATACATGGTACTGTAATGTTTTTATTTTTAATTATATACTTTTTACTTCGCATTTTTAGCCATTATGCATTGTCATGGGGATTACAGGCAAAATAATCAACAGCACTGTGAAGTACTAATTATATATTTAGCAATTTAAAAAAATATTTGCTGTTGTTACTGAATCGCAGTGTAACCTAAATAGATCAACGTATGTAGCTTAAATGATGGAAAACATAGGGACACTTCCTTTCTTGTATAGTACCTACACTATTGGGCCCAGAGCAGAAAATAACCTTACATGTAGGGGCAGAACTATAGTGGGTTAAGGGGGAGCAGTGACTACAGGGCCTGGAGGTGAGGCTGGCAATGACAGGTCACCACGACTTCCGAGACCCCCACAGGTTCTACTCTCACATGAGCAGAGAGGAAGCCTCTTCTGATAACATGCAGACTGGGAGTAGAGAGAACAGCCCATGAGACAAGAACAGCATTGCCAATCCCCTTCCCTGATTTGGCTACGTGGCCTGGCTTTGTACTTTTCCTTCGTGCTTATATGGCTACATGTGGGTGCTGTGATTTGGTGGTTATCTCAGGGACATTGATGTTGTCTTTATTACAAGTGTCACTTATGTATGATTGTTCATATTACATCGCTTGAAGTGCACTTAAGATGTGCTTTCCCACAAGAACCCATTAAAAATGACAGGGACAATGTTGACTTCCTATCACCGCTGATCAGCCTGTTAATTCAAAGCCTATTTGTGGTGATGAAAAGGCTGTAGAATGGGGAGCACCTCCCTATATGCTACTTATCCACCCCTGCCTGCTCTTTTAATGAATCCTAGTCAATAAACTTGTGCACCTTATCCATACTTAAAGGGGCTTATTTATTTAACAGCGGAAAGTCCTATCTTCATCGAAAATGGGTGTTTGCATCAGAGATAGGGCATCTCCCAATTTATCAACGGGTCGCCGCCGGCGATAACAGTACTGAGTCACATATACTTATGTCCCTTTAGACCGGCCCGGCAAAGCAGCAAGGTAAGCCTTACGATTCCTGGTCAGTATTTCCAGGCAGCTGAGTGATATTTTATTAATAAATCATGATGATTATTGATTTTCTATCGCTGCAATAAGAGGTGAAAAAAATCAGCCAGATTAATAAATCTCCCCTTACAAGGAATACCTCCATTGCGCCCATTAGACGGTGCCGTAAATACATACGCTAACCCATTAACTCTAGGGCATTTGATACCACAAAAGAGGCTTTGCACTTTTGTCAATGAGCCTTAAAATCTCACAATGATTACATAGAAAATGTGGTCTTAATAAAGAGGTGTAAACACTATGCTATTAAGTTATCTTAAGGCAAGAAACATGAGCGCTACTAGCAGTTTTATTTAATACAATTTCAGAATAAACACAGCAACATTCTGACTTGCATAGCAAAAACACATTTTGATTTTGGAGGTGGGGGGGGGCTGATTTGTCCTTCTTTCCAAACCTTCTCTGCTTCCTCACTGTTTTTTAGCCATGGTACCTTCCCGTTTTGTAATTATATTAATGCTGTAGTTAAACATTACAATAAAACCAGGAAAAATATTTGAAGCACAGAGTTATTTGAGTATATCATTATGATGACTATGAAATTTTTCTTTCATTCTGTAAATGTATTAGTTTTCTTTGTTCATATAAAATGATATACTGAATGCCTTGCTATACTTTACTGAAAACATGTTGCGGTAATGTACGTCTCATCCGAGTTCCATATCTGTTTTATGTAGTAGATAGAGTGTGTTGTGCATTGTAAGGGAACACTTATTTAGGAATGTGTCAGTGCTATTACTTGCTTTTTTCTAAATTGTAGAAATAAAAATCCCTTTTTTTTTATTGCTGATAGGGAAAGCAAGCGGAGTACTGGTGTTCAATAATATCAGATGAAGTCAAGCCTTTTTCTTATATAATACATATTCAGTATATGCTAATAATCAAGGACAATAGAAGAGAAGTCACTTTTTACTTAATTGCAGTTTATGTATTGTCTCAATATGCTTCTTATTTTATGATACAGCTGGACACAGCTGGGATTAATGCCTCTTGTAAACGGAAAACATTAAGATACAATACAGATTACATAATTAGTTACAGTTATTCCTGCTACATTCTGACAAACCACTTGGATATTCCAAACGTGTAAGTAACTGGTTGAAAACCCATCACATTTACAGCAAATAGAAGCATAATGTGAGTCTGGAAAAAAGTCATTAAAGTTCAGAAGAGCAAGTATGTTTCATATACAGAAGAATGGTCAAAGAATAAGTCCATGACCTATATATGTAAGCTTTAGGATTAAAGAGGCATTACACGATTATATATATATATACATCAAGTGACCCTAAAGTGATTGATTTTTTAATGCTAATATATAGTTAACATATAAGATTTCTGAATGCTTTACGCACAGCCCTAACCTAGTTTTGCCAAGTGACTTGGGGTGATTCATTGGCCTCTCACTCAACTTAAGCACAGTGGGCCTGATTCATTAAGGAAAGTAAAGCAAAAAGAATGGCGTAACATTGAACCTTAGCAAAACCATGTAGCATTGGAGGGGGAGCTAAATTTAAAATGTGAGGACAGATCTATAGTTGGGGTAGAGCATGTTCTAGATCAACTTTTAATGTCAGCGTAAACTTAAAGCTATCAAGTATTTGCATCCTACATGAGAAGACAGCCAGTATTTTCCTTACATGATAAACTAATTTGCACCCTTTGCATTGTAACATGGTTTTGTCCAGGAGAAAACGTAATCATTTTTCACCTTACTTTCCTTAATGAATCAGGTCCAGTGGTATTAGTCAAGTACTAATATGGATTGACCCAAGAAACATTTTAAATTGGGCAATTAAAGTGGGCAATTAAGATGAGAGATTGCAGAAAGTAAATGGATGTGAGGAAAGCTAACCAATGACTTGCAAAAATATCCAGGTTACGTCCAATCACTTGCTTCCCTCTCTGACCGAGAAATGCCCATTTTCCTAGACGATTGGGGTCAGATACAATGATCAGCCAGTAAACTTGCTGGTTTATACAACCTCTTCAATGCTATAAACATATATTTAATAATGTACGTAAGTGCTGTATTTCAACCTTAAGGCAGCAGGAAAATCGCAACAATTATTTGTAAATTAAATCTGTTTTGGAAAATGGATTAAAAAAAATGTATGGTAATCAGGGCCGGATTAAGGGAATGGAGGCCCCTGGGCTAAGGGGGCCTCCATTCCACCGTGAGGGCCCCCCCCCCTCCCCCCGTGATCAGAGCTGCCCGTGCCCCCTCCCCCCCGGCACTTACCTCCTTTCCCGGCGCGCTGTACTCTCTTTACTGAGAAGATCTCGTGAGAGTGAGACTCACGAGATCTCCTCAGTAAGGAGACTACAGCTCGCCGGAGAAGGACTGCAGTGAAAGTGCACCCCCGTCCCCGACCGATCAATACTGCTGCTGAGCACTTTCAAGGACCCCCTGGATGCCATAGGCCCCTGGGCTGTAGCCCAATTAGCCCTATGGTAGATCCGGCCCTGATGGTAATCTCTTTTCAACAGAAATATTAGAATTATGAAAGTCTCCTAAGAAGTAAAACTGTATCTCATATAATGTAGCAGTTAACCAGAACATTGTAGGCAAGATTGTACTGAATATACTGGATTGGAGGATTTAAAGGGAAATATGACCTATTTATTAGTCTTTTTACGTCTGTTTCAATTGGACATTAATCAATTGTGCTTGGTTTATTATGTACAAAGATAAAGGAGCTTGTTGTCCCACAGTCGGCTTTTGCACACGGCTCCATGAGTCGTGAGCAGAAAGCTGGGTTAAAATTACTATATTAATGGTAAAAGGTTTTCTGCTGCGGTATTCTGGGGGTAATTGAATTCCCCCCTAAGGGCTTTATTAGGCAGAGAAAAGTCCTATCTATGGCAAAAAAGGGTGAGATAGGGCGCCAGAGATGGGGAGCCAGAATATAGGGCTTCTCCCTATCTGTCAAAGGCTACGGCCACACTATTGCCCGTGGTAGACCACGCTAATGAAGAGACTTTCCGGATTTCTCTGGCGAAAGCTTCCCCATAGAGAGCATGAGAAGCCTATTCATCAAGGATCGTGGCGGTACAAATGCTACTACTATTGTCCTCTCAGGATGGAGATAACAAGATTTATTCAATGAAAAATGCTTTATTTATGTATTTATTTAAATAAAGCATTTGTTTCAAATCGGAATACCTGCAAAATAATTTTTTAAAAGAAATATTTCTTATAGATTTCTTAACATTTTATTTTTTAGCTTTTTATTTATTTGTATTATTTTTTTTTACAAGTGGAACTGAAGCCTAATTCATGGCTTCCAGTTGTGCATGTGTGAGCAGATCCGCCAAGACAGGCCCGTCAAAGTGGTAAGTCAGCTCTTACCCGCTACTAGCCAGTATTGCCTGGCAGCTGAGTAATACCCAACTGTCAAAGTGATATCTTCTTAGTAAATCATGGTGATAGGAGATTATCTATTGCTGCGATAAGCCGCAGTATAAAACCAGCCCTATCTGCACTTTTTAATAAATAGATGCCATAAGGGGGAGATTCAATTGCTGGAGAGGTGCAGCCTGGACATCACTGCAATGTCAGCCAATACAGTGGGGATCTTCGCTCGTTTTCCCCGCAGCCCATAGAGCTGCGCAAAAAAATGCGCGGATATTCCTACCATAACATCATTGTAATGTGTCTCTGTGGATCACTAGGTGGAGTTGGTGATACCTGCCAGCAGTTGGCGCTACTGAGTACTGAGGCGCGGAGTCTAACACGCCCCTGTTTTTCACCAGGGACCCCCGCAAGAAGGTATATACTTCGCTGCAAGGGACGTGCAGGTCGGCAAGGTAACAATGGAGACAGCAGTGATGGCCCACCAGGATGCAGGATGGAAGAATAGTCAGCAAGCCAGATCAGAACCAGAGATACGGATATAGCCAAATCAGAAGCAGGAGAATGGTCAGGAAGCCGGGTCAGTACCAATAATCACTCTAAGCCAAAATCAGGAACCAAAGGAGAAGTCAGGAACAAGCCGGGGTCAGAATCCAATAAGCAATATCACAGGAAATAAACGCTGGAGCAAGGCAGAAGACCTAATACTCTGGCAAGCAAATGGTGTCCGAGTGCTCTTTAAATAGACAAGAGAGTTCCCTGATAGGTGCGCCAATATCGGCGGGAAAACCGCAATCAATCGCTAACAAGTCGCAGTGCGATGACCGTCGCGCTTTGTGCATGCGTACGGATGGCAACAGAAAGAGACGGTTGCTAGGCAACAACGCCTAGCTCAGTGTATGCGTACGAATGGAATGGAATATGCATCGCTATAACGAACATCGCAGGGAGGCAGGCGCTTGTCTGGAGGCAGATGCAGGACGGCGCCTGACATGGACGTTCTAGAGACACATCGCGTTGAATTGAATCTCCCCCTTTGTGCAGGGAACCTCTGAGGCTGTAGCAACAGAATTGAGCCTAATTAATAGCAAGGTGTTGTGTGCTATGGATTACAGCATCTTTATGCACATTATACTGTCTTAGTAAATACGCCTCATAGTATAAACAACTCTCTTTGTTGCGCTCCATACGATTACACCTAACATACATTCCCCAACTCACCACCACTTAGTGAATCACTCCCTCCGCGTTCTTGTAATGGTTATTTCAGGTAAATGTATACCTATGATCTCCTTAGGAAAAATCAAGAAACCGCTGACATAATGCAGAACCTCTCAGGTTTCCTACATTTTCAGAAATTGCTCCCTCAGTACATTTTTTCTTTTCGTTACTCAAACTGTCTGGCCAGGGGGCTCCATCTGCTTTACCACATTTACAGACTGAATGACAGTTCATTGTGACAGCACGCCGGCTAATGCGGCACTGGAGAACCAATAATACACATGAACACATGAGGGCGTGGATACTTGGATATATGTATAGATTTTAAATGGGACATATGGATGTATTTATTATAATCTTCCAGCTGTGAATCTAGACAGTACAATTGATTTCATCTTCTTTTGATAGATAGGGGCAGGAATTTAACTAAAATTTGCTACACTTATATAGAGACCAGTTCACGTCCTCTCTATTATTTATGTGTCAATTGACCTTCAAAATAACATGCACAGGAATTTCTCCCATTTTCTGGTCTGCACAGGACAGATATTTGTATGAAAAGTCTGTGGTCTGACCACATATCAGGTTATTTATGGTATATGGAGCCCCAAAAGGCTTTCATGTTGATATACTATGCAATATGCTACATTATTGTTATCTAGTCATCCATATTTTGAGCAGGCAAAGAGCTTTTAGCACTGGCTGTTCTCATCAGAGTTGAAAGCACTGTGGTTTCACAGGATTTGTGCAAATTAAAAATAAAGATTACTATATATATATATATATATATATATATATATATATATGAACCATAATCAAAGAATACAGCATTATTATTATTATTTTTATTATTATTAATTTTTATTTATAGGGCGCCACTAGGTTTCCGTAGCGCCATACAGGTAGGAAGTTAAGTGGGAGACTGGAAGACTTTAAGAAAAAGGTGGGTTTTTAAAGCCCGTTTGAAACTGGACAGATTAGGGGAAGTTCTGATGGAGGGAGGGAGCTTGTTCCAGTGGAGGGGGGCAGCATTGTTCTTTGTTTTTCTTCCATTATCGCCATCCTGAGGTGGTGATAATAGAACAAAGGTTTGGTGATACTTTTAACGCCGTCATCCTTATTAATTAGGCATGAGAAAGTTTTCAGCGTCAAAACACAGTGAATCTCATCGCCGGTGGGCACCACTGCCAGCTATAGTAGTGCCGTTGCCGATGGTACAATACCTGATTTATTGGAAGAAACCCGATAGCCATGAAAACACCTATTATCCAGTGATAGCATACCTGTCTATTTAAAGATAGGGGCCTGATTCATTAAGGATCTTAACTGAAGAAACTTCTTATTTCAGTCTCCTGGACAAAACCATGTTACAATGCAAGGGGTGCAAATTAGTATTCTGTTTTGCACATAAGTTAAATACTGACTGTTTTTTCATGTAGCACATAAATATCAACTTTAAATTTCAGTGTACAAATAAGCTATCAAATATTTGTGTGCTACTTGAAAAAACAGTAACATGGTTTTGTCCAGGAGACTGAAATAAGAAGTTTCTTCAGTTAAGACCCTTAATGAATCAGGCCCAAGGTTTGTTTGTGTTGTGTTTTTTTTTAAATCATCATTTTTCAATGCACTTGGCCAAGAGACTTGCCAGGAGCGGGGCATACTTGCCCGAGAGGGCATCCGATGAGAGAGGGTGAGCTGATAATGTGACACTTCCACCCACTTAGGTGCTGGACGCTTGTGCAAGGTGCTCCCCACTGCTGCTGAGTCTTCTGACTGATCGCTTTCACCGTTGAACCCAGGCAGGGTGATGCTAGAAGCACAAACAAAATATGAACCTTGTGCCGCTGGAACTTAATGACCTATGAAATAGTCCGCAAAAAACTCAATTTGCTCAAATTTCTGCACAACTTTTAGTTCAGAAACATTTCTATTTATCATAGTGTATTATTGGATAATTGTCATTTGTTAGTTGTCAGAAATCAGCTCAATGAATCCATAATGTGTCAATCATCAGACATTTTGGTTGGAATCTTGAATTAATCCATGGATTGGACGCTTGTCCATAGCGACCACTGGTAAAACATTTTGGATGAGTTAGTAACCGTGATCATTACTTTTCCTGCAGCTCTTTGCTTGTTAAACATGGGAGGGGGGAATGTGCAGTCAGCACTTCTGGTTACTCTTGTAGATATTTTGAAAATTAACATTGAAAGGCTAAATCCTCACTGCTTCAATGGTTCAAATTAAAATGAAAAGAAACAAAACATGGCAAATTGACCACTCAACTCTCTGTGCTGCATCCCTGTAAAAGGCCTGTGTTGGGAAACGATTGCTAATTATCGCCTGCATGGAGGTCACACAGTTCACAAGACGCCAGCCAGTTGTACTTATTTATATTTGCACCTTCCATTGAAGCATATACTCACAACCCAAATTGCCCACTCAATTCCCACATGGGGATCATCTTGACTATGAAATAAACCAACTTGCCCGAAGACGGCTAGTGGTACCTTCTGTATGAACAGCTGCAGAGTTAAATAATGAAATAGCATGGTTCAGTATTTTACGGGATTGCTAGCACCAGTGAGCAGGCAGTCGATAGGTACCCAAAGCAAAGACACTGAACTTTGGCCATCGTTCTAGGCCTCTACACATACACATGATGCAATGTTATGGTCAATGCATGGAAATGCTGTGAGTGTTTAATGTTATCTTTTTGTGTATCCTGATGGCCTTAAATTAATATAACAATCCATGGAAAGACATGGGTTGTTCCTGGTGATACTTGGAAGCAGAAAACAAGAATTGCGCTCAGTGCTAGATTTGAGGCCGCTAAGTCTTGCTGCACCCATTGAGGATCCCTTATCCGCTTCTCCATGTCTGAGCCTTGGCTAATACAGACAAAACATAAAACACCAAAAACACAGAAACCCTGGAGAGGAAATCGGCAAATCTTCTAGGATACAACTTTTATTAATTTAAATAAAGCAATCTTCTAGGATTAAGTCTTCCTTCTCCAGTGTGAAACATTCCTCTTACAATATTGTAATTAAAAGTGCCATTTACAATGACTTCACTCCTTATGGATTTAGTAGAATAACATTGCTTTATGTCAGCTTGAAGTTGAACTTTTCCCTAAGCACCGAGTTGTAAAAAGCTGGAGGTCTATTGAGACATTTGTGCTGATGTTGCAACGGAAAAATAAACTCATATTGGCTTGAACCGTGAAAGACACGCATTGCGCTTTTGGAAGATTTGGTGACATGGTCATATATATATACAGTATGTTATAACGGTAACGTGACTCGTAGCATATCTCACTTGAGTGTAAGATCCCTCTTAGGACCAGACCATGCAAATTGCGGTAGAACATTTGAGAGCTTTTGCCTATGTGATTGATGTATTTTTCTCACTGGTGTGACATCTATATGAATTATAAATTAATTGCATAAAGGTTGCCAGGGAAGGCTTTATGTTGTAAAGATGCTTTATTTGGTCAGTGGTTCCATAGTAGAATGACTGGTACAGAAATATGTTTTTTTTATTAGTGTTTTTTTTCTAAAGAAAGGGATAGCTTTAGGACAGAGAAGAGAGGACATTACCTTGGCTCTGGTATAGGACGCACAGTGCTTTTCCCTCGTACCAATAAACCAATTATAAATATTGTTCCAGTTTAATTAAGGAAAGTAAGGCAAAAGAGTACATGTTCTCCGGGACAAACCATGTTACAATGCAAGGGGTGCAAATTAGTTTATTATTTTGCGGATAAAGAAAATACTGTCTGTTTTTTCATGTAGCACACAAATACTTGATAGCTTATTTGTATACTGAAATGTAAAGCTGATCTAGAACATGTCCTACCCCAAGTATAAATCTGCCATCACATTTTAAATTTAACTCCCCCTCTAATGCAACATGGTTTTGCCTTACTTATTTACTTTTGCTTAACTTTCCTTAATGAATCAGGCCCATAAGGCTTAATTGAGTTCCATCACTCTTTTTGATAGTGATCTATACCTGGTATAATACACCCTGCTACTGGGAAACATAAGGACAGATACATTACAAGTCACATAGGAATTTTTTGATCATAAAAATGGATAAGGTTTTTTTTTCATTTTTTTTATTATTTCTTTCACTGGGGCATATTTAACAAGCACCTCAAAAATTTAAAAGTAGTTTTCAATCCTTATGGCATTGATAAGGATTGAACTATTTCTTATATTTATTAAAAAAATCTTCACAGGAACAGCCATTCCGAAAAACACTTGTTCCTGTGAAGTGTAACACTTACCTTTACACTGGCTCTTCACTTCCAAATCCCAGTCAATCAAAAAATTGGGCATGCGCACAGAGAACCCTATTGCGCAGTGTGAAGAACGAACAGTTGTCATGTGACAGAGAGGGATCACATGATCCCTCCACACATGCGCTGTCCAGCTCTGCTCTTTGGAATTGAGCTGACAGTAATTAAAAGTCATGAGAAGACTTCAATTGAAGGTGTACGCCAGCCACGTTTCATAACAAGTTTCCAAAAATTACTCATTTTTGGAACTTGTTAGATTGCGTTAGGAAGCAGTCCCCATACAATTTTATGGGTACTGCTCAGAAAATAAAATAGAATGCAAAGCAATGAAACAATGCAACAATCATAAATTTGAAGGATCCTTCAAATTGCGGCTGAATCATGGTAAGGGTCCTTTGGGGACGTTACACTGCTTGATAAATAGGCCACACTGACAGGAACGCTGTCAGTGTGTTACATAGCTGTGTCTTTAAGATTATGTGACATGTTACGAAAAGCTGCATTGAGGTGGATCTGGGCTTGGGCTAGACACAGGGGTGTTTCTGGGTATATTGGGAGCAGTAATGTCTAGCTGAGGTAAATTTGATGGAGAAAGAAATGAAAGAAACAGTGTTAAACACAAAATGAAGTACGTTTTCTTTATTAAATATACTATCTTTGCTGGTACCTGGCATGGTTGAGGTATGTCCTAAACTGGACACCATAGTTAAAACTTTAGTGGAATATATAGACAAACACGTCTAGATATTGGTACCTCCTCATACAAGTAATTGGTTTTATTTATTTTTTTCTAAGCTTAAAATCATGGGCATTGTGCTTCTTGTAAACTTTACTGGGGACACAGACCCTTTCCCCTTTAAGGTAACAAATAGTTAACGCATGAATATATTAACGCTCTCTCAGCTTCCTGCTTTTACTATTTGGTTTTCAACAGGTCTCTACAATCGGTCACTTTAGGTCTCCTCCATACGTTAGTATCCCCTCCACTGACAATTTTGCACATTGCATTTACTAGGCAGCCATTGACTGGCACTAAAAAAAAATATTATAGTCTCCTGTGATGCAAATGGAGACCCCTGGCAGTGAAAAGGTTAAAGGAAAACTTCAATGAAAAATATTGTTTTTGCTATTAAAAATGTTATATAGCAATATGTCTGAATAACATCGTCATGTTTGGTTCGGGAAGCTGTGCAGACTACTTGCCCTACTAGTCTGTTAGGTAAGGAGTGCATACGGAGACAGACGTCAAGGCCGGACACACAGTGGATGACTTCAGGCCCGAAGATCTCCTTAAACGCTGACCTCTTCCTGAACTTCTTACATAATGGTTCAACATACAATTCCAGGGGAAATAAACAAATAAATACACACACATATCAAGGAATCCATCCATAACCCTTGAGAGAAAGGAGGTGAGGGAGCTTTGACCTGTACCCAAGGAAGAAAATTTATTATAAATTATTTTCGGTTCCCTGTTAGAGGGAAGGTTAGATGGATGGATTGCAGGCAGACAGGAGAATGATGGGAAGTGAGAGGCGGAACATGCGAAGAAAGTTAATAGTTCAATCGTTCCTAGTAACCTTAAGAAACATCATGCAGATTCCATTGCGCTGCGTTTTGTATGATGTCATCAATCGACCTCTAACTGCATTCTGGACATTTATATGTACTGAGACAGTGAGAATTGTAATATATGTAACATGGGAATGTGTGTACAAACAGCACAGGAACATTTTTTTTTGTTTTAGCATAACAATGTATGAACAATTTACCAGGTTCATATTGACAATGGCATTAAATCATACTTCCCAACTTTAGAAAGTTGGTTTCCGGGAGCCTGCCAGGGGAGGTGGGCGTGATGGGGGGGGGGGGGGCTCCAAAATGCGCATCCTTTTGGACCCCGCCCCCGTTACGTAATGACGCAAACGCGTCATTTGACAGCGGGGGGCGGGGCCAAATGTCGCGATTCACCGGGAATCGCAGCGTTTGGGACCTAATTCTGCCCACTTCACTAGGAAGTGTGCACTTCCTAGTGAAGTGGGCAGATCCGGGAGATTGCCACACTCTCCCGGGAATCCATGAGACTCTCGCAAAATGCGGGAGTCTCCCGGACATTCCGGGAGAGTTGGCAAGTATGCATTGAATTTACTGGTGGGTACCCCAGTGGGTCCTTGGATCTCATTTAAACACCTCATGCCAGAAAGTGAAATCTCATTGTTGCACGTGGGTGCGATTTGAAGCAATTTTTTATGCCAGCTTGCATCTAGTTAGGAATGCTACAATTTGTCCAGCTCTTCCTGCAGACAGCACCAGCTTGATGCCCTGATTCATTCACTTCCCTTTATAGATGGGCTAACTTGCACGAAACGGATGCACGTCACAAAGCAATGTAGGCATGCAGGGGCTGCATTTTTGGCTCTTTATAAATAATGCTTATTGGGCCTGATTCATTAAGGAAAGTAAGGCAAAAAAGGAGTAGGTTTTCTCCTGGACAAAACCATGCTACAATGCAAGGGGTGTAAATGAGTTTATTATTTTGCGCACAAATAAATATTGGCTGCTTTTTCATTTAGCACACACATACTTGATAGCTTATTTGTACACTGTAATTCAAAGTTGATCTACCCCAACTATAAATTTACCATCAGATTTTAAATTTGCCTCCCCCTCCAATGCAACATGGTTTTGTTGCCAAGGTGCAAAAGTACTCTTTTTTTTTTTTTTTTGCTTTACTCTCCTTAATTAATCAGGCCCATTGTCTCTATTTTCTTGGATATGTTCAGTTTACCTTGGAAATCAAGACTCTGGGGCAAATGTATAAAACCTTCTAAAAGGAAGTAGAAAATGATAGGTACAATGTGATTGGTTGGAATGGGCAACATCTCCACTCTTCCTTTCTTAAGAGGTTTTATATATTTACCCCTCAGAATCACCAACTCAGATTTAGATGCAGCAAGATCAGCAATCATCAGTAATTACTACCGCTTACCAAAAGCGGCATTTTCATCTACCAGTAAAAAAAGAAGGTCAGTCCTTCTGAAGCATTTGGAGGAATCAAAACAATGACACGACAAGTCCCCGACAGTGTGATAACAAATCCCAACCAGCAGTAAGAACGGCAGCCTGTTTTGACGTCAATTTAAATTGCGACCTCTGTATCAGTATTTTTAAAGCGGCAATGCGGGGACCCCTAAACCTAACCTTATTCCTAACCCCAACCCTAACCCTAGCCCTAACGCTAAGCCTAAGTGTAAGAGTAAGGTGGTATGAGAATCGGCATAAACGCTTTAAAAAGACTGATATAGAGGTTGCAAATTAAAATGACGTCAAAAGATGATGCTGTTAGTCACTGTCAGTGTTATTAGTCAGTACTTTTTTATATAATTGTCGGTAAAGCTGAAATGCAGAACCAGGCCTGGGCATACGGACTTAGCGTTAAATGGCAGCACAGCGGAAGTAACACAGCAAAAACCAGCCTACTAATAAAAGGCAGCTCAGGTAAGATCCAGCACAGTGTACTTCATACTTGCCAACTCTCCCGGAATGTCCGGGAGACTCCCGCATTTTGCGAGAGTCTCCCGGACTCCCGGTCGAGTGTGGCAATCTCCCGAATTCTGTCCACTTCACTAGGAAGTGCCCCACTTCCTAGTGAAGTGGGCAGAATTAGATCCCAAACGCCGCGATTCCCGGTGAAATGCGGCGTTTGGCCCCGCCCCCCGCTGTCAAATGAAGCGTTTGCGTCATGCCGTCACATGACCTCATTTTGGCCGTCCCGCCCTCCTCACGCCCCCCTCCACTGGCTGGCTCCCGGAAGGGAGCTGAAGAAAGTGGGCAAGTATGGTGTACTTGCATTGAATAAATGTGTTTTGCACCACTAATTGGCTGAAAATGTTGACTTCCTATACTGGCTCATCCAAATTTCTAAAGTAGAAATCTAATGTTTGTTGCTTGTCATAGCCTGCAGCTGCACAATCCTCAATAATGGCATTTTTCAGGCCCTGTGTCCCAATTACAGGATCCTGCGGCCTCCTCCTCCCACATCCCTGGCACATTCAGCACTGCTGACTGACTGAGGTTTTCTACTTCCTGTACTTGAGCTAGAGGATGCCTCAGCCATCTGTACTGTCTGTTTCCTCAAAAAACCTAACAAGCTGAGGATTGCTTCCGCTCTAGAACTGGTGGGCCGAAAGCCCTCTGCAGGGGACACGCACGGAGAGGAATGAGGGAAACTGTGTCTGCATTTTCTTTTCCTTTGCAAAGCCCACCAAGGTTGTCTTGGTGCTTTTACAGTAAGAATGTATAGACATGTCGGGCATTCTTGTGTAGTCAGGGTGATATGAGTCAGCGTGATATATTACATGCTCGTTTAAAACTCATTGTTTAAAGGGAAACTATTATAAAGATGAAGTAGAACCCTCTTGATGTGCTGTTCTGCACATGAAACTTAACAGAAATGTTTTTTGCAGTCTGTGAGTTACCACCATGGAGTCTATTTATTACTGGGAGAAAAGCCCTACCTCTGGCTTCTCCCTGTACATCAAAGTCTCTCGGACAGTGATAATTATCGCCAGGCATCGCCTGTTCTGCTTCAGCCATTTATGTTTCTGGGGATCGGTATCTGATCTCACAGCCAAAACCCAAGGCTATGTGATGCTAATGAATGAGGGTAGGAGTGGTAGGATTGACCAACCAGAATTCTCAATCACGGGCATTGCGGCTTCTGATTGGTCCTCTTGCTCACCCTCCCCTCTGCGAACATTTTAAAGTAGCAAACCTAAATGTTCGGCTAGGTGGTAATGCAGTTTTAAGTAGAGATGCTTGGGCTCAGTTTTCTGAAAACTGAGCCCACCCAAACATGGCAGATCCGAGAACCGAGCCGAGCCGACTCTGTACTTTCCCGCTTCCTCTGATCTGAATCGAGGCAAAACGTCATTGTTGCGTCGTCGAATCTCACGGGTTTTGGATTACTTTACTTTATATCTACTATACTAAGTTAGGAAAGCCCTTGCCAAGGGCAGCAAATGTACAGCGGGCAGTATAAAAACAGCTATATGTTAATTTTGTTTACGTATTAATTTTTAAATTATTTTTTTTCAGCCTGAAATCATTAAAGTGAAATGGGATATTGGCCTGGCCTCAGACAAGTTTATTTATAGTCTGTGGGCTGGATGAGATCTCCATTTATTGTAAAACTTTCAGGCTGAAAAAAAAAAACTTATTGTAGGCAAAAAAGGTAGATGTAATATAACTTTCATATTATATCTGCCTTTTTATATTATAAATGATTTGAGGTTTTTTTGTTTTGGTTTTAAATTTTAGTTTAGTTTAATTTTAAACAGTGAAACTGGAACTCTAAGCATGATGACTAGAGTTGAATGAGGGCATTCACAGTGATAAATAACTCGTACCATGGCAGCTGAGTGATAGAAGTGATAAAATAATGGTAAATTGATGAGATAAAACTTTACACTTTTCCTTGCAATAACATTTATGGTGATCAATAGAGCCATCAATGTGGGTGGGGATAGAAGAGCCTGTCACCAATCAGATGAGTGTAATGCTAAGAGTATTGTAGAATATGAGTGTGATGATCCTGCGGGAGGAAGTGACCTGTCCACTGATGTGATTGTGTAAGAGAGGAGTACACACCTATGCAATACTTCAGATGCAATGTCTTTAACAATTTCACCAACGTTTGAAAGTCCCGATGAGCATGTCCATTCATGTGTACACACCTACACAATTTACCTTCAGATCTGTGATCTTCATCTCTCAGAACCATCTGCTGAAAAGATCGTGACTCACTATACAGATATCTGCCTACACTGCTGGTCGTGAGTTCGTACACACTTTAAAATTTGCCCGACATTGTTCCATCGTTGATAGTTATTTTTAGTCAAATAAAATCAAATCAAACACTACGATGTACTTTGGTACGATAAAAAAAGACCTCGGGAGCATATACGCTAATGTAATTACTGACCAAGCGGTCGTTTATTGTGTGATCTGCATGATAATTACATAAGTGTGTATTCAGCTTAATGCTGCATGTGACAATGGCAATGCCACAATGTGAAGAGTGGGATGTAGACATCTAGGAAACTACAGGGTTAGATAGTGGAAGGAACAGGGACCGCCAATAGCACAGATCAGTGATGAGAGGCCCCTCTCAAACTGGGGGATGGAGACTAAAGCATTAAAGCAGCTCATACATCCATCTTGCTTTTCTCTTGTTTCCGCATCATCTATGCAATAAAAATATGTAGAATGAAGTGAGAGTTAGGGAGAGAGGGAGACATGCAGAATAGCAACAGGGCTGGTCCTCCCATGGACAAGGTCGTATCTCTGACGCCATAATCCTTGGGGATCGTTTTCTCAACTCGCCTCTCAGCCCCTAGACTGCTCCCCCACCTCTGCCGAGAGTCACCGGATGCACTCAGCATTAACTTAACATTTGTGTGTCTGAATCAAAGTAAATACTGCCAAGGCTAACAGAAATAATCTTAACAATCAGACAAAGTTAAAGTAAAATAAAGGTCTGATGAAACCCTGATTGTAATCTTTGGTTTTGTCACATCAGGTGCCTGCAGGCCGAGCTTTTATTCCCAAAATAGATTTTATTGGCTCGGAATACGGCGGGATCTGTCACTGAATGAAGCCGCTGAGACAGCTGCGCATAAATGTTTCATTCAGTCACAGTTTATGACAAGGTTCAATTTACAACTTAATTTGAAACACATAACTTGTGCTTCTGTAGTGTTTAAATTGAAACCTTAAAACCATCAGGTTTATGCTACCAGAATCGCAGGTATGTCAAAATCATGGCTTTTAAATGAAGTAGAAAAGTTAACTTGATCATGTAAAGATAAACTTATCACCCTAACTGTATAAAAAGTCCTTTTTTTATATTACCTTTACTCCCACCTTTTTATTTGTAAAATGAAGCCCCTTATTCTAACAGTCATCTGTGCTCTGGTAATATATTACTAGGGGCTCTATCTATTAGGCTAGATACACACTGGAGGTTTTTCAACTGATTATCGGGCTATTCACCCGATAAACGACAGCTCGTCAGTGTGTATGCACTCACGATCACGATCTAATTAGAGTTTACAGAGTCATGGGGGTATATTTACTAAACTGCGGGTTTGTGGAGATGTTGCCTATAGCAACCAATCAGATTCTAGTTAGCATTTATTTAGTGCATTCTACAAAATGACAGCTAGAAACTGATTGGTTGCTATTGGGCAGCACAGTGGCCTGGTGGTTAGCACTTCTGCCTCACAGCACTGGGGTCATGAGCTCGATTCCCAACCATAGCCTTAGCTGTGTGGAGTTTGTATGTTCTCCCTGTGTTTGCGTGGGTTTCCTCCGGGTGCTCCGGTTTCCTCCAACACTCCAAAAAAAACATACTGGTAGGTTAATTGGCTGCAATCAAAATTGACCCTAGTCTCTCCCTCTCTGTCTGTCTGTGAATGTGTGTCTATAGTAGGAAATTTAGACTGTAAGCTCCAATGGGGCAGGGACTGATGTCAATGAGTTCTCTGTACAGCGCTGCGGAATTAGTGGCGCTATATAAATAAATGATGATGATGATGATATTCTCTAAATGACTATAGGACCAGATGAAGAGCACAGATCTGACGGTAAATAGTGTGTACACATGAATCGCCCAACTAGTCGGATCTTCAGTCGTAGGTTCAATCGTTGTAGAGAACAGATTGGTCAGAAAATTATCCAGTTTGTACCTAGCCTTACACAGAGAGAAGTCCTATTCCTCGGTAGATAAGGCTTCTCTCTGTCTATCAAAGGGTAACGCCAGCGGTAAAACCATCCTTATAGCCACTTTTGGTATAAATAGCGCCAAATATCTCTAGCACATCGGACTAGTACATTAACGGGGGTCATTTTAGCACCCTGATTCTGACCCCTTCTATGCTTCAACCCTGCTACAATGTTACACAAACTCTCTGAACAGTTTTACAGAACGTGAACAAAATGTTTGTTCTGGAACAAAATTGTATTTTAAAATGTTGTTTTTGAACAGCAAATGGAAAACGTAGGGCAGAAATAACCACATACTTATATATCCTTAACATTTCATTAAGATGACTTCTTCAATTGAACCATTAATTAAAACTATGTGAATTCATTAACCAAATATGTAACCGTTTGTTCAGGATAGTAAAACCTCCCGCTGACTAACTCATTACTGATGTCTGTCTGTCTTCTTACTACCTGTGGTCTTTCACTGAAGTTTCTCAAACACCTTAATATTCTCTGGAGAAATCAAATGACAACCACTGTCATGTTTATATGATAGCAAAGTGTAAGGAAGCCAATTAGCCAATCAGGTTATGTGGTGACTATTAATTTAAATGGCTGCTGTTACCAAAGTTACACAAGTCAGTTCCTGGTAGCACACACCTGAAATGTGAAACAAGCAGCTTTCTACAAAAGTTCAGACTTTTTTTTCAGACAAGGCTGTGATGTGGCATGAGTCCCCCAAATTCACCCCAACTGAATTGCAGTATCAAAAAGAATACACTAAATGCATGTTCAAAAACATATCTGCTTAATAATACAAATAAGTTACCATAATAAATAAAAAAAACAATACACCAATACTGGTGTGATAATAATGATACACAGTGTTACCATTACTTTCTATTTCCACAGTATTACTGTATCCTGTATATTGCCCACCATAGCCCTATATGCCCCACCTCATCAGCTTCTCTCCCACATGCCACATCTCTTCCTATACCAATATGTCCCCAATCTCAATAGCCTGTACCCCACACCTACTCTCATCTGCCTGTACCCCACATGACCCCCACCTCACCAGTCTGTGTCCACCTTGCCCACCTTGATGGCTTGTTTCCCACATGCCCCCTCCTAGCCAGTCTGTGTCCCACATGCCCACCTTGATGGATTGTGTCCCACATACCCCCTCCTAACTAGTCTGTGTCCCACATACCCCCCTCCTAGCTAGTCTGTGTCCCACATGCCTCCCTACTAGCTAGTCTGTGTCCCACATACCCCCCTCCTAGCTAGTCTGTGTCCCACATGCCTCCCTCCTAGCTAGTCTGTGTCCCACATGCCTCCCTCCTAGCTAGTCTGTGTCCCACATACCCCCCTCCTAGCTAGTCTGTGTCCCACATGCCTCCCTCCTAGCTAGTCTGTGTCCCACATACCCCCCTCCTAGCTAGTCTGTGTCCCACATACCCCCCTCCTAGCTAGTCTGTGTCCCACATACCCCCCTCCTAGCTAGTCTGTGTCCCACATGCCCACCTTGATAGCTTGTGTCCCACATGCCCCCTTCCTAGCCAGTCTGTGTCCACCATGCCCACCTTGATGGCTTGTGTCCCACATAGCCCCTCCTAGCCAGTCTGTGTCCCACATGCCCACCCTCCACACCAGTTTTTATTCCACATGCCTTCTTTCTCACCACACTGTAGCCCACGTCTCCCATTCTCATTGGACCCCTTACTTGCCTGTGGTCTTCTGTGGCACTTGCAGCCCGCACGATCTCTGTACCAGGGGACTGGAGTAGTCACAAGACCTGGTGATTCATGGTGACTTCATAAGGCTCTTAATGTAAAAGGCTACTAGCCACTCTCATAGTGGTGACTGACAGCAGAGGAGAGCAGGAAAGTGACGGGCTGTAGGTCTAAGAAGCAGAATAGCATTCTGCCACGTTCCTGGCCTGCTCTAGCCCTGTTTCATTGTGTTTATAATCTGTCTGTCAGAGTGTATAGCACTGCAACATATTTCAGGTCACATAAACACAGAATAATAATAGTAATAAAAATAATAATAATAATAATAATAATAATAATAATAATAATAATATTCTATGCATATAGTGTGTTGCTAACTTTGTATAACAAATAGCAATGATTTCCAGGGGATCTTCTTGCAGGGTTGAAAAATCAGAACCAGTTTACAAAAGTTCCCAAAAATGTAGCTTTTATAGGTATCTGTCTTATTAGAAATGTATTGTGACTGTTATGATGCTCTGATTGGCTAAAGGTGGGCCTAGCCCTGTCAACATTCTAATGCTGTGATTGGTTACAGGTTTACGTAAACATTCTAGAGCTCTGTAAACATTTTAACCCTCTGTCGAATTCACTTTCATTTTCTAAACTGCACTAGAAAAAAATGAATCTGTGGGTTACAGCATACTTACCTACTTTCTTCAGCTCTCTTCCGGGAGCCAGCCAGTGGAGGTGGGCATGAGGGGGCGGGGCGGCCAAAATAGTGTCATTTTGGAGCCGCCCTCTGTGACGTCATGCCGCAAATTGCGTCATTTGGGGGTGGGGCGGGGCCAAACACTGCGATTCACCGGAAATCGCGGCGTTTGGGATCTAATTCTGCCCACTTCACTAGGAAGTTGGGCACTTCCTAGTAAAGTGGGCAGAATTCGCGAGATTGCCACACTCACCCGGGAGACTGGGAGACTCTCGCAAAATGCGGGAGTCTCCCGGACATTCCGGGTAAGTTGGCAAGTATGGGTTACAGCATATTAGCGCACAATGCATTTCTGCATGTGTATGAAAACCGAACCCACCCGAACTTAGGGGATCCGAGTAGGCTCGCGAACCAGCTCGTTACTCTTGCGCGTCATCGGATCTGAATCAAGGCAAAATGTCATTGTTGCGTTGTCGGATCTCGCGGGTTTTGGATTTCATAAGTACCTCCCTCCCCAGGAGATCAAGCGCCATTTCTCACACAGAAACAGGGGTAGCTGTGTTCTTATCACTCTCCAGTCTACAGTGACATTGCTCAGTGCCATTGCTCATACATAAACAGGAGGAGTAGCAGTGTTCTTGTTGTCACTTGACAAAAATTGACTGGAAATTATTGGAAATGAATGTTATTGAGGTTAATAATAATGTAGGAATAAAAAAAAACACATTATGTGATTTTAGCAAAAAAAAAATAGGGAATTCAAAAATCAAGATTCCAAACCAAAACCAAATCCAAAGCAAACGAGGGCGGTTTTGTCAAAATCAAAATACAAAGTTAATCCAGATCCAAAACCAAAACACAGTGAACATCTCTAGTATAAGTCCATGTTTGTCTCAAACATTCTAGAAGCGTGCTTTGTTGTTTTATATTGTTGCTTACAAAAATACTGAAATGTGGCATTAATGGTGTTACTTCTTGAGATAGCATCTGTTCTGCAAAGGGGCATAATGTAAAAAAATGCTACTTTTCCTTTAATTGTTGTGCACAGTTTAAAGTTTGTAACAGTTCAATACTGCACTCCTTTCTACTCGAGTACATCTAAATCACTATAATATGAATTGGAAAGTTCTACCTCCTGCAAGGTTATTGGAAAATTATGTCTTAATGTAAATTTATTTCAACTAATATGTTTCATGAGTGCGTAGACTCCAGAGACAGAAGAAGTTTAAATATTTGTCACTGTCTGAAATGGTGATTTAAATCTCTAAGTACAATTTTTGAAATCCATCACTGTAAACACATTAGCATTGGCGGTGCTGAGGGAGAGGTTTGGCTCACCTCTATGGAAGGGAAGTGAAGAGGCCTCTGGGAAGTGGACAGAGGGGAGTATCCTTTGCTAGTGCTAATAACTCCATCCAGGGGAGCTGGCAGATGGTGCTGACAGCGGGGTTCTAAGAGGAGGTCTGCACACCGGCCCCGGTGACCTCTTCAATGTGCCTTGTACATGTGAGAAACTGTGTCTACCTCTGGCATGCGATGCCTGACTTCTTCATGTGGTGAGGATGCAATTGGAGAGGTTCAGAGGGGAGGGGAACTTATGTAGAGTTATGGGAAGGAAGGAAGGACAAGGAAAGCTAAACACAAAATGTCCGTCTGGCAGCTGTAGTAAAGGCGGGAGAACTTGTAGAAAGAGAAGTACAGCGTGCAGGGAGGGTAAGAAAAGCAGCATCCTACAAAACAAAATAAAACACAGGAAATACACGAGCGAAGGACACTGACAATATCTGTCAGTTCCTGTACAGAGAAAGTGAAAAGCGGAGGCGGTCTAGCAGTAAATATAATTAGTACAGCTGTCTATAGGTGCATGACAGGCACAACACACATGTACACAAACCATTATAGAGTTCTCGTCACCTACACATAGAGGAGACAGACATTTTTGTAAATTTTAGGGCTGTGTGCATGACTATTTCTGAGTGTTTTTTTCTCATGGGTAAGCGCTACGTTTGCTCTACATTTGCTTTTTTCAGCTTTTCGCTAACGTTCATTTCAACTTGCTTTCTATCCGCTAGATGGAGCCGGGACAACCTGTGGCTCTCGAGGTGTTGTAGAACTACAAGCCCCAGCATACTTTGCAGGCCTGTGCTAGATATAAACACTGCATTCAGCGTTCACGAGCATGTGATGCTTTGGAAACGGTCAGTGAGCCAGCAAAGAGCAAATTACATTGACTTTAGTGATGCAAACTATTAGCAGTTATCTGTAGAGATGCTCAGGCTCGGTTTCCCCGAGAACCGAACACACCCAAACTTAGCAGATCCGAGTCGGCTCGGTACTTTTGCGCGCCCTCGGAATGGAAAACGAGGCAAAATGTCATCATTACGTCGTCGGATCTCGCAAGTTTTGGATTCCAGCGCCATTTCACAGAGGGACACAGAAGAGGCAGCACAGTTCTTGGCAGTCTCTAGTGCAGTTGGGCAGCGTCATAGGTAGAAAAGAAAGAGGAGGGGTAGCAGTGTTCTTCAAAGTCTCCAGTGACATTCAGGAGAGCTCCATTGCTGCATTGCTTATTGTCATTGCTGAAATAGTAATAATAGGGCTGGCAGGCTTGGTCTTTGAAATCTGCAGTCACATTGTACGTTATATAGGTAAAACACAAAGAGGAGAGCTCCATTGCTAATTGCACCACTTTTGTTTACTGACACTGCTGTGTGGCAATGTGTCCTAGATGTGCTAGGAACTGCCGTGTGTTTGAGTCATTGCTCTGTCGCTTACCATCCAGCCTGATCGCTGCAGTCTTTGTTAGAAAGAGTCTGAAAATTATATTGTGACCTGTGTGGTGGTCAAAATTGACTGCAAATGACTTGAAATTAGTGTTATTGGGGTTAATAATAATGTAGGGGTGAAAAAAAAAGCAAAAAGAAGTGATTTTAGCAAAAAATAAATAAATAGGGATTTTAGAAAACAAAAATCGGGATCCAAAACCAAAACACGCAAGGACGGTTTTGCCAAAACCAAAACACAAAGTTAATCCAGATCCAAAACCAAAACCAGAACACGGGGGTCAGTGAACATCTCTAGATATCTGTTGCTTTTTACCATACCTGCCTATTCTACCGGAACATCCAGGAGAATCACAAGTTTCAGAGCATCCTCCTGGACTCCTGGCCAGAGCCGGATTTAGACCTCATAGGGCCCTAGGCAGGATACTGTTTTTGGGGCCCCTCCCTGCAACAATCCATAGCACTATATTTTTGCAGCCTACCATATACCCCTATAGTTACGTAGAAGTGAAAGCATGTGCCGCCGCATGCCTACCATATACCCCTATAGTTAAGTAGATATGAAAGTATGAAAGCATGTGCCGCCGCGCAGCGGCGGCACGCCGCCAAAGGAGGTGAGGGCGTGGCTTGCATCTTTGGGGGCGTACCTAACATGTGAAAAGAGCAAGGCCACCCTGCTGCAGAAAAAGGCACCCCTAAATAATTACCAAGCAGTCCCGTTTTTTTAAGTAGTTGGGTCAAAACAACATAATAAATATTGAAGTCAGGGCAGAAATACTTACTTAAGTTGTTTGCAAAAATAATACGCATAAATCCAAGTATGTGCTCTTGTCACTTTTGTCCCTCTATCATCACACTGTGCCCCTTCATTGTCACTTTTGCCCCTTCACAATATCACATGTGCCCTTTCACCATCACCTCTGTGCCCATCACCATCACCACCTCTGTGCCAATCACCATCACCACCTCTGTGCCCATTACCACCTCTGTGCCCTTCACCATCACCACTTCTGTGCCAATCACCATCACCACCTCTGTGCCTCTTCACCATCACCACCTCTGTGCCCTTCACCATCACCACCTCTGTGCCAATCACCATCACCAATTCTGTGCCCCTTCACCATCACCACCTCTGTGCCCTTCACCATCACCACCTCTGTGCCCATCACCACTTCTGTGCCAATCACCATCACCACTTCTGTGCCAATCACCATCTCTGTGCCCTTCACCATCACCACCTCTGTGCCCTTCACCATCACCACTTCTGTGCCAATCACCATCACCACTTCTGTGCCAATCACCATCTCTGTGCCCTTCACCATCACCACTTCTGTGCCCCTTCACCATCACCACTTCTGTGCCCCTTCACCATCACCACTTCTGTGCCCATTCACCACCTCTGTGCCCATCACCATCACCACTTCTGTGCCCCTTCACCATCACCACTTCTGTGCCCCTTCACCACCTCTGTGCCCATCACCATCACCACTTCTGTGCCCCTTCACCATCACCACTTCTGTGCCCCTTCACCATCACCACTTCTGTCCCTTGTTTTACTTACCTTTCTATTGCGCGCTGCTCCTCCTCCGTCAGTCCAGATGAAAAAAAGAAAAAAAAAAAAAGAGTCACGTGATCGCTCGTCGGGTCCCGGCAGCCTCTCCTCCTCTCTCTATCACTGAGAGGAGAAGAGGCTGCCGGGACCCGATTCGCGGCACCCGACCCCCCTCCTCTGATTCGCGGCACCCCCCCCCCCCCCCGCACGAGTCGCGGGGGGGGGGGGTCCCGCGAGTCGGGGGAGGGGCCGAATTTTTTTTTTTTCATTTTTTTTAAAATTACTCCTGTCCCCCCAGCTGTGCCCCCCCAGAGCCGCTAGGCCCTAGGCAGGTGCCTAGGTTGCCTAGCGGTAAATCCGGCCCTGCTCCTGGCAGAGTAGATAACACACAAGTATTGCAAAGCTAGTGAGTGTATATCACATAATAGACCCCCTCCCAGGTCCCTCTTCTCTTTCTTGTGAAATTTGGGGCCATATGATACAAATCACTTCATAATGACTCCACCCACTCTGCATGATGATGGGAGCCTTGATGAGAAAAATTCCCATCATCACGCCCCTCGCTCTTGCCCTTTGGACCTCCCATCTGGGATCTCCTTGACGGAAGCTTCAGAAAGTAGACAAGTATGTATTTCACTGACATGAAACCCTGCTTCCAAAATGCCGGTGCCTCACCAGCCTAACAAACTGTGCAAATATCAATCAGTTCTCTGAGGGAACTATTTTGCTTGATTCTATTTGAGCAAAAATCAAGCCCTCCCATTCAGCTACATGGTGTCATAACACACCTGTCTGTTAGCTGAGATCTTTGCTACCTCTTATAGATGTATATTTATTAATTAAAATTAGTGATTAGTGTTATGAGATACACTTTTACCTAAATATGGCAGCCTGCACTGAGCATCTAATACAGTTCACCATTCACTACAAAATAATTTATTTAATGTAAGATTTAAAGGGGAACTATCAAGAAACTAAAAGGGTGATACATTTATGACAGCAAAATAATAAGTTTTTAATTTCCTTAAAATTGTATAACATAATTGTAAACAAAAATATAAATCAGACTTTGTCACAAACTTGTAGGCTCAACACTCAGAGTGTATATGTCATTAGAATTCTGATGAAGCAGCTGCTGGTGTCAGATTTTATAACTGACGCATTACACAGTGGGAGAAAATCTGACACCAGCAGCTGCCTTGTTAGAATTCTAAATCCAGATAATCTGTGTTTGCTAAGCTTGCAACCTAATGGCAGATTTATTTATTTTTTTCCATTTTTATATTAAATACAGACCAATATGTATTAGTTGTAAGGCGCCACAAAACTCTGCAGCACTGGACAGTCAGAATGACAAATCATACAAAACACAAATCACACATAAAAACAGGACAAAGACATACATGTTTCATGTTCACATTGGATGTTTTTTGGTAAGTACAGGTTAATAAAATGTGAACAAAGAACATAATATTAAATGTCTGAGTCTACTATATATCACCACCACACCCACAGCTGTTTCCCCTCATACTTCTCTGCACTGGTATTTTCTCACTTTTGTCTCGTTCTAGCCAAAAAAGCCTTTATCATTTTTCTCCTGTTGAGCATTAAGTCTGAAATGTATATCACACACATAGCCAGCTCTTGTGTAGCACATTCTGCAGCTCACACACACACACGCGCGCGTACCTACTGAAACCGCTCTGTCCACTTACATTACCATCAATTTATTACATGTTGTTTGCAAACAACATATATTAGGTAAAAAAGAAGAAAACATTTTCATAAGCTGTAAAAATGCAAATAAAATGAAAAGTCAACTTAACCTAAAAAAAATTGCAGTCAAATAATATTAGCAACATCTAGTTCTATATCACCAGCATACTCCACTGTGCTGCAGGATGCAATAATTCATGGGAGCTGAAATCACCCCTTGTGCCACTAGCATCTTTGTGTCCGAAACATTAGAGAGCAAAAACTTGTTTGTAGTCGCACAGTAAATTTAAATACAATAAAACTTTTCAAGTTCTTTCAATGTATGAACACTTTTCCCCACTTATCTGTGAATGTACAGTACCTCTTTTTTATATGCCAGCGTATACTGTAGTGGTTAGAGAACATGATTGTTATAGCACAAAGAAAAACCGTACTGAAAACCCTGATCTTTAGCTGACATGGCAGTTATTACAAATAGTACATAAAGGGTTAATATACTGTATGTTACAGTGGCAATACTCACCAAGGTTTAAAGCAAATGTATTCGGTTATGAAGGGCAATTAAGGAATGCCTACAGTCTTGCCCCCCTCTGTGGCCACACAAAGAGATAGATAGGCTTTTTTTAGGTTGATGTCCACGCTTGGTGGCTTTACAGCTTGTTCTCCTCTCTATTCTGTGCAAAACTCACACAAGCAATATGGCAGATGTGCCGATATCTTAATGAAATTAATTGAAAAATTAGGAATTAAAGAAGCGCTACATCTACACATAAAATATGTCACACCACCTCAACTATGGTGCCCGGCAATCCCATCATTCTTTTCGTGCTCAAACACACAAAATGTGGCTATTTTGTCATTTAACTTCTTCGGTCACAGGAATAACATTGAATGTAATGTTATCGTGACCATGAAATCAGTGCCCTCGATACAAGCAATGTCGTGGGCACTGAGATTCAGAATCTAACATCTGACGTTGGAGAATTTGACTATATCTGAATCACCAGTGTTTGAGTATCAAAATAATCTATGGGCAATGTTGGTGTGAGCACGGGCAGCACGGTGGCTAAGTGGTTAGCACTTCTGCCTTACAGCACTGGGTTCATGAGTTCAATTCCCGACCATGGCCTTATCTGTGAGGAGTTTGTATGTTCTCTCCGTGTTTGTGTGGGTTTCCTCCATTATGCCTGTGTCCTTTTCTGCTAAAATGAGCACAAATCTTTGTATCTATCTAACCACACATCCTTATATTCGACCTGTCATCTATCCAGCTTTGACTTCACTCTACGGGAGCACAGCCAAGAAATGCAATTAATTGCTATATTTATAATACTTTTATCTGACTTTCAGCAAAAGACATACACACGAGCCCGTAAAGACGGCGACTTTTGCTTCAAACTAGATTGATCTGATCAGGTCTCTAGTCGAGTGGTGGGTTAATGGGATCATGGAGTAAATAGCTAAATGGAGGATATGAGTGGGAGAGGAGACTAGCAGATCCTAATGTCCCTATTTCATCTTTCTTGCGCTATTAAAGTGACATATATAAGGAATAACGTCAATTCAATCTATTGAAACAAATCCATCGCGACCAGTGATAAGACAAAGTTTAGATTCGTAGACCACTCAGCTCTTGATAAATTGGGTGACCAGAACATGTGCCAGGCAAAATAGTTGTTATGGCAGTAATGCTAAAAACTGTTCCACTACTGTACACATACGAATAAAGGTTTCTTAAAGGTACAATTCACCCTGGAGGTTTAAATCAATCTTAGGTTTGTGCCATCAGCTCCTATTAATTATTAGTCAATGCCAGTGTTGGCTAACCTATGACACTCCAGGTGTTGTGAAACTACAAGTCCCAGCATACCCTTCCAGCAATAAGCTGTTATATAATGGCAAAGCATGCTGGGACCTGTAGTTTCACAACACCTGGAATGTCACAGGTTAGCCAACACTGGTCTATGCTAATTTCTTGCTATTTACCAAATTCTCTTTTAAATCCCTAACTATATACATGAAAACTTGGACAATGTGTTGCTGAGCATGTACATCTATCCATATTTGTCTGGAGTTCGTATGTTCTCCCCGTTTTTGCGTGGGTTTTCTCCGGGTGCTGCGGTGTCCTCCCACACTCCAAAAACATACTGGTAGGCTAATTGGTTGCTATTAAATTGATCTTAGTCTCTCTCAGTCTCTGTTTGTGTATGTGAATTTAGACTGTAAGCTCCATTGGGGCAGGGACTGACATAGGTGAGTTCTCTGTACAGCGCTGCGGCTTTAGTGGTGCTATATAAATAGATGATGATGATGATATCTACCAATTTAGGGGTGATCAGGCAACGTTATTTGTCAATCAATCCAGTCAGATGTTAATTATTCTAAATGAATGTCATGAGGACCACACATCATACAATGTCTGACAAACTTGGTCAAAAACTTTCAAATTGGCCACCTAAATCTCCAAGAGTGTGGTCATCTTTACATCGATGAAAAATTTAATATTTGTGCAAAAAAATAACTCCCCTCTTGTTGGTTTTGGATGTCTGTTAAAATTTTCTTATCGACAGTCGTATTAACATATTTTCTATAAAGCACACTAAGGAAAATATATATATAAAATAAATAATATCTATACAAATGGTGAGTTCTGGTGTCATCACAGTGTTGGTTAAGAAATAACGCACACCCTACTGTATATTAGTGCAGATATTAGAAGACATCTCAGAGATTCATGACCTATATAATAGGCTATGACTTCCCACCATAATTTGGTCAAGAAATGCCTTGTGAGTATCAATATGATATCATTTAGAGTACAGGGTGTGATATCCCATTTATATCGTAAACCAACACCAAGACCATGTTACAAGTAAACCCCATAAACATTTTTCCATTATTTTATTTTGTAATTTATAGGACAACCACATACATTTGATATCACATTCAAAGAACTGTCACTCGTTACTTCTGTTCCTACCCAAGACCCAAATCTTGCGCCATTTATGACATCATATCAGTGGGTGTGGTTTTGTGTAATGCATTCATAAATGTTTATAGACTGATTTAAAAAAACAATGTTGTGTTTAAAGCTTAGGACCTGACACAGTGCTAGATTACAGTAGGTGTTGCCTGGAAAAAAGTCTGCCATAAAATGGGGTTTCTGCTCATCATTTTCCAGATATGGGCAGCATGGTGGCTTAGTGGTTAGCACTTCTGTCTTACAGCACTGGGGTCATGAGTTCAATTCCCGACCATGGCCTTATCTGTGAGGAGTTTGTTTGTTCTCCCCGTGTTTGTGTGGGTTCCCCCTGGGTGCTCCGGTTTCCTCCCACACTCCAAAAACATACTGGTAGGTTAATTGGCTGCTATCAAATTGACCCTAGCATATATGAGTGTTAAGAAATTTATACTGTAAGCCCCAATGGGACAGGGACTGATGTGAGTGAGTTCTCTGTACAGCGCTGCAGAATTACTGGCGCTATATAAATAAATTATGATGATGATGATATTGTGTTACACAGTCAATATACAGCTCTATATTTATGCTCAAGGTCTACAGTATTCTAGGAACATTTTGAATTACAGCAGCTATTAAATAAACAACTCAAAAAAGTTTGAATGGACAATCCCAAATGTAAGAAAGTAATTTACCAATGTAATTAAACAAAATTCTCATGAATTTTGGCTGACGTGAGGTTAAATCTGTCTGGGAACAGTTAACATGTCTGTTGACTTTCATTTTCCTTTACCTGCCAGAAGTATTGACAACAATAACGAACAGGAAAACCTCCCCCACATACAGCATTTCCTATTGTTGTTTATAATACTTGCTGGTGAGCAAAGAGTGGGTGACCGTAATTACTGGCAAGAGTCACATGCCTTTACTTGTGATAGTTTCCAAACAAACATGTTGTTTTAGCAGTGAAGTACATGAGGAATACATTTTTGATGTTGTTGTTATTGTATTTCTTTTAAGTGATCTGTGTTTATGTTTGTATTTAAATGGTTTTTGTGTATTGTTGTAGACTTTTGTTGATTGATTTTTTTGTTTATTCTTTGCTACTGTATTCAAATAACTTACATTAATATATTTATATTGTATTTTATGAATTCCATTGGAGTAGGTGATAACATAAAACGGGTTAGTAGTGAGCATGGCTGGGCTATTCCTATTTTATCTCCTATGATGCAATAACAGCACCTTTTCCCCCAGTCAGTTGGCTTTAGTTTGCCGTGACTGACCGTTACCGAAATATTTAGTTGCTTTTTCCTGTCCTGTTAACCCTGTGAGCGGGAACAGGACACACCTGCAGGAATCTTTCCGGCGGAACCAACTTTAACACTGTTGACCTGTTATCCTCTCCCTTTCAGTTCCTGTAACATCGTAAATTCACTCATCGCCAACTGGTCCTACTGATGGCAAAAAAACGCTTTATTGTAATTAAACTACATGATTGCAAAACAAGGGAGGGCCGGGGTACAGTAGGGCAATTGTCGTAGAGCTAAGATTACTTCCTAGTTAGCCCAATACTTTTTCCCGGTTTGTAGAGCTAGCCATGTCGTGACCCTGGCTCGCTGGCTAACCGTGTGACACAGTTCCTGTGTGCAGCAAGATAGAACCGTGTAACTTGCCAGATCTGAATGCAGGAGAGACAAACGCATTAAGGGCATTAAGAGCTAGCAGCAAATCTATCTGGCAGCACTGTGGGTCAGTGGTTAGCACTTCTGCCTTACAGCAGTGGGTTCATGAGTTCAATTCCTGACCATGGCCTTATCTGTGAGGAGTTTGTATGTTCTCCCCGTGTTAGCGTGGGTTTCTTCCGGGTGCTCCGGTTTCCTCCCACACTCCAAAAACATACTGGTAATTAAATTGGCTGCTCACTAATTGACCCTGTCTGTGTGTGTGTATGTGTGTATGTGTTAGGGAATTTAGACTGTAAGCCCCAGGGAATGATGTGAGTGAGTTCTCTGTACAGCGCTGGGGAATTAGTGGCGCTATATAAATAAATGATGATGATGATGATGATGATGATGAAATCCAAGTAAAGGATGCAAAGTTGCACCTGGGCAAACCATGTTGCTTTAGAAGGGTTGCAAATGCTTTTCTTTCATGGAAATACTGGCTGACTTTTGCATGTAGCACCCAACTACTGAACGGTTTTATTTTAGCTTAGCAATTTAGAGTTTAGCTACTTTCCGAAAATTGCTCATAGTTGAAATTGTACCTGGTTTGAAACTAAACTGCTCCATTTAATCCGGCATGAATTATATATACGTGTCTGGTAACACGCCTAGCAGTCAGTTCCTCATTACCTCACACTCCAGAGAAGGCCGACATGCAACTCAACAAGTCTGTCTCCGTCAGTATATAATGTACATTTCTAAAGAAAGAGAGAGGTGTTTTGCACACGCATGAAATTTTCTTTGCGCTCTGGGAATGAATGGATCAAAATTTCAGCACGAGTCACAATCAACTGGATAAAGCATTTATTGTTCTTTATGTCTATATAATCTTCTGATTCTGCTAATGATTTTTCATCTAGAATGACTTAATAGCCCCTAAGGGTTTTGCTGTCGGGCAAGCATCCAGTATCTGCCGCTTTCATCATCTACAAAGTGCAGAGCAGAAGGGTTAAAATGGCTTATTAGACATTTTGACGTTCCCGGGGTCCAAGCTTCAGACGTAGCAGGTTGCAGATTTTATCACACATCCTCTGGTATCTGCATAAGCCACTCTAAAGTTTCAACATTTTTCTCCGTAGAGCTTAATAAAGAAAACATTCTTTATATATCCAGAGAACTGCGGTTTGGAATGTGCTGTATTATGTCACACTCAACTGTTTACACAGGGCTACGACTGACGTGCCGTTATTTTCATATTGACTGGTTCCTTCATTTTTTAGGATAAAAGAAGTATAAAAAAAACCAACTATTTTTTACCTGCGAGCGTATACCTATGTCAAAGAGATGGCAGATGTTTATGCCCCTATTGCAAAACGGAGGCACAGGTAAACATAGGTGATGTAAATGACTTTCAGTTACAAGGCTAGACACTGTTGTTAAGGTATGAGTTTAAGAAACATTAAGAAATTCAGTAAACTGTTGTTATAGTGACTGCATTATAGCATGGTGGCTTAGTGGTTAGCAATTCTGCCTCACAGTGTTAGAGTCATGAGTTCAATTCCTGACCATGGCTTTAACTGTGTGGAGTTTGTATGTTCTTCTTCCTCCGGGTTTCCTCCCACACTCCAAAAACATACTGGTAAGTTAATTGGCTGCTATCAAATTGACCCTAGTCTGTCTGTGTGTATATGTTCGGGTATTTAGACTGTAAGCTGCAATGGGGCAGGGACTGATGTGGGTGAGTGCTCTGTACAGCGCTGCAGAATTAGTGGTGCTATATAAATAGCTGATGACTATTATTATTATTACCTTTTGCTATGTAAGTTAAGAAATGAAGTCTGGGGACCACTGCCAAAAGATCTTCACTTTCACTAAAAGCGTTTCCATTTTTTAAATAGAGTTCAAAGGTAAGTATGCTATTTCACCAAGGCAAATTCAGATTCCACCCTGATTATTTTGCAGCTGTAGAAATGCCCTTTAATACTGCAGTGTATACAATGTACATTTCTTACTGCGTTGCAGTGGCAAAACATGAACTACTTCTTCAGATAGGTCACCATTCTGTCACATGTTGGGTTACCTTTGGATAACCCTTAGTTGTATGCAGCATCCCTCATAGACAGTGAGGGGGGGTATGCTGAATATTTGTCTTCTAACCAACTTGCACCCGACGATCTGCAAATATTTTGCTTTAATAAATGTTATTACATTGGAGAGGGATTTCACTAAAAATGCTTTCATTTCGCTTTGTATCCACAGGGCACATATTTCTCCTTGTCCTCCAAGGTCACCTTTTGCAAATAGTCGTTAGCATTGCTTGAGTTGGGAATGGGATAATAAGGATCTTGGATACTTAATGCTTATGGAACATGCACAAGAATGCAGCCTCTTCTTATTTGTCTCTCTCAAGCTTGATCCTTAGATCCTTTGACTTATTTTTCATATTTATTTTTGACTTATTATTTCAATATTAATTATCTGCTCATCCCTGGGTTGTGCTTGGTGGACTTATTAATGCATGTTAGCTCTCTATGTCAGTGGAGAAAGTAATTCTGTGCAGCAGTGCAAATTGATTGTTCTCTCTATCACCATCATCATCATCAGCTATTTATATAGCACCACTAATTCCGCAGCGCTGTACAGAGAACTCGCTCACATCAGTCCCTGCCCCATGGGAGCTTACAGTCTGTATTCCCTCTCTATTACAGGGAATGTACATAACCAATGACATGATCGCATACTAGAGAAACACGGCCCGACAACTCTGAGACCCCACTCTGCTCTTCAGAAAATACTTAGTGCACTGCAGATGCTCAGAAGAGCTGTGCAGGGGCCTCGGGAGGGCCCTAAAAAAATTTGGTCTGGGGCCCAGCGATGGCTCTTTCCAGAGCTTTACCAATACTGTATGTCTTTGTACTAAAAACATGAAGATTCTAAGCTTACTAAATTCTAGAATACATTGCTATGTTCCAACTATTCCTTATAATTTTAATATCTATCTACCTAAGCTAACCCTTCACCAAAAATCCCCAATTTCACCAAAACACCAAAGGCAAAAAATAAATATATTTTCAGCTCATTGAATGGCTGCCACCACAGTAAAAACAGATATAATATTTGGTATTTGATTTCTTAGCCACTTTTGACGGTATTTAACTCTGTATGGATAATATTAAACGTTAGCACCTGTAAACAGCATGACAGCTCATAATGAAATGAAGCCCTTGTGGATTGCAAGCAGTGTTATTGCTATAGCTGGTTCTGTGCTCTATTCCTAGCCCCCATGGCAATGGTTCCTGCACATCATGTTCAGTGCCGCACTACTTTGTGAACTACATGCAGAGTGTGATACTTTCACATCCTGCCTCTGAGGACTCCTGGTAAACATGATCACCAGGGGCCTGATTCATTAAGGTTCTTAAATGAAGAGGATTCTCATTTCAGTCTCCTGGACAAAACCATGTTACAATGGAAGGGGTGCAAATAAGTGTTCTGTTTTACACATAAGTTAACTACTGACTGTTTTTTCATGTAACACACAAATATCAACTTTAAATTTCAGTGTACAAATAAGCTATCAAGTATTTGTGTGTTACATGAAAAAACAGGCAGTATTTAACTTATGTGTAAAACAGAACACTTATTTGCACCCCTTCCATTGTAACATGGTTTTGTCCAGGAGACTGAAATGAGTATCCTCTTCATTTGAGATCCTTAATGAATCAGGCCCCAGGTTCTCTGGTATTGAGTTATTGGGTCTAAGAAGACTCAAACAAGCTCTCAGCAGTGAAAAAAGAGGTTGTTTTAACTCTAAGCAGATATGTTAGATCCCTTTACAGCAAACAAACAGGTGATATAACTGTGATATAACTGCAAAATATATTTACTGTGTTTCGAATGGTCTATTGTGGCCTATTTGCAGAAACAAAACAATTTTTTTTAAAAAAGGTAACATTTTAGAATATATGTGGATCATATGGCTGGCTGGGCGCTCTTTAACTCTGCATTTTGGCTGGACCAAAATGCAATGTGTGGAACCTGACCTCATGTGTCTTCATCTATTTATTTATATAGCGCCACTAATTCTGCAGCTCTGTACAGAAAACTCATCAGTCCCTGCCCCATTGGAGCTTAAAATCTTAATCCCCTAACACACACACAGACCGAGAGATACAAAGGGCAATTTAATAGCAGCCAATTAACCTACCAGTATGTTTTTGGAGTGTGGGAGGAAACCGGAGCACCTGGAGGAAACCAACGCAAACACGGGGAGAACACAAAAACTCCACATATATAAGTCCATAGGTGGGAATCGAACTCATGACCCCACTGTGCTGTGAGGTAGAAGTGCTAACCACTAAGCCACCATGATGTGCCCGTTGCCCTATAGATTGTAAGCTTGTGAGCAGAGCCCTCTTACCTATCTGTCTGTCTGTATTACCCAGTATTGTTTTATTACTGTGTTTGTCCTAATTGTAAAGCGCTACGGAGTTTGCCGGCGCTATATAAATAAATGTTGATGATGATGTGTGAATGCACTAATTCCTTAAAATTATTATGTGCAGAATTATGGAAAAGTAGATAATTTTAGTGTACTATATTTGTTTAATTTAATCTATATAATCCTAAAAAGCAGACAATTATTTATTTAAAAATACCAGCAAAAGGAAGCCATAACTATCACAAAACAAACAATAAAAAATTCACTCTGATATTCTAAAACTTAAAAAAAAAAAGGTATTCTCATTTAATCTGATTATGGCAAAAATGTTAAAATGTGTCTTTTTCTAAAGATACAGCATTTATTATGGGATCAATAAATAATAAATGTGCAGAAATAATTTCTTTGCTTTTAATAGCTCATCAATGTTTTGTATAGATATCTCAATTAAGGGACTGTCTTCTACATATAACCTGAATGCCATCTAACAAATAGCATTCCACCCAGACGCCCTGCTAAGGTCGGCTCAGTATTACTATTCATCTAGGGCCTGATTCATTAAGGACCTTGACATCAGAAACTTCTTATTTCAGTCTCCTGGACAAAACCATGTAACAATGCAAGGGGTGCAAATTAGTATTCTGTTTTGCACATAAGTTAAATACTGACTGTTTTTTCATGTAGCACACAAATATCAACTTTAAATTTAAGTGTACAAATCAGCTATCAAGTATTTGTGTGCTACATGAAAAAATAGTCAGTATTTAACTTATGTGCAAAACAGAATACTAATTTGCACCCCTTGCATTGTAACATGGTTTTGTCCAGGAGACTGAAATAAGAAGTTTCTGAAGTTAAGATCCTTAATGAATCAGGCCCCTAGTTCTCTTCCATAGAGCTGTATGGCTCGAGCCTCCAGCAATGTGAATTACTGCACAATCAGTGTTTTAAGATTAACCACCAGGGTATTGAATTGAGATTATAATTCAGGATACTTTTTGCACAAATCACAGCTTTATAAAGGCATCAGTGAAACAATTTGCCAACGTACAAACCTTTTGCCAGGAGAATTGAGTTATTTGGCAAACTGAACTGTGAGAGATTTATTTGTTTTATAATTGTGATTGATTGAAACTTAATTTATTGTTACTTGGGGCTGGAATTCTTCTTTGACTTGTGCAGCATGTAGCAAAAAACAAATACTAAGAATTGTATGCATGGTATAGGACAAGAGAAGTGATACTATGCAGATTTCCAAACATAGAACAGTTATCGATAGTTTTATCCGTTTTAAAAATAAAACAAAATAAGGTATACTGGGCAACAGGGAGGGTACAATAAAAAGACAGAACTGACCAAGGAAAAGCATTTTATATTTCACCTTAAAGTTCACGCATGTAGACGAAAAAATTAAAGTGGCTTAACGTGGTCTTGGAAAGGGATTTTAATTGCAATGCACCCCCTCCCTCCTGGTGTTAGAAAGAAAATTATAGTTTATTTGGGTATAATGGAATTGGGATTGTTTTCAACACGTCTACTGTAAAGGCCAGATGTAAAAAGAACACACTAACTATTCACAGGCCACATGTCAGTCATTGTTAATCAAGAGACAACCAAAGGTTAATGCGGAAAATGAAAGAAAACCTCTGCTTGTTTACACCTCAATGCACTTGTCATACTGGTTCAGAAGGAAATCAAGCTGACACCGGCGGCTACTAACTAACATTGAATAAATGTGCAAAATTCAATTAAACCATAGTTGATTATTAGACATTTAACACGGCCTAGACAGGTTATAAAATGCTCAGTGTTAATACCTTTTATCACTGCACTTGTACCTTAATGATTGAACACTTAATACCTTCTTATCTAAAATAACGACACGGACACCAGATATAAGTTTGGCAAAAAAGGGCGTATTTATTTAGTGGAAGAATTTTATTTTAAAACTCTGAATGGTGACGAGAGCGAAGCAGTCAGCTAACAACTAAACTTTAAACCAATACAGCGTAAGGTGAAACTCAATACCGCTGTCCCAAGACTTTACGGATCCCAAGTCTTTACGATTGGTCGGTACTAAACTTGGCGTCATCGTGACTGCCCTCTTCTGGACTCACATTGTCGCATACGACAGGATATCCTCCGCCCCAGAGGCCAAGAGTCAGGTTACTGCAAAAGGGGCAGTGACGTGCGGCCAATTAAACGGTAGTACCTTCGATTAGTCGCTGACTGCGTTGCTCTCCTACCCACTGCGCCTTGCCATAAGACAAGGACTTACACTTTAGTATAACCAGCTTATGCCGGGCGGGAGGGAGGTATCTGACATCCAGGACTAAGAGAGAGCCAGCCCACAGCTCCAAGCTAATTTATGCCCTCTTGGAAAACCACTCCCCCAGGAGTGATAGGCTGGCTGCCACAAATTGTTTAACCCCTAATGTCAGTCCTGATGAAGTATAACACGAAATTTTAATTGCCCTCAGCTTAGGGCTTCATTTAAACAAGTGGAGATGAATGATTTTAAAAACAGGTTTCCAAAATATGCGCCTCATTTTGCATTGGCAGTGAAATTTCACACATTTTACCAGTGTAATTTAGCCTTAAGCGTTCACAGTACTACCCCAATCACCCTACACATTGGAATGAATTGAACGCCACTCCCAGCTCTAGTTATAGGCTATAAATTAGACAAACATTGCTTTCCCGGGAAGACTGAAGCAAAGTCAGAACTGGAAGTTTGTATCACTGGAATGTCACACCTCTGCGAAACAGCCTGTTCCACTGTGAAACTCACTTTGCTCAAAATTTTGCAACAATTTCATTAATTTCTAGTTAGAAGCTAATTCTTGGTTGGTTGCTGTGTTGTAGTGTGTTTTTCAGCATTGTAGATGTTTCCTGTAACTCCTTAGGTTCCCCGATCTATAGATGGAGCAGAGTTTATTGTGGTGAATGGCAACATAGCAAAGAATGTTCATTCGCAATTATAGTATAACTATCAAGTTATCACCTAGATCTGTCAAAAGTTAGCATGAATTCCCTACATGCAGTATGCTCAAAACCATTATTTATTATTCTAATCGTTCAAGCTCTCTTAATGAAATTCTGTACCCCATAGTAAGAGGGAGCTTCACCTTTTTAGTCAGCGACCAAGTGCCTTATTGGCTGATCAGGTTGAAATGCCACAAACCCTTCTGATTCCATAATAGAATGAGTGCAGCAAGGTGTGCTATCGTTCAAGTATATGTTCAGCTGTCCACCGGTTGAAAAGCCTACCCCTCGTCTAGTTTTTATACAGAAAGGGAAAGAGGGGAGCTTTGATGAGAGTGTTAACATGATGGTCACACACTACAAAGAGAAATTCTGTAGCTTAGTGATTGGCCCCTGCCAACCCTTTGTGAATAACGACATTTCCCAGCTGGTCAGTGGAGCATGCACTTACATGGTTAGCTGACTAGTACAAGATTGGCTCCTTGGGCCTGATTCATTAGGGATCTTAACTTAAGAAACTTCTTATTTAAGTCTTCTGGACAAAACCATGTTACAATGCAAGGGGTGCAACTTAGTATTCTGTTTTGCACATAAGTTAAATACTGACTGTTTTTTCATGTAGCACACAAATACTTGATAGCTTATTTGTACACTGAAATTTAAAGTTGATATTTGTGTGCTACATGAAAAAACAGGCAGTATTTAACTTGTGTGCAAAACAGAATACTAATTTGCACCCCTTGCATTGTAACATGGTTTTGTCCAGAAGACTGAAATAAGAAGTTTCTTAAGTTAAGATCCTTAATGAATCAGGCCCCTTCTTACTAAAGGGTAACAGTGTTTCCACAGAAGAGACTCTCGTTAAAGCCCCTCACAACAAGGAAGGTAGGAGTACATCATTTATGATGGTGGTTAGGGTGGGAGAAACTAATTAAAAAGGAAGTCCATTTTTTTCTGCACTTTCTTTAAAAAAGGTGATTTAGATATCTAACTATTAAGATGGGGAAATTTAATCTAACTAGGTGGCCACAGGCATTCCCTTCAAAAGTAACAATGTATGGTTTGTATTGCAAGTGGTTTCCCGAAGAATGTGAAATATTTTCATGATGACAGTGAACATTTCTGTGGTATACGATTAGGAGAATTGTATTAATTCCCAATTCAGTGTGCAAATGTAACCCCTAATAATGGCGTTAGGTGTATCAAACATTTACAGTAGTGAGGAATACTAAACGGTTATTAGTGAACAAGAACGAAAGCAATTAAAACTAAGTGTTTATATTTATACTTCAATTGCTCACGTTTACTATTAAATCCTTTTAATGTGTCACATTTACAAACTTCAAGCTGTAGTTTGATCTCAGCGCTGCAGCAACCGATAACATCTCACCGTTGTCTTTTTGACAGTGTAAAGTTATAAAAGGTTATAGTATGAAGCTTTACTAAAGCTATACTGTGACTACAATCAGTAAAACTAACAGATATATTTCAGAGAAATATATGTCTATTAAGGACGTCTTTTCAAATGAGTTTTTATATGTTTAAATGTTTTCATGCTCACTCCCTAATAAGCTTTTCATCTCAGCGAGAATTATAATTAAAGTGCTACATATTCTGTAGGGTTCTGGATAGCAAGGAGTAGAACTAGTATTAGGACAATGCAGAGATGCAATTTGCCCAGGGCCTGTAGTTTTTGAGGGACTCTCTGGATCAGATTCAGTTCTAGTACTTTTTCTAACTGTATGTGATCATTTCAGAGGATTTTCACCAATTATTTTAGGGATTAACTTGCATTTTAAAATGAGCCTATCAACATGACTTAAATGGTATATTTATACTTGTGTGTACCAGGTGATTGTTTAAATCTGAAAGGCATTCTTTAGTATAGGTTTGTCAGGACACTCTCCTCCAACATTGAGTTGTGTGGATAAGGCGCAACAGAGCTGGGCTGTGTGGGTCCAACAGAGCTAGACTGTGTAGGTCCATCGGAGCTGGGCTGTGTAGGTCCATCGGTCCAACAGAGCTGGGCTGTATATGTCCAAAAGGGCTGGACTGTGTAGGTCCAACAGAGCTGGACTGTGTAGGTCCAACAGAGCTGGGCTGTATATGTCCAACACAGCTGGGCTATATATGTCCAACAGAGCTGGGCTGTGTAGTTCCAACAGAGCTGGGCTGTGTAAGTACAACAGAGCTGGACTGTGTAGGTCCAACAGAGCTGGGCTGTGTAAGTACAACAGAGCTGGACTGTATATGTCCAACAGAGCTAGGCTGTGTAGGTCCAACAGAGCTGGGCTGTGTAAGTCCAATAGAGCTGGACTGTGTTAGTCCAACAGAGCTGGGCTTTGTAGGTGCAACAGAGCTGGGCTGTATATGTCCAACAGAGCTAGGCTGTGTATGTCCAACAGAGCTGGGCTGTGTAGGTCCAACAGAGCTGGGCTGTGTAGTTCCACAGGGCTGGACTGTGTAGGTCCATTGGAGCTGAGCTGTGTATGCTCCAACGGAGCTGGGCTGTGTATTTCCACCAGGGCTGGACTGTGTAGGTCCATCAGAGCTGAGCTGTGTATGGTCCAATGGAGCTGGGCTGTGTATGTCCAACACAGCTGGGCTGTATCTGTCCATCAGAGCTGGGCTGTGTAGGTCCATCGGAGCTGGGCTGTGTAGGTCCGTCAAAGCTCGGCTGTGTAGGTCCATCAAAGCTCGGCTGTGTAGGTCCAATAGAGCTCGGCTGTGTAGGTCCAACAGAACTCGACTGTGTAGGTCCAACAGAGCTCGGCTGGGTAGGTCCAACAGAGCTGAGCTGTGTAGGTCCAACAGAGCTCAGCTGTGTAGGTCCATCAAAGCTGGCTGTGTAGGTCCATCAAAGCTGGGCTGTGTAGGTCCAACAGAGCTGGGCTGCGTAGGTCCAACAGAGCTGGGCTGTGTATGTCCAATAGAGCTCGGCTGTGTAGGTCCAACAGAGCCCGGCTGTGTAGGTCCAACAGAGCTGGGCTGTGTAGGTCCAACAGAGCTGGGCTGTGTAGGTCCAACAGAGCTGGGCTGTGTAGGTCCAACAGAGCTGGACTGTGTAGGTCCAGCATTGAATATGTGATAGTGCCCCCAAAAATGCTTCAAGGCAGTGACAGCAATTTGTAGGAATGACTGGGACAATGGCCACAAAGACAATTGACTTAGTGGCCTATTCTGTATAAACAGGACCACCTGTGTTAGCTTGGGCATTTGAAATGGTTGACTGATTCGTAGGTGTATTGATAAGCTTCAACAGTCATTGGCTGTTTACTTGTTATTAGTCCTGGTCCTGTCCTAACTATATTCGAGTGAAGTTGCGGTAGAATTTCAGACAAATCGAATTCCGTGAAGGAACTGGATGTGTGCAGCTCTGGCGCTACTTTTTTGGGGCCCACTTTTATGTTGCCATTCCGTGGATTGCCCATTTTACACCATATTTGTAATTTCTGTCTTTTGCTGACATTTCAGTCTATAAAATAGAGCTAGGACAATGACTGTATCAATCCATTGAAGTCTGTAATGTCGTTAGTACATAATAAGGGACATGCAGAACAAACACCTTTTGAACCACATTTCACCTGGGGAAACATGCAAATGTAGCACCTTTTTGCAGAATGAGGCGAATATTCTGCTGAGCAGTTTTGCACATCCTTAGTCCTAACGTAACGCCATTCCATAGGGCTGGCAACTCAGAAATTATCTTGATGGTGAAAAATATATATATATATATATATATGTAGTCGGCACAGCATGGGGCCCTGTTATTTCTCACTGTACTTTTTCATTTGTAAGATATCTATTTCACATTGCTACAGATCATGGAACATAAACAACAGGAGGTGAATGGACCGATATTTAAAACCTCATTAATCTTCATTAACTTCACAATTGTCATTGCCAAGCAATTTGCATGTAATCTGAGTCATTAATTAGGAGATTTTTATACAAAGCCATAAAATGATGTCACATTTTTTGGCACTAGTCTCCTGTGCCACCATTAACCAGTCAGTGGCAAGTTCTTTAATTTCACGTGTGTCAGATTTTTGGTAACAAAAATGATGTGTTGGTTACGTACACTTTTAGTTGATGGCAGAACAGGAATTACATTATGTGGATCTAGAACTGCAAAATACAGCGTAGAAAGCAGCTGGCTTGAATATATATCCCAAATAGCAAATTTCTGAAACAATGTGTGGCAGAGATACTTAATACAGGCTTTTCATTAAAAGAAATCTGCCAAACCGCAACATTCCCATACCTTAGTTCATAAATCTACTTATAATGTGTGGAATGAATTTGTAATCTGGCACACTATCCAATACGTAAATAAAACTGCAGAACACCTTTGCTACTATTCTTTAGCAGATCGTGCCCAAACAATGTTTATTTTACCCATTTCACAGGTAAACTCACAATCTCTCCAAATCATAGTTGCCCACTCTCATCGAATATCCAGAAACTCCCGAAACTCAGGAACTCCTCCCGACAACCAGGCAGAATAGGCCAGGTTTCCAGACCCCACTTTACTGTCAAGTGGGCCAGCTTCTGTTGAACTGGGTGGGGTACCTTTTTACGATGCCCATGTCGCCGATACCAGATACGGCAACAGCAATACACTGAAGGTGTTTTACCCGGCACACTGGTAATACTGACAGCTTTAGACAGTGACCGGAAACCATGGCAACGAATGAAGAAGCCGGCAGGTAAGGATGACGTCACTTTCAATCCGCACATTATGTTTGCTGTCAGTATTACCAGTGTGCCGGGGAATACACCTTCGGTGTATTCCTGTCGGCGTATGTTGGTATTCCACACCGGACTTGTCCCTTGGAGCTCCCCTGCTGGATCACCATGAGGGGATGTCCAAAGAGAAGTCAAGTGTGATCTAAGTTTAGGTGAAGGCTTTACAACCTTGTCCATAAATTCACCAGTCATTAAACAGATGTTGAGACACTGCATATGTTGTATAGCAATTAGCAGTGACGAATGAAATGAAGGAGCAATCGGTTTGAATGAATGAATTTATTTTTAAAAATGTTAAATAAAACTAAAATATATTCAATACTACAAATGTTGAGCATTTTGTATGCTGTTTTGAAGGGTTAATCACATACAATCAAACATTTGCTTGCACTTGCCAGATAAATGCTGGTTGGTGATTGGCTGCTATGGTTTTAATGCAGATTTGCACATTTTGAACAGGGGCAGATTGAAAGAAAAATGAGTTCTGACTTTTATCAGAACGGGTCATTAAAGGAGCACATCCTGTTAATGATTCCTTCTTTCTTTTAGCTGAGGCCCATTGACTGATCACTGAAGCAGTTTTCTCCACCCTGCTGCCTTCTAGAGCTATGGTCATACAGTTGCTAGTGATTTGATAGGCTGAATATTCAGCCCTCAATATGGCTGCCTCCGTTGTGTGTAGACGAACATTATACTTCAATGCATTTGGCCTTTTACGTCTAACTGGAACTGCATCATAAATTTTGCTTGTGCTTCTGCTTTTCGTCAAGAGAAACAACTGGCGCTAGTGTTGAAAGTTTTTCTTTGGTTCAGTGAGCCAAAATCACACGAGACGACACATATTCAAAGAAAACTTGGGAAAGAAATAAAAACAATGCCTGGGATCTTTTAATTAGAAGACTAGTACATTACTCTTGCACTAAGTACTGCAATCAGATGTGGTGAATTGAATAATACACATTCCCCCCCGCCGCCCCCCCACACCCAGTCTATTGAACACAGGACATGTACTAACTTTTCCAACAAGAGTCATTAGCTTTAGGATCTACATTAATTATACCGTCTAGGGCCTATGCCACAGCGGGTTTTTGACATTAAACATTCCCCAGGATTTCTGCCTAAATATGAACAGGACTTTGTTTAACTTTCTTAAATATGTTGACACAGATGGGAGTTGGGGGCTCGTTACTCTGACTAAATGGTAGAGACTTCATGTTTAATTAGCAGAGCTAATTTGAAATGTGAAACAAGAACCCTGTTTTGAAAGATATGTTTATTTGACTGTTATTTCTCTTATTCTTTTGACTGTTCAGACCTGGTGCGTGGATATTCTATGACCCCGCCTGTTCTCGACATCACAGCTGATGAACTTGTGACCACCGCGAATGACACACTAACTATCACCTGCAGGTAAAGGTCTATTAGTCAAAATGAATAAATGTTGTTTATCTCTGGGTTATACCTCAAAGCTGTCATGATTATGAAATACTCGAAAAAAAACTCTGCCTCGGACAGTCTTAGATCTGCTTTCGCCTCCCCACCTCTTACCTTGGTAAAGCCAGGTTGCATTGCAAGGAAAGTGATTTTAAAATGTGCCGACAGATTTAGAGTTGGAAGGGCAGCGTGTACTAGCTCAAGTCGTGGTACAGACAAAAGCTGCTAGTATTGTCCCAGCATGCAAAAAGAATAAATAATTTGCCCTGCCAACCAGTGACTAGGATATAATACTTGGACTTACAGCTAGAGATCCAAAAGTTGCCTATCACAGTACAGGCTTATTAACCTCAGCAAATGCATTTTGTCTGCTGCCTACTCTGCCAGTATTTGCATCTTCCATCATTCAGGGCAACTATAAAATGACCATTGATTTTCCACCTTAGACTATATTCTGCCTCCTATTAGCCCATCCCACCATACGTGCTCTCTATGGGTCTGTAGAATTTATTGTTTCAGATATTGCACTGATGAGATCTAATAAGATCTGAGCAGCTGTATGAGAGTTGGATTTATGGTTCTACATATTTGGCTATGTCTATTATATTAAATATTGAAACAATGGTCACTAATGCATATATAGCCAAAAGGGACACTTCAGGGTTAATTTACATGTCTCTTCCTCCAATTAAAACTTTTTTTGGGGAGGGATGGTTAAAGCATCGCTATGTGTTACAGCTGGTTGCATGTCAAAATAGTCTATAATGACAATTTTTACTACATTTTACATTGTATAGGTCCTTCTAGCGCCTCACCATCCTAGCCATTGCTTTGTATATTTTACCTACAAAGTTATTCATGATCACAATTTGATCCATCCCTACACATATAACCTAGGGCCTGATTCATTAAGGATCTTAAATGAAGAGGATTCTTATTTCAGTCTCCTGGACAAAACCATGTTACAATGCAAGGGGTGCAAATTAGTATTCTGTTTTGCACATAAGTTAAATACTGACTGTTTTTTCATGTAGCACACAAATATCAACTTTAAATTTCAGTGTACAAATAAGCTATCAAGCATTTGTGTGCTACATGAAAAAGCAGTCAGTATTTAACTTATGTGCAAAACAGAATACTAATTTGCACCCCTAGCAATGTAACATGGTTTTGTCCAGGAGACTGAAATAAGAATCCTCTTCATTTAAGATCCTTAATGAATCAGGTCACTAATCTCTAAGTATTCTCACTAAACAATATTGTCATTCAGGGTGTGGTATCTATAGGACTTCATCCTAAAGATGCCTATCTTATGAAACTGTATATCTGGCACCATCACATTCTCTTCCAAGTTTCCAACATTGAGCTAGTGGTTCAAAAGACATATTTTAGTTTCCCGTCCTCTATGTCCCCAGTGTAGCTTGAACCACTCTGTCCTTCACACAACTCATACTTTTATGTCTCTTTTGTTCCATTTCTCCTTTTAATCAGCCAACTGATATCATTGTGATAATATTGTGTACTTATATGAATAACTTCTTTGAAAATGAGTTTGTTGCTGTTCTACTTTATAAAGCAAATACCTTGAAAGTTGACCCGACCCTAAACATATTCCAAATCTGAAAGAGAAGCAAACAGTTTTAGCCTAATGGATATTTTTGATAAATTTTCACTTCAACTTAGCACCTGGCAAACCTTTCTAAAATCCCCTAAAGTGAATCCATGGCAGGCTAATCATTCCAAACAAAACTAAATAACTCTCTAAACAAGTGGTTCAACATCTGATAGTAGAGGCTGTGTGAAATAGCTTTACAATTACGTACACTCTATAGACTATTTTGCCATTTATTTTTATGTGTGTTTTTGTTCACTTCAGCCCATATTTAGTATAAAAAGGTTTTATGGAGGTGATGGATAACATCAGCTGAATCTCGATATTTATTGAGATTGGCTCGGTGGCTCAGGAAACAGCAGCGGCAAGTACCTGGCCAATAAGAAAGACCCATGTTTGATGTCAACATCACATGATCGGCTCATATCCAATCATGAGATGCCATCTTCGGCTATGTACACCCCTCACCTCGCCCCATTAACAATAGAGATCAATGTTGTGGTTCGGCCAGGAGTTTCTATCACCATTATGAATAAACATGTTGAAGTAGATTGTTATATATAAAGGGGCTCATTTAAATTTGGATATATGTCTGTTTTTTTGCAATGAAATAATTTGACATGGACGCATCCACAGATAAGCCTTTGGAGGTGTAGTTTGGAGGGGTGCTGGGGGGTGCTGGGGGGCTCATGCAAAGTTGTGATGATTTGATATGAGATGATATAATATTATATGATCATGACAGATATGATCATCTCCGCAATATAGCCTGGATCAGACCCTTCCTCTTCACTGACGCCAACATAAATCTCTTCCACTCCCTGATTATCTCCCACCTGGATTACAGCAACCTCCTCCTCACTGGCCTTCCCCTCACCCGTGTTGCTCCTATTCAGTCCATAATAAACGCTGCAGCCTAACTTACCTTCCTCTCCCGCCGGCCCTCATCTGCCTCCCCTCTCTGTCAAGCTCTACACTGGCTCCCCCTCCGTTTCAGAATCCTCTTAATACTCCTCACCCTCACCTAGAAAACCCTCTAACTTCACTGCTCCATATCTCTCCAACCTCATCCCCACTCATACTCCTTCTCACCCTCTATGGTCTTCTAACAACCGCCGCTTCACCTCTCATCTGGTCACCACCTCTCACTCCTGCCTTCAAGATTTCTCCTGTGCTGCCTCCCTTCTCTGGAATGATTTACCCCATTCTATCAGACTTTCCCCCAACCTGCCTCACTTCTAACGCTCCCTCAAAACCCACCTGTTCAGGTTAGACCACCTTCCATTTAAAACTGCGTTCCTCCCACCCTCTTCACTATCCTTCTACACTAACCATACTTTACCTCGCCCTCATTCTTCCTCCGCTTCTACTTACTCTCATTCATCTCTACTCTATGAGTTCTCATCCCCTCACCCTATCTTGCCTCTCTGTGTCTCCTGTCAGTCTCCCCCTCACCTTTAGAATGTAAGCTCCCTTGAGCAAGGCCCTCTATCCTCATGTCCTCTTCCTCCTGTTTACTTTGCCCCTGGCTCCCCCACCCCCTTTTCTCCTCTTCGTCACCTGACTCCTGCCGCTGTCTCTCCTCTTCTTCTTTGCTTTTGCATCTCCATCTTTGCCCAATCCTGTTAGTGGCGCCCACACTATTGGGCACAAGCTTAGCCTCCTTTTTTTTCTCATTCTATCTGAACACTGGTAGTCATTTTTACCTCTTTATCTGTGCAGCTGCTCTCTGCTGAGTTTATACATTTTTGTACTTATTGCTACTTATTTGTACTTTTTGTACTAATTGCACTTTATTTTTGTATTGCCTGTATGCGGTGTCCAGCTATCATGTACTGTTACCCTATGCTCTATGTACGGCACTGCGGACCCTTTGGGGCACCTCATAAATAAACAATAATAATAATAATGATGATCACCAGCCCTATCTATCAGCTTCTGATTGGCTGATTGTGTATTGATCCCTCCTGCTGCTACTCGTTAGTTATATTATATGAAATAGCGGCTATGTATTTGCATTATCTATATTTGCATATTATATTTGTGTTGTCTTTAATTAGATTTTATTTTCACATTTATTAGTAACACTGACAAGACACTATTCCCTCTTGTATATAGAACAGTTCAGCATTGTTTTGTCTACAAGTGGGGTAATGTGTATACTAGCATACAATATAGTGCTGGCATATACTACTAACACTGCCAAGCCACATGTCTGCCCTAATGTTAGGTGTCACTATACACTGATATTGTGCCTTAATAAATGCACGTAAATATGCATTTTTTTTTACACGCGTACATGCTGAGTGCATATACAACCCCTCTAGATGAGCCCCAAATTGTTCTATAAGATAGGAGTTACTTGGTTGCTAGTATCCTTTTTTAATGGTTCCCCATTCTGCTCTACATATTGCCTGTGTTTTGGTCCATTTTATACATCTTTACGCACCCTTTCTCTTGTATCTCTTGTAAGCTCCTAAATTCAGCATACTTATATGCATGTTGCATATGACTGACAGTTATAATCTTTGTGGTGTTTGTGCTCATACAGCACTTGTCTACTTTTCCTACTTTGCTTCCAAGAGATGTGGAGACGTGGAAGGAATAGAAGGGTTGGGTGGAGCTTGATGTCATCCATATCAATAGGTGGGCGGGGTGATTGTGTCATCTAGTATCTCCCGTTTAAAAAAAAAAATAACAAAAATGTGATTTTTGACACCAGTGGCCAGGAGCCAAATGCTGAAAGCTGCATTGAGATGTGGCCAGCGCATGAAAAAATTTCAGTGTGTACTGGCAGAACGGTTCCCATAGAGATCAGTTATTTCTACGTTCTTCTCGTATTGTGCTCACCGTACAGCACCACAAGATGCCACGTAGATCGTAAGCTTGCGTGCGGGGCCTTCTTACCTCTCTGCTTATATTATCCATTATTGTTTTATTACTGTGTTTGTTTCTAATTATAAAGCGCTATATAAATAAATGATGATGGTGATAATATGGAAACCACAAAAAACATTTGTAGTGCATCATTATTATACAGTTAGTACACTTAAACACTGAGGTAGACATTCTAAAATAGTGGGACAGGTCCAGTGAAAAAATAGGTTGGATAAGTGAGAAAATAAGCACATAAGGTATGTGTGATAAAACTGAGGATTGATTCTACCCTACATATTTTTATGCACATGCCTAGCTCTTATATATATTTATAAAAAAATGTGTATTTCTTATTAATCTTACTTTGCCTGAATGAAAAACAAATCAAATAACCAATTTTCCAAATTGCGAGGACTAATGTTAAAACTAAAGGTCGACATTGATGTAATCATTACCATTAGAATCAGTTTTCCACATCTGGAAAATATCTGGGGGGTAAATGTATCAAGCTGAGAGCTTTCTGCGCGGGTTTGAAAAGTGGAGATGTTGCCTATGGCAACCAATCAGATTCCAGCTGTCATTTTGTAGAATGTACTAAATAAATGATAGGTAGAATATGATTGGTTTTTCAAACCCGCCGGAAAACTCTCAGCTTGATACATTTACCCCCTGGACGTGTTTGTGTGTCTTTCTAATTATTTTATTTTACTTTTTTTAAATGCTACAATTGTTTCAGCTCAATAGATTTAGTATTTGGGAGTATAAAAAAATTACACTACAGTGAAATCAAGTCTTTTTTAAGTGGCGCCCGTTGCAGAAGCCTGAAAAGACGTCTGTTATATTGCAGTTGTATACTGTAGTACGCATGTACCATATAAACAGATTTAAACAGCATGTTTGATCATCAGGTTTGATTGTGAAGAGTTGAGCTGCCTTGTGTCTCAATTATTTCCCATACTCCTTTAGATTATAACCTCATATAGTCAGAGACCTCTGTACTTCTTGTCTCAATGTATGTTTGTTGCCTTTTATTTGTTTGTACAGTGCTGCAGAATATGTATTTGCTGGATGATGATGAGGAGGATAATAATAGTATAAGTATTAACATGTATACACTAGAGGACATGACATACATAGAATTTGAGTTATTATCCTATAAGTCGATCTTTCACCCATCTTTGCACTTATTACTTATTGCCTGTTTAGTACAATTAAGGGTGTGTCATATATAACATCTTTGTTTGATCATTCTTACAATCTTCTTCCTGGCAACCAATACACTTTTTCAATCAAAATAATATAAACTGATTCAAACTGAGGCCAAATTCTACATACATCAATATCCAGCACATCATATGCTTTCTCATATTAACTCTTGTTATATATTTCTAAATAATACCATAAACCATCTATATAAAAACAGGTCAATGAGGGAACACAGCAGAGGCTAAAAAGGGCTGTGATTTTTGGAGTTTGTACAGCCCGACTCCAGCACCAAGTTGAAGAATAACACACCCCAGTAATAATACAGTACCGGAATGCTGTAATATCCACTGGGATTTAATAATTCCCTGTAACACATTCAGGTAATGGTTCTATAGTACCTTCTGAATAACCCTCAAGCACATGGGTGTCAATAAGGTGTCGGTGTTGCGTCACACCGATGGGACTTTCAATAAGCTGGGACCATTCAGAAAATTAGGGTCTAGTAAATCATGTTGAAACCACAGAGCGATGTAGCGCGGGTGCCTTATTGGTGCGTAATTTGTGTCTGTGTGTAATAGGTTGAAGAGCGCTGCTTCTGTGGGTCTTAATATCGAAAGCTAGATTACCATGGAATATATAAATACATGCAGGGTCAGCCTGGACTGGGGGGCAGGGAGGCATCCCCCCCCCCCCCCCCCAGGGGCTACCTTGGGCTGTGTCCTCCCCTGAATACATGTATTAAATTAAGTAATAGAAAAGGTGAATTATATTGACTAAGGTTTATTTTTATTTTACAGATTGTTGTATGAAAGTGAATCTATTGCCAAAATGTTGAAGAGATGTGTATCATTTTAAATTGAATCACCTCTACAACAAATGCAATTACTGCTAAGCAATAATTATAATAATTACTATCTTTTTATGTAATTAATGATGACTTCAGCTTGATATTTTAATATTTCTGGCTTACAGCAGATAGTATCAGATCTCATTTTATGATCATTCAAACCCTTCTCTCAGTTCCTATACTAATAGAAAACACAATGCGGAAACTTCAGGGTATAGAGCACTTATGTCTTGTCGGAGAACACAACAGGTTATTACAGATCTGGACAAGTGTTCCTACTACCAAAACTCAATTTGTTCATATAAAATAATGCAAAACAAGCAAGAAAATCATCTAAAAATTTACTGGTTATAAAAAAATAAAATATCTATTTTTCCACTTAGTGTATAGAGTATGGTCAATCTGGGTCACCCAACAAAACAAAAAAAAAACAACAGAAGTTAATTAGAAATAAAGTAAGTTAATGTAAAACTATAGCCCTCTTACTAAACATGAACTTCAGGTACCCCGATTCTTCTTCAATAGACCCTTGCCTTACTCACTACCATGTTGATCCTCGCCCCAGGACTTAATATTCCAGAGGAAAAAAAAATACTTCACTAATCACTTATGCCTGTCCAAGATCCAAGGTGGGGGGCACTGTTTTTCCAGCTCTGTAATGAATTGAATTTGAAATCGTTCCCAGTTTTCTTTGGAAATATAACTCTGGATACACTAAGTATTGAAAAGTTGAATTTTCTGAACTCGTCAAGTTGGAGAATTAAGACTGAACTCTCCATCTACCTTTTAAAACTTTATTCCCTTTAACTACTCCATTGCCAAAGGACAGCAAAACTATTGAAAGCTACAGTTTATACAGTTATAAATATACTGTAGTCCTATAGGCAAGAAATCGAGAAATCTTCTTAAGTGACATATTAAGAAAATTAATTATTTAATGTATATACAATATGAAAGCGAGTGGCTTTGTTATAGAGAGCTGGAAGTCATTTTTTAAAATGTAAATAAATCAAATGTCGCCTTTTAAACTGTCCATCTTAAAAATCATACATATACAATAGCATCTAGTGGGTGCTTTGTTTTATTGTATTAGCTATAAACTACACATATATCATTGAGTTATGGTTATGGTTGATTTAAATCTCCTGCATTAAATATGTTTTCGCTTTACAAAAATATGGTTGTTATATTATAATAATTTCATGTTACTATCACATTCTAAATATAATGATTGCACCCTGATGCCATTTTTAAGTAATAAAATTGCAAGTAAAGACATACGTGCCTACTTTGTAAATTCAGGTTCCGGGAGGTCTGGGAACAGGTGGGGCCACGGGGGCTGGCCTCAGAGAATCACGTAAGTAAGCCCCGCCCCCTAAGCAATCATCACCATTTTGCCCTATACCAGCAGGGGGCAGGGTCACGATGATGTGTGAATCGTGTCACTAAGCCCCACCCCCTCCATTTAATTGGCCGGGATCCGGGAGGTTGCCCTGCTCTCCCGGGAATCCGGGAAGACTCCCAGAAATTCTGGCAACTATGAGTAAAGATCTAACACTATAGTACTTTATTTGTATAATCTGCACAGTATGTACAGTAAAAATATGAACACATTATTTTCCTTTGGTTTTAGCTTCCTTTATTGCAGGCCTGGACAACCTGTGGCTCATCATCATCAGCTATTTATATAGCGCCACTAATTCCGCAGCGCTGTACAGAGAACTCACTCACATCAGTCCTTGCCCCATTGGAGCTTACAGTCTAAATTCCCTAACATAAACACAGACACGGACAGAGAGAGAATAGGGTCAATTTGATAGCAGCCAATTAACCTACTAGTATGTTTTTGGAGTGTTGGAGGAAACCGGAGCACCCGGAGGAAACCCACGCAAACACAGGGAGAAAGACCATTGACATGCTTTGTCAGCTGATAGACAGCCGATAGCTGGCAGGGTATGCTGGGATTTATAGTTTCATAACACCTGGAGAGCCACGGGCTGTTGTTCAGGCATACGGTAACGTCTTTAAATGTCCAAAGTAAAAGTTAAACTTCAGAATTCCAGAACATTTACATTGTGGTTCATTTGATGTAGCTGTATTCCATCTCACTATCATGGAGCCATCCATTATAATAGTTCCATGATACTGCAGTGTAATCCCACATTATAAGTATAATGGAAAGTATAATGATGTCACAGAGCGGGGGGTTTAAGTGTATTTTTTTGTTTTCAGTTTGAATAGTCATTAAGGACTGGCAGCCGTAATGCCAAAACCACAACTTGTGCTGTAGTAAGAAGATATGTTTGGGGCTATTTACTGTATAAGCCAAAGACACAGAACAAATGCAGCACTCTGACATCATACATTGTGTGTCAGGATTTGTGACATCGCATTGATCTTTAAACATCCAAATGGTGCTTTTAGTGAAGAACAAATTATTGGTTTTGATGATGGCTGGATCTGGATGCTTCATGCTTTTAAGATGCATAGTGAGCTAGTCACATGTTTATGCTTCATGCACAATAAAAATGCAGAAATTAGGTTCTGCTTAAGAATGCAAGATATTCCAATGTACTATACATAAGTGGACAGTGAAGAGAAGGTAACTTGAAGGTGCTCCCAATTTTTCATTGCATTACTTGGTCTCGCCACCATGTAGAATGCTTTGATTTTAATGTAAGCTCAGAGATGGCAGTGATCATTACATTTAATTGGTGCCATGGATGCCATCAGGGGGGTACAGGGGGGTCCTGGACCCATTAGGTGGCCCATCGGCGCTGAAGATCCTAGCCACAAACTGTTTCTGATTCACAATCTGGTATCATTGGTAGGAGTAGGAGGTCTGATGGCATGTGGTGAGGTCTGATGGCATGTGGGGAGGTCTGATGGCGTGTCAGGAGATCTGATGTCATGTGGGCAGGTCTAGGGCATGTAGGGAGGTCTGATGACATGTGCGGAGGTCTGATGGCATGTAGGGAGGTCTAGGGCATGTGGGGAGGTCTGGGGTATGTAGGGAGCTCTGATGGCATATGGGGAGGTCAGAGGCATGTGCAAGGTCTAATGGCATGTGTGAGGTCTGATGATGGCATGTGGGGAGTTCTAGGGCATGTAGGGAGGTCTGGGGCATGAGAGAGGTCTAATGGCATGTGCGGAGGTCTGATGGCGTGTGGGGAGGTCTGATGGCGTGTGGGGAGGTCTGGGTATGTGGGGAGGTCTAGGGCATGTGGGAGGTCTGATGGCATGTGGGGAGGTCTAGGGCATGTGGGGAGGTCTGGTGACATGTGGGGAGGTCTGATGGCATGTGGGAAGGTCTAGGGCATGTGGGGAGGTCTGGTGGCATGTGGGGAGGTCTAGGGCATGTGGGGAGGTCTGGTGGCATGTGGGGAGTTCCGATGGCATGTGGGGAGGTCTAGGGCATGTAGGGAGGTCTGGGGGCCATTTGGTTGCTCCAGGGTACACCTCTGCATCCACTGGGTCTGGGGACCTGTCTGCCTGTCTAATTTGTCCCAGGCCCTACAATTTCTGATAGAAGTCCTGATTGGTGCCATTTGTGTGTGCTGGATGCACAAGATAAACCAGGGGTAAATTTCAGAGCAACCAAATAGTATTTGAAATGTAAAAAACAAACATTTATTTATATAGTGTCAGCAAATTCCATAGCGCTTTACAATTGGGAACAAACATAGTAATAAATCAATACTGGGTAATACAGAGAGGTAAGAGGGCCCTGCTCGCAAGCTTATAATCTATAGGACAATAAGAGGCAGATACATGAGGTTAAATGCTACATATTGAATATTGGTCCAGCCAGATTGCAGAGTTAAAGGGTAACTCCATTAAACTGTAATTTTTATACAGCATCCACTACAGTTCCGCTACTGGTGGAGGAAGTGGCTATTGGTGAATAATAATTATGACTTAGGTGGCATTACCCTTTAAAAAGGTCATATTAGCAGTTTATGTAAACAGTTCAATTTAATGAAGGTTGAAGTCCAAATGGAAAATTAGGCAGCACTTTGCCCTGACTTTTACACCAGTGTTATTTTATGCCACTCAGTTGTAAATGACTGATATGTCAATACTATTGTATAATACATTTTATCCACTTGTTTAAATGTTGACTTATTTATAAGAAAAATATGTGATGAGAGCTCCATGTATACCCAGTCCTTGTCTACTTACACTAGTAGAGTGGAGTGTTATACAATTCCATCTACCAGTCCACACTGCTGTTAACTTTTCCTTCCCTAATAATGCTCTTTTTGCATTACAGGGGTGGGAGAGCTCTGAAGTGAACTTTTAAAAAACTGGCAAATTTACAGTAGAAACCTAAGTTCAAATAGCTTCACCTTTCATTCCTCAAAGTCTGTCAGTCACTAAATGTGCTATTCACACAAGTTCTAAGATCTACACATAACCTGTTCCAACACATTGTTTGTTATTGGAGGGGTGAGCCCTTAGCTGGACTCTGGGGACCATATTATACTCACTTGTAACAAAGCGGGGCTAGTGATACTGACTTTCACCCCACTAAGGAACTTAAGTGGAAGTAAGCCAAGCTTCTCATCTCTCCCCTCCAAGCCCTTATTCGTCCCCTTATTCAAATGTGATGCTTTTCATGCTGTCTCCTGCGTCCATAATTAAGCCCAGCTGTACCACACAATACCATAACTGAGGACCACCCTGAAAAGATTGCATTACGTTAACCCCCTTTACCATGAAATCAGTGTGGTGCAGGTGCCTTGTAGAGATAACCATTGTCCATGAAGAGGAGGAAGTGGTATTTCAACCTGTGCATGCAGGGATGTTTCAATGTTAGGAAAGATCTGTAAGATGTGATTGATTCATGAATCTGGAAGCACAAAGTACTGAATCAGCACAACCCTCTGCGTGAGCTCAGCTTCAGTTCCAAGAACATTAGCCTAACCATTTTCATCACTGGCGAGGAATGATTTTTGGAGACTGAGGACAAAGCTAGTGCAGCTACTTTTTCTGTAAATATTTTCACAACATGCTAATTCTTTCCCTAATCATATATTTATAGCTTTATAAATCATTCGTTATAGCTGACTTGCAAAGCTCCAATTCTGTTCTTTATCTATGCCTTTTAGTGTTCCAGGGCAAGATCTTATACCAGGTATGGACTGGTTTTATGATTTATAGGGGCATATTCAATTAGCATTCGCAAGCGCGATTATGTGCGGCTGCATTGGGTCGCGTAATGGCACTTTACATGTGCAGCCGTGCGTGATCACAGCTGCGAATCCTAATTGAATAGCCCCATATATTAGTATCAATCTATCATGCACCATAAATGATTGAAACTGAGTACTTACTACTTAATTAAACTGTTAACATTTTGACTGTTGATGCAAGACTATTGTCAAGAGTTTATGTCACTGGTTCAGCCTCAAGTTACTGTACCTTCTCTAGACTTTATCAAAGATCTGCATGGAGGTCAAACAGAGGTGGAACTAGCGATCTTGGGGCCCAAGGAGGCGGAGAGGAGGAAACCAGAGGTCCTGGCCCTCTGCATCTGCCAATCAGCAGATCCCATTGTATTCACGGGCCCCGGAGCATGGCACCTGTCTGACCAATGGTAGTTCCACCACTGAGGTCAAATGTTTGCAAGGTGGACACGTACAGTAGCTCATCAGCAACACATTCTCTTCATGCTCCTACCGCTAAATACCCACCAAGTCTTTGAGGCAACTTACTGGTCCTTTCTATTCACAGTCCTGCATACATTTGGTTTGAAGGTTCCATTTAGTAAATTTGTCGGTAATATTTACCAAGATTTTAGGTCATGCAAAAACATGGGGGGATGTTATCTCAGCCATTCTATAGTGATCAATGAGTTTGTCAGGGCTGTCCTCTGTCACCAATTGTCTTCTGCTTGGCTATAAAAGTGTTAGCTCATTTGGTCTGATGTTCTTCTCTATTCAAGACCTACAAATAATGACTAGAGAAGGCAAATGAGTTCTGTATGTGTGTGTACCAACTGTTGATTCGCATCCCCAACTTGCTGAAGATATACCAGTTTTCTGCTTTTTCAGACCTAGTAGTTCATCATACCCTTGATATTGTGCAAAATAATGCACAAACTTTCAACAGCAAGATCACTTCATTACGTACCTGGGAATTAATGTTACCAGAGTTGTAGAACACCTACGTGAGGTTAACTATCCCAAGGTTTATGATTGAAATACCACCTTAGTCATTGGCATTAAGGAGAGCATCCTTCCTGGGCAGTATTGTTGTATTTAAAATGCTTTGATAATCAAAGTTACTTTATTTCTCTTCTTTTACATCCTTCTAATGTCAATAACCAGTCCCACTTACCCAGTATGGAAATGTCAATGGCCCATTATATTTGGAGAGGGAAACAGCCTACAATACAACAGTCTGTAATGTACCAATCCCAGAATCAACGTGTTTTCAGAGTCCAACATGTGATAAGTTACTTTAATACATCTTGTCTGATTAAGATGATGGAGTTCAAAAGATATAACTTAGTTCCCCTCAGAGGGGAGAATGAGTTATGTGCACCATTTAACTCTTTGGCCCTTATGTGGATGGCCATATTGTGTTGATCCAAAGTACAGAATGGGTCTCTAATGGTCCAAAAAATGCTGCAGCTTTGGGACAGGGTGACAGCAAAATAATGCAATATCTTTTGGCAAGGATATTTTTAGCATACAATTTGGTCAAGAAAGGGAGTTAAATACATAACAAATTTAGTTTAGGGTAACTAGGAACTGCCATGTGAGGAGATGCTTCCAATCTCCATTTGCCTTCCAAAACTGATCACTTTCTGATCACAATTGGAGTGAGATCTCCAATATGTTAACTCAGGAGCCAAATCATCCCCTCCAAATGTGAACACATGACCTACTACAAAGGGGTTATTACCCAGATTTATAAACATTCCATTACAAAGATCTATACAATGCTGCATGACCTGGGAATTCTTTTACCCTGCTGGAGTTACCAGTCAGGGCCATCTTTTCCATTGGGCACGATGGGCAGGTGCCTAGGGGCCCCACGGGCAAGGGGGCCCCATAGGCAGGGCTCTTAATTAGAATAAATAATCCTGCAAAAGAAAAAACCTGAAAAAAAAACCTTCAAGGGTCACTGAACAAGTACATCTATCTATCTCTATCTCTATATATCTATATCTATATTTGTATCTCTATACATATGTATATATATCTATATATGTAGGGGCCCCGGTGCACTGCTTTGCCCGGGGGCCCATAATGTTGTTAAGATGGCCCTGTTCCCAGTGGTCCTTGGATCACAATTTTAAGGGAATTCTATCTTGTCATTAACCATGTGCAGCAAAAAGAAGAGGCCCTGAAAATGGGACCTTGCCCTCACCAAACTGAGTGAAGTTTTCACAACAATCCCTCCAAAATTTTTCCTGACATTATGGTGACTCTGTATTTTTTAATATACTTCCTGGACTTCATCTATTGTAGCCTAGCTAGAACAACCCCACCATTGATAATTCTGTGTTTGACCATCTGATAGTTCATATCCGTGTGTTTATTACATAAACAAGTGCGAAGATTAAAAGATTCTCCATCAAAACCAGCCTTAGTGATTACAATAGTAAGAAAACTACTGCACTAGTTGTTTCTAGCAGAGCACAAGTACTTGCATTGACTACTTTGTGCAGGGCACTGTGATTCATAGGTACTTCCAGAGCAAGGTGTATACGTTGGTTAAGTATGAAAAGTTGACAGTCAAAATGTCGACAGTGAAAAGGTCTACACCAAAATGTCTACAGTCATAAGGTCGATACAGTTAAAAGATCAACAGTCATAGTTCCGTGGTTTATTTGCTTTTGTTTAACATGTATTGCTGTGTCGACATTTTTGACTGTCGACTTTACAACCCTGTAGACATTTTACATGTCAACCTTTTAACTTTGTCGACCTTATGACTGTAGACCTTTTGGTGTTGACCTTTTCACTGTTGACATTTTGACTGTCGACATTGCAACTACATCCCATACAATTGCTACATATACAGTACACAGAATATCAATATTTTGTCTGTCTCCTCATTCTTCATCTTGATTACTTGATCTGTTGAAGCTGCATTCAATAAAATGGTACTTTTTTAATGGCAACATGTGTCAAAAAAAATCGTTCCTTGCTAATTGTAAAACGTTTACATTATTGTAACATCTTAGAGGCATGTAGCATGTTGCTATTTATCCAATTACACAATTGAAAAGAATACCTATAGTAGGACTACAATAATGTTTGCTTTCTCTTAGGGGACAGAGGCCCCTGCAGTGGTTGTGGCCAGGAAGTGCCCTTGAATCTGACATCAATGAGAAGGACTCAGACTTGTCTGTGAGCAGCAACAGCACTCGCAGTGTTATAGTGGAGGATTGTGACGGTACTTCTAGCAAACCATACTGCAAGGTGTTCAGGATAACAGGTTCCCGTTCTAATGATTCTGGTTCTTACTGCTGCCACTACAAATATATCAACGCCAAGGTCAAGGGCACCACAGCTGTCAGTGTCCACGTCTTTGTGAGAGGTGAGAGCATACAGTGCGGGGGGTGGGTATCTTGTCATACTTCTGTCACAGCAGATTTTGAGAATTTTCATACAAGTTTTGAGCAAGAATTCAATGTGATGAAGACATGAATCCAGATTTTTTTTTTCCCCAAAAATGGCTATATATCATTATCCAAGCAAGGAGCACATCTATTTATCTTTTTGATAAGTGCTCCTGACCCAAAGCTTGGAGTAAACATTTTCAGGATTGCAGGCAAAGAGGTAAAAGCAACATTACACAATAGAATCAGGTCACTCTAGTCTTCTAATATCACTTTTTCTACCCCCCCCCTCCCCCAACACCACTCAATTACAAGTAGGTAATCGATTATGCGGAATGCTATGTGGCATAAGGGTTTTGTGGAGCTTTCATAAGATACTTCTACTAACATACGAGGCCATCAAGAAAACTGCACCAATATACTTGCCTCACAATATCTCCCAGCTCGACCCCCCCACTTAGTACAAAATCTACACACTCATTGCCTGCTCCCATTCCTGATTACAGAATTCTTTTCGGCCTGCACCTCTGTGGAATTCCCTCCCTAGTACAAGTCTTTCCTCTAATGTCCAAACCTTCAAGCGTTCCCTGAAAACGGGCAAGCTTATTAAATGCCTGAAGCACCCACTTTAATTCTCTAGGCTATTCTACCTGACTAACACCCATCTATTCTTTTGTACCCAAGAACCACCCCTCTACACAGCTCCCACAAAGCTGACATGTGTTCTCTTTCTTTGCCCAAAAAACCCTCTGTCCCCTGACCTAGATTGCTGTGTGACTGGATCATATAACCTACTAAGCACTTTCTACCCTTGCAATCAGGCTGGACCAATATGCCATATGAGACACTTCATGTATCAAACTCTTAGGGGTATATTTACTATACTGTGGGTTTGAATAGATGGAGAGGTTCCCTATAGCAACCAATCAGATTCTAGGGCCTGATTCATTAAGGATCTCAAATGAAGAGGATACTCATTTCAGTCTCCTGGACAAAACCATGTTACAATGGAAGGGGTGCAAATAAGTGTTCTGTTTTGCACATAAGTTAAATACTGCCTGTTTTTTCATGTAACACACAAATACTTGATAGCTTATTTGTGCACTGAAATTTAAAGTTGATATTTGTGTGTTACATGAAAAAACAGGCAGTATTTAACTTATGTGCAAAACAGAACACTTATTTGCACCCCTTCCATTGTAACATGGTTTTGTCCAGGAGACTGAAATGAGTATCCTCTTCATTTGAGATCCTTAATGAATCAGGCCCCTAGTTATCATTTGTTTAGTACATTCTACAAAATGATAACTAGAATCTGATTGGTTGCTATGGGCAACATTTCCACCTTTTCAAACCCGCAGTTTAGTAAATATACCCCTTACTGTCCTATAGATTGTAAGCCTGTGAACAGGGCCTTCTTACCTCTTTGTCTGCCTCTTCATACCCAGTCTTGTTTTCTTAGCTCTATAAAACTCTACATAATATGCTTGTGCTATATAAATAAATATTTATAAATAAGATGTACTAAATGTAAAAATGACCCCAGTCTTTCCCCACACTGTCCCTAGCATTCCTTTTATTAATGGCTTAGCAGTGCTCCTCGTAGTGCCTCTAGGAGGAAATGTTTACTGATCATGTCTATGTGTATGGCAGAGGATGCTTAAAAGTCTTTTATATATGGGGGATAAAGAAAGTTCAGTGGCCACCTACAAAAGTAGAAACGCCTTCCTAGGCACAATGGCCAACCTCTGGCGCTCATGTAAATACCTTGCCCCTCATGTTTGCATGTGGGTGCAGAGGTTTGTTTCTGCGCCTAGCCCACATTCAGCAGCGAATGCTCCAATCTGCCCAGCTCCCCCGAGCTGAGAAAGCGTAACTCTACATCTCCAACTTGCCCCACGTAAATTTGGGGATGCAGACACATGTAATGCCAAGTGCAAACCAATTCAAATGGGCACATCACAAAATGGAATTAGCCTTGCTGAGCCTCAGTTTTCCAGCTTTATAAATATCCTTCAAAGAGTCTGTAACCTGTATGACTTAAGAGCCTATTGTGAAAGTGAGTGATGTCTCGTTCCTAATTATACCAAATCTATATATAGCATTTTGTAACTAATTCTCTCTCTTTTTGTCCTCAGACTGGGAGCAACCATTCATCAACCCTATTGGGACATTAGTGATAAATAAAGAAACTACCAGAGTTCCGTGCCAAGTATCCATCCCAGACCTTAATGTTACTCTAAAAACGGTATAAACCAATAAATTCACTGTGTGAGATTAACATAGATATACAAGTGCAGAAATAAATGAGTCCATATATATTAAACCTATAACATGCAAATAATTTTCTAAACAATATCAACTGCTTTAACAATGTAGAGGTTGCTGACCGCCTACCAAGGTCTATTGTATTCAGAGCTAGTAGAGCTTCCTGTTGCCGTAGAGTGACAGTCACAGATGACCATAACGTGGCCATTTAAATGTTCTTTCTTGTTTTAAGCTCTACTACTTATATTGTCTGGCTGTCACTAGAATACAGAAGCACACAGTGTCCATAAGCTCTGCTGTTACTCAAAATTGACATAGTAATACACAGGACAAACTAAATTCCATATATATGCAAAGATCCTATATTTTGATCAGGAATGCTATGGTACACTTGCAATAGTTATTGACATAGGGCCTGATTTATTAAGGCTCTTAACTTAAGAAACTTCTTATTTAAGTCTCCTGAACAAAACCATGTTACAATGCAAGGGGTGCAAATTAGTATTCTGTTTTGCACATAAGTTAAATACTGACTGTTTTTCCATGTAGCACACAAATACTTGATAGCTTATTTGTACACTTAAATTTAAAGTTGATATTTGTGTGCTACATGAAAAAACAGTCAGTATTTAACTTATGTGCAAAACAGAATACTAATTTGCACCCCTTGCATTGTAACATGGTTTTGTCCAGGAGACTTAAATAAGAAGTTTCTTAAGTTAAGATCCTTAATGAATCAGGCCCATAATCTTCTTTTCAATATTACAACAGTCCGTAAAAAAGTAGAGATTTGGGGGGTATCAGGTTTTCAGGTCAAGATCCCCAAAATACAGTGACATTTTAAGCTATGTCTGCTAACTATTCCTACAAAGTATTTAAATTAACAGATATTAATTACTCTGATTACGTTTAATATTTATTTATATTTATATTAATAACACCAAATATTTGCTGATGAGTTTGATTTAGAGTTCAAGGTTTGGTTCCGCTTTAAATTTGGTGTCATTTGTGTTGTTCCCCTAGCAAAGCTCAGTCATCACTCCGGATGGGAACAGTGTCTTATGGGACGATAAGGAAGGGATGTTGGTCCCTACTGACTGGATAAGGGATACGATTTTAGTTCAGTGTATGACCATCATAGACGGGAAGGAGTTTCTGTCTAATTATTTCCTTGTCCACTTTACAGGTAGGAATTAAATCATTGGACGTACATGATTAACATACGGTATTCCTTATTGATTATTTTGGCTGTACCTATATCACCATATGTTTTCCCTCCACTCCAGGTTATCACTTCTATGACATGTACATTTCTCCCAAGGATACAGTGGAGCTGCTCATAGGGGACCCGCTAATACTGAACTGCACTGTGACTGCTGAGTTTAATACCCCGGTCGACTTTAGCTGGGAGTACCCTGGCAAAAAGGTTATCAGCCCTTATCTTTCTTTCTTCTATCTTCAGGCTATTGTTGAAATGCAGATTGGGTTTGTCTTTTAAGGTTAGTGCATAAATACATTGATAAAGTGATTGAGACAGTATGTAAGCTTCTAGGGTTATATTTACTAAACTGCAGGTTTGAAAAAGTGGAGATGTTGCCTATAGCAACCAATCAAATTCTAGCTGTCATTGTGTAGAATGTAGTAAATAAATGATAACTAGGGGCCTGATTCATTAAGGATCTTAACTTGAGAAACTTCTTATTTCAGTCTCCTGGACAAAACCATGTTACAATGCAAGGGGTGCAAACTAGTTTTCTGTTTTGCACATAAGTTAAATACTGACTGTTTTTTCATGTAGCACACAAATATCAACTTTAAATGTCAGTGTGCAAATAAGCTATCAAGTATTTGTGTGCTACATGAAAAAACAGTCAGTATTTAACTTATGTCAAACACATCCTTTTAATAACTTAGGCTTATTTTTTTTTTAGTTTATTACTCTTTCAAGAGGGTAATGGTATTGACATAGGGTAATAAGACTGTGGTTTATAATTCTGTTACAAACTAAAGAGAATTCAGTATTTTCAGGTAGTACAGATCAAATACTCCACTTCCCCCTATTCTTCTGGGGGTGGAACAAATTGCTTTTTTCCCACTTTTATTAAAATGGTCTCACTTGACACCAAGTATCATGACTGCAATGCTGACGTAGACTAAAGCACAAAGCTTGTTTTGAATCACAACCATCAAACAATAAGGAGATACTGGAGGCTACTACATATTACCATTTTGTGAATACATTTGTTTTTTCATTCAAGTGTATGGTACAGTTATGTAACTACAAGAGACCCCCACCCCCACCAATTAGCAGATCTGCAGTGGTCCCCATACCAACTTAACCCTGGGTAGAGTTCTTTTTTTAAGTCAAGACTGGGAAGTTCTTTATATTGAACTGTGCAGTTATATTAGCATGCAGACAGAACACATCTTGCATGTACAAGATGTACAATACATTACTATAATACAGAGTGACAACACAATAACACATTTCAGAACAGCTCCACCTGCAGTCTCTCCAGTGTAATCACTCATGCAATATTAAGTCTGAATCTGTTGCAGTATCTCCACAAAGAGTTAAAAAAACCATCAACTAGCAGAGACTTGCCACAGTGCCACCTGAACAACTGGGATCAAAGACTAAGTCCAAAACTGAGATATCTAAACAATGACCTGATAAAATTATTCATCTATTCATTTTTGATCTGTTTGCAGAACAACCGCCCTGTGATAGAGTACTCTGATCGTCGACCCCAACAAGACCACACAGAGATGTACAGTACCCTTACTCTGCTCAGTGTCAAAGAATCGGACCTTGGAAAGTATGTGTGCCATGCCAAAAGCGAGAAATGGCAGTACCAGAAGAGCAACGAGGTCATTGTGCACGGTACAGAATGAATGGGAAATGGTGCTGGGTTACAATGTGGTGATATTATGGCTGATCTATGGCTGATCCAGCAGGAGCCAAAGGAGTAGAGGGAATCTGGGGTACACATGATAGACTAATTAATTTCCTGCAGCAGACAAGCTTCATGCTATATTCAACTTGAAGTGTCACTGCAGAGCTGTGAGAGGGGTTTCATGCTACTTACGGAGTGATTTTCTTTAGACTAGATTGTTTTTTTTGTTTTTTTTTATTCTAATCTTATTGGGTGTTAGGAGCAAACATTGCTCAATCACGGTGGTGTAAAGCTTATGCCTTTACAATACCATCATTTATCCTATTTGTTTGTGTCCTTTCATCTTTCTCCTACATTTCATCATCATCATCACCATTTATTTATATAGCGTCACTGATTCCGTAGCGCTGTACAGAGAACTCACTCACATCAGTCCCTGCCCCATTGGTGCTTAGTCTAAATTCCCTAACATATACAGAGAGAGAAAAAGAGAGACTAGGGTCAATTTTTGATAGCAGTGAATTAACCTACCAGTATGTTTTTGGAGTATGAGAGGAAACCAGAGCACCCGGAGGAAACCCACGCAAACACGGGGGGAACATACAAACTCCACACAGATAAGGCCATGGTCGGGAATTTAACTCATGACCCCAGCGCTGTGAGGCAAAAGTGCTAACCACTGAGCCACTGTGCTTCCCTTGCAATTAACCCTTTCCCAGAGTCTGTGACATTTATGCAAATTACTACTATAATATTTTCTCTGTGGAAAGAGTCACTTGAGCTGTGTAGAACATTGATTGGAACTTTCTTTATTAAAAGGATGTATAAGTGGAAAGTGGAAAAATGTGACTCATATTACTAGTGCAGAGTAGTCCAGAAAAGGTTCACTTATGGACCAAGACCAGATACTAGTGAACATGATTGTAATCTCATAGATCTCCCCATTAATATTCCTAATCCAGTTTTTCTGCTAGTGAAGGTTCTCATTCTCAATATGGCTATAGGCAATGTCAGAATTTAGCCCTGCATATTGTGTTAGAAAAATAGCCTTAACTTTCCTATCACTGTTCTACTGAAGACACTTTCTGATGTAACAGTCTATGCAGAGCTCCCATAAAGGGTGAGCAGACCACCGAAATCCTGCACAGACATGGTCTCAACATTCCTTAGATAATAGCACTATCGCCATTGACAGCTTGCGTCCAGAGGAAGTCGTATTGTATTAAATTGGCACTTCCTGTTTGATTGCATAACACACTGTGGTTATGTCTTCATTTACTATCTGATTAGCACATGTGTAATATTAGTATGATAATCAGACACACTTGCATATTCCCATCGCTCCTTAACATGGCCAGAGGGACACACTTTACTGTACATACATGTAGACTTCTATGTACTGGAGGTTTATCTGTTTACTGTATGTGACCTGACACTAGTCTGCTCAAGTGCCTCAAATCATATTAAGTACAAAACAAACCTTCAGTGACATCAAATTCTTTGTTCACAATTTGCAAGGAAGTGGATTTATGAATGAGAGAATCCTGTCCTATAATGTCTCACTCGCTTTTCACTTTATTTTGCCCATAGAGAATCCTTTCATCACGGTGGAGACACAGGAAGATTCGGTTATTGAAGCCACAGCTGGAGACAAGATGATAAAACTGCCGGTTAAAGTTTCGGCTTACCCAACGCCTACTTTTCAATGGTATAAAAACAAGTGTTTTATTTGCTGCATGGCAAGATCCAATCCATAAATATATGTCATCCGGTGCGTTCTACAGATAAGTCACCGGTTATACTGGTGATTATATGCCAGTCTGGAGAATAGGGGTAGCAACCACAAGAGACACACAATATGAACCCTTAATGGCACATAATCCTTCTTACTGTTCTGCCTACAGACTGTTTCCAAAAGATTAAAAATGTCCTACCATGGACAAACATAGAGGTATCCTAAAATTAAGAATGTGACGATTATCTTCATTATCAGCATTAGGACTGATTTCCCAATAGACTCTTTAGACACATTCCTATGGAATACTGAAGGAGCCCTAAACCAAACGGAGACTGCTTTTTCCGCCTGGTTTAGGCATCTTAAAGTAAAATGTTCACTTACTAAAAGCCTAACACAGGAGAGGTCGGAGATATCTCCTGTATTAGACAATAGGCATTGGAGGCTGTGGTCTGGGCAATTTTATCAAGTTCTGAACAGCTTAGCTTTTCGGTAAACTTGTCCCCAATGGCTAACACCATCTGAAGATGGCGTTGGGCATTGAATCCTATGGGGAGAGCATCACAGGAGAGGGATCTTTGGATCCCTCACCGCAGCTTACCTGATCTCCCCTCCGGTAACTTCCATGACCACTTTGCGATAGTACGCAGCCTCCTATTGGATGTGATGTCCCGGGATGATTTTGTAATAAATTAACTCTAAAAAACATCTATCATATGACATAAGCTAATTAATGGGACAAAGCCCTGTTAATTAATAAAAAGGCCCCAAGTTCCTAACTTATTTTACTTTATCAATAATCTTTAATCTCTGGATCCTTGCTGCTTATTAGTAGAACATTAAAGTGTAAAGAGATGAATAAAGTATATAAATGTTTGGCTAAAAAAGGTCCAGTCCTGGTGCTGTGCCATAACACACCAAATCTAGGATTTGGATAGAAAGGGCAGTGTTACCCCACTTTACCTACGTGTTTGTGTGATCTTGAAGTGACCACCTGGATGGAGCAGCTGTTAGATGCTTGATATGGGAGTGCAGGAACTAAACATGATATGGACATATGAGCAGCAGTCAGTCAGGGATCAGAAGGAAAGTAAATGAAAAACAAGTTTGTAACCAATTTGCAAAGAGCCGAATAAGAATTTGCGTCTATGGCTTTCCTATTTTCAGGTTTAAAGACGGAAAGCTGATCATGGTGAGCACTTATGGAAAGCACCGGCAGTCACTCCACTCCCTGCAGATCAGGGATGTGGTGGAACAAGACGCTGGGAGATACACGTTGCTGCTGAGGAATGAGCAGGCTGGGCTGCTGGAGCAGCTCAATATACGACTGGTGGTGAATGGTAAGCAGGATACGGGGCAGTGACCAGAGGCAAACTATAACCAAATACATGGTCTCTTGAGTGGTCAGAAAAAACCCCCACAAACTTCAGGGGATTACTGTATATTTGTATTTATATCCATGTCTTAGCTGGAGACGCAGAGCTGGGAAAAATATTTCCTTTTAGCCAAAGACCTGAAAGCTCTCAATAAAAAGCATTAGCAATACTGGGCTTGTAGAAAGGAGAATAATTGATAAAAAAAAAGAATACGCGGGTTACCTTACTAAGCTACAGAACATTCTAATCCATTCTCACTCTGGTCTGGGAAACCCACACAAACACGGGGAGAACATACAAACTCCACACACAGATACTTTTCCTTAAGAGTAAAGGACCTGAAAACTCATTTGCTTGTGTTCTTCTATTAAGTACAGTTTTCCTTTACTGATAATTAATGCTGATTATAAGTGAAATATGATTGATGTATTAAATAGGCTTGATATTAATAGACCAACATTAACATATATTCCATTTTATCACAATTACCATTGATCTTAATTTGATTCTGCTACCATACGTATTATTATTGTCTCCATTAACACGTCACTTAATTTAGAAGTTTACAAACACAATGACAGAAGTTATGTTTCCATGGCAACCTGTGTTTACCGATGAAGTCAAAAGAACACAGCTAAGTATATTATCTAACCGATCAGATTTACATGTAACGTCCGCAGAGAAAGAGCATTTGTTATAAAGCTAATTGACGAGTTAACTTTTAATTGGTAATGTTCCAAAATTACCATCATTCCTCAAGGTCTGAGCTACACACCATTCATTAGATAAATCTAGTATTTGATTATGAGCAGATGTTAAATCCATTGCCCATAGCTGGTTAATCTCAAGATTTGACCCTGAGTTTTTGAGTGTTTTCTGCAGGCTTATGGTCCCTGAGTGCATGACCAAACTCACAAGGTCATACAAAGATCTCATAGACACCATGGATGGGCGGATATGGATTCCTAATTCTCAATATAGCTCTCAAAATAAAATATTATTGCTGCAATAAAAAAAGAAAAAACAAGTACAGAAGTACTAATATGAACTATGAATTATCTATTCAAAAGCATTAAATATCAGTTCCTTTTTTCCAACATGTTTTATGAGGTGTTAACTTAAGAGAATCTACCTATAAAAAATAAGCTTTTTTTTTACATGTTTATCCTGCAGGAAGAACACTATAACATACACATTTCCAGAAAGTAATGAGTTAGGTGTGTTTTATTCTGCATGTATAAACGCTTATGCCTAGTTACAGTATTATATCACTCGATTCCAAGTTAACCACAGTGATATGTGTAACAGAATCAGTTCAAGAGGGGTTAAACCCTTATGGGTCCCTTCTCTTTGATGAGAGTTGACATGTTTAAGAAGATATACAATATATCTCTAAAGCTTCGTATGTTTGAGTGTTTGGGTAAACATCAAGTAGGTAATGGATGATACAAAATACTCCACCAATCTCTTTTTATCGAAAAAGTGGAAAGATGGAAAGTGTATAATCTTGAGCAGGTCTTAGACACTGAAGTACACTTCTTTTTCTCAACAAGAAGAAAATCTGCAGATCTAAAATTAAATTTGTAGGTGTATTACACTAGGGGGTCGGTTAGCTTTTAAACAGGAAAAGTGGAGGTGTTGCCCATAGCAGCCAATCAGATTCTATCATTCTATCATTTCCAGAATGTGCTGGATAAATGATAACTAGAATCTGGCTGCTATTGGCAACGCCTCCACTTTTCTTAATTAGAAGCTTTAGTAAATCTACCCCTAGGTGTCAAATTAATTGATTTTTAGATCTGCAGTTTTGTTTCTGGCCTACTGGCAACACATATCATTTTACCCTAACACAGTGTTGGCTAACCTGTGACACTCCAGGTGTTGTGAAACTACAAGTCCCAGCATACCCTTCCAGCAATAAGCTGCTATATACTGGCAAAGCATGCTGGGACTTGTAGTTTCACAACACCTGGAGTGTCACAGGTTAGCCAAAACTGCCCTAACAGCATGTTAGGGTAAATACAATACTTTCACAGCGTGCAGCGCAAAAGGAAAATACCACTTATTCTCTTTTATTCTGTACAATCTCATTGTAAAAAAAAATCTATCCAGTTGACAGGTCTGCACTTGATGTATGAATTTTGAAGCACATGTGTAACGTGCATCTATATGAAATGAACTGCACCTAGTGTGAATAATTTATACAGAATAGAGATAAAAGCACATCTATGTACATGATAATGATCATGCTAGATATAGTTATGTAAATGTAAACACCCTTTATGAGTAAGGACATGACTGCTCTAACAATGCCTCAAGGATTTTGTGTTAAACATGTGTTTTTTATCACCTCATGCCTCTGTCATGCTTGGTCATACATGTGTTTATGATTCGTGTGTACTTAGGGACTTCTGATGTTGTACATTGTAACGTTTGTGATAACCTGACAACATATCATACCACACTGCTCATCCTTGTTGATGGTCAACCTTGATAATGATAATATGGCTGCAGATGTATTGTAACCCTGCAATCGTTCAATAAAAATACTTCAATTAATTATGTGAATACAACAGAATATATCTTTATGTGTTGTAGCTCATTAAAATGTGATGAAACTTTTTTATTGACTCCAAGCTCTTTAATTGTTTAATTTACTACAAGCTATGTTTACTGGGTCATAAGGAGAAGACACTAGACTCAATAGAAACCTTTTTAAGGGACATCCACTTGTCAAGCCTCACCGCTGCTCCATTAGCTCACTAAAGGCGCGCTCACCCAGTAGGGTTTTGACAGTACCAAACACTGCAATGTACTAATCACATCTTCCTTCTATACTCTGTATTTGTCATAGTTATTTACTGCCTGAATAAACCATTAACAGACTAGACTAAGGGGCCTATTTATCAAGTACTGCCATGATACTTGTTAAGTAGTCTTACCCACGTTAAAATATGGGGAGGCTCTTTCTGGAGAAAGCTATCCAATCATACCACCTTTGTTGTATAAGTCAAAGTGAGAAAACCAATATCACCGAAGAACAGATTGGTCCAGTAATAGGGTTTTCCACCTTTAATAGGTCGCCCCTAAGACTGAGGAAGTCCGTAGAGGCACATGTTATTTTCTCCAGGACCTGGGCCCCTAATGCTACAGGGACTGGTTGTAATAACATGAGCTATTAGTCTATATACTGTACATAGTTTTGTAAGCTTATAAAACATGTTTAGGGAATATCAGTTGGATGAAACTAAATCCTATTTGGATACAGGTAATGTATACTTAATGTATACTAAATGCTATTCATCCCTTACCCACAGTGGGGGCAACCATATTAGGGGTTCAATCAATATTCTGCAGCCTATCATTTCTGTAGGGTCACATTCCACAGGGTTGTCACTGGTTCCTAGTAAACTGACTGACTGCATTTATGTACATATATACATAGCTTCAGCCTACAAAATGTCTGAATTTACTGGGCTGTAGTCATTAAGCAAAAAAAAGGAGTAAGTTTGCTCCTGGACAAACCATGTTACAATGCAAGGGGTGCAAATTAGTTTATTATTTTGCACATAAGTTAAATACTGGCTGTTTTTTTCATCTAGCACACAAATAGCTTTATGTTTACAAGAAAATGTACAGTTGCTCTAGGACATGCCCTACCACAGCTATAAATTTGTCTCCACATTTTAAATTTACCTCCCCCTCCAATGCAACATGGTTTTGCCCAGGTGCAAGGTTGCTCCTTAATGAGTCAGGCTCACTGTGTCTAAGGTACACTTAAAGCAGTCTCTCAGTTAATAATATTTGCTACTGTTGGAAGAATACTGTATATCACATTACAATGGCTTTAAAAGCAGGAAAAGCCTACACAAGATACAGGAGTTTTGGACACAGGTGAATACTGAGTGTAGGAAACAGCATTCATATTTAACAATATGATGTTAAACACAGAAACCAGCACTTAATAACAATCTTAATTAAAGTATAATAAAATATAACAAACAAGTATTATTTTAACGGCTCCCCGTATCATCACTGATCACCCGTACAATACAATGTGAGCAGTGATGTTTATACACTATTTTAAAAATATATACTTAGTGATGTATATTTTATGCGATTGTTCTACTGATGATTTCACAACTTCATTGTTCCACTTGGTGTTTTCTAGTTCCCCCACAGATCCACGAGAAGGAGACTTCATCTCCAAATATTTATGCCCAAGGTAGCCGCCACGTGCTGACCTGCACTGTGTTTGGGGTTCCCGCTCCAACATCCATCCAGTGGCAGTGGCGACCGTGGACGCCATGCAAGATGTATACACGCCGCAGTGTGTATGTTCCCATAATAATGTCTTGTTTGTCCTATTGACGCCTCACTCATAATGTAGCATTATGTAGCAATGTCTGAATTAGTTTATGCAACTTGGCAGCAGTATATGAATTGAGGTAATTTTGTAGCCACGTTTAGATGGTAAAAGTTAATAGCATATTATAACACCCTGTTATTTAATGCACTGTTGTTTTGGGTATTCCCACTATACAGAGCCCGTCAGAGGTCATCCCGTAGACATCAACGGGACAGAATGCCTGAGTGCAAGGATTGGAAGGACGTGACCCTGGAAGGTGATCTGAACAACATTGAAAGCATAGAGACTTGGAGCGAGTTTGTGGAGGGGCGGAATAAGGTATCCATACAGTCTCTGGGTGATATTCCCTGATTGCAATGCACTTCCTAAAGTCATCCTGGCAGGAACAATCATGAATTATTGGGGAAGTCAATTATCCACAATACAACAACATAAGCCAGCGTCTGCACTCAATCTATTTTTCAATCAAGGAAATCCCCCCCCCCAAAAAAAAACATAGAAAGGAGAAATTACACCAGTATCATTTTCCTGGGTTTAAAGTGCACTTATATTTAAACTATCAGCTTTTATCGCTCACAATATCTAATTGCCAGTCAACCAGAAAAATAATGACCTGTACATGAAGGTATATCCATGAGTATTTTAATATTAGATGAATCAAATTTAACAAAGCAACACAAATAGGCCAGAAATAAAATTAAAATAATAAATGTAAAATTATATAATTTTTAAGATATAAAAATAAATTTTAGTCCTAGAAAATATATATATCGTTATAAAACAATAGAGAATATGGGGTATATATTCAACTAGCCGCGGCTATGCGCGGCTGCTCATTGCATCAGGTAATACGGTACTGCAACAACGTGGATTTCCCTTCGCAACCCTATGGGGGTGAAAGGAAATCTGTGATGTTGCAGTAACGCCAAGGGCCCACGGGTCTGTTCTGGAGGCACTTTGCACTTAATTCAATATGCCCCACTCTTTCTTAGTCATGTTTATTTATTAAGAAACAGGCATTTCCCTATGTACTGGATACGGGCATGTGAACTTTACTTAGAATAGTGTATTTCAAATACTGTGCAAAAAACTGAGTGCGGGGTATAAGGACTGTTATTTCCTGCACTGTGTCCTGTATGTGTGCTATGTCGACTTTCTTTTTGCAGATATGGAAATGGATTAAAGTGATAAAATTGTGGGTGAAACAATCTCTGGCTATAATGGTGATCCTAGCGAGTCATGTATGCATTGGGGCATTCTATTTAGAATGCAAAATAACATTTTGATTTGTGGGATAAGATATTATAATGAGTTACTAGGTATAGAGAGGGGGCATATTTGAAGTTGTGCCCGAGTGCACGGATTCTCTTTACTATCAGTGTTTACCGGTCATAGGAACCAGATTTGATTGGTTGTCCAAACTTGTCTCCTATTCCACCAGAGGTGGTCAGTGGCGCACGCAGGGGGGTTTCTGGTTCTCCAGAAACCCCTCCCCTCCGGGAACCAACGATACTGTACAGCAGCCGCGGCTGCTGTCAAAGAAGCGCCCGCGGCAGTGCTGTATTGTAGTATAATACTGCACTGCCGCGGATGCTTCTTGACAGCGCCGTGGCTGCTGTAGAATTCAGCCTCGCTGAAATGGAGCTGCTGCGCATGCGCAGCAGCTCTCTCTCGCTCTATTTTTTTTTCCCCGGGGGGGCGGAAACCCCCCCTTCTAAACCCTGCGTTCGCCCCTGGTGGTGATACTTCAACACTACTTTCAATGGAATATTTTTCTATCCATTTAGATGCCTTTATTTGAGGAAGCAAATTAATACACAAAAGTAAACCAATAGCATTAAAAAAAAAATCTAAATATCACTTGAAATAAAGCCATTGTACTTTTTGCGTTAAAAGTAACATCTTATATGTTAATGCAATAAAAAGTATGTTATTTTTAAAAGAGAGCAAAAGATCAAAGTATTATTAGTTGACATTTGTAATTCAAGGTTTACACTAAACATCAGAGATTATGTAAAAATGACCAGGTTTGTATTTTAATCAGTATCCCGATATTTCATTCGTACGCGGAGGGGACACACATTTAGTTGAACGCACATTGCATTGTTGGCGTACAATATGCTTTTCTACATCTGAGCATGCGCACAAACCACTAGTTTCAAAACTACTGCGTTGTGTCCTTGCTCAGATGTATTATACGCCAACAATGCAATTTGCGTTTAACTTAATATGAGCCCCAGATACCTGATCTTAACATGTCAAAACATTCTGGATCAGATACTATTACAGACCACCACATTATGTGAGAAACACTCAGCGGCAAAGCGAGGGCCATACCCTTAATAAAGCCCACCAGATAACGTACTTTATAACCTTCTGTGGTCTTAGATGTTTCTCCAGTGCTACATGATTTTCCCAGCATGGTTGTGGCTAGGGGCAGACTGGGTCCCTGGGCCACCAGAATTTTTTCTCCTTTAAAATGTCCCTAATAGGCTGTTGAGTCAAGTCTTGCCCCCCAGGCTAAAATTTGGCAGCAGTCCTCTGGTTGTGACTCTCTCTTCTATGTTGTTTGCCCTTCTGCACTTCCTTTGCCTGCCCCTGTGAGCTCTAACGTCAGCCCCCGTTGTGTGTCATAAATTTATTTTGCCCACTTGTCACTTTGCCTCGATGTCTCTTGTCAGTTCCCTACATAGCCTTTTGCCTCTCTACTTCCACTTCTGGTTGCCATCAGTGGAGAGCTGGGATATAAATGGTCCTCCGTGGAATTCTGTCCCAAAAGAATGGTCTCAAAATAAAATAATAAATCTCCCACTTTGCAGCATGTCAGGTGTACATAGAATTGCAGGCCCGGTAGTGAAGCCACCTTAGGATTGTTACCACCGGTGCCCACATGGCAAGTAATATTCCATGGTATTTATTCCCCAGTCATCACAAAAAGAGCACCCCATGAAAGTGGGAGTGGTTAGATTGATCGCATTACAAGCAAAAAGACGGAACAGAAGCAAACCTATTTGGTTGGCTCATGTAGGTAGCCTTCTCTTTACATGGGCTCCTTTCAGTACCAGCCTTTGGAGCCGGCACAGAAGCCTTCCAGATGTCAGTCTTCACAGGAGTACTCTGCGGTGACATAATATGAAAGACTTTCAATCCTGATTAACAACTAACAAGCAACACTGACTAAATTTAGGAAACAGCTGGCTGAGGTCCCAATGCGAGTTGGTGAATGTTGGGGTTGTGGCCTAATTCTTTGTGTTTACTGGTCCTGCTGGACATGCAGCCTCTTCAACCCCATTTTGCTGCACCACAGGGAGCATTATGTAGACATTGACCGCTGGGCTGAGCAGCTCGCAGCTGACCTGTAAAATACACATGTAACAGGTCAGCCTGAGAACCAACGCAATTAGCACAACTTAGGTAGATGCACTTAATAGCAATAAAAATGTGCAAGTTGAACGGTCACTTTCTCAAAGCTGTAATCATGTTTTTCAACCTCTATTAGTGAGTGCCTCTATAATTAGATCCTTCTGTTGTTTTAATAAACAGTTTTGCTTTTTGCAAGGAAAGTTCCACAGCATGTTAGCAAGCGAGCTTCCTGCCAGGATACACTGTCTTCTTGTCGTGATCTCTAGCCAGTGACCTATAATAACATATGGCAATTCTGCTGACCTATATTTGCTCCCTGGTGTGCCCTGGTGTTGAATAGATTCCCTGTGACTAGCTACCTGCTTTGAGGGCATACAATTAGACAGAAAACACTAATATTTAGCAGACCTAACCAGCTTCCTATTTCCTTCACTCACTTCCTGTCTTGAGACCACTCCTGCAGGTCATTGTTTTCCTGTTTTCAGACACACATCTGTTCCCTTCAGGGAGAAACAGGTTGTTGAAAGGAGTGCGTTAAAATGTTATGTGCATCCACCCCAAGTAGCATTATTCCCAATCAGTGCGTCATGACACATATGTGAGCCACGGTGCCAGGCTGGATGTGTCACAGGAATTTAGAATATAAAGATACGTTATGCTAATATTATGACATGTACGTTACCATTTAAAAGGCAGATGAAAGACAAATTGCTAACATTTGCCGCGGTTTCTTAAAATGTTTTCATGATTCCATTTTTATTTACCGCAGTTTTTAAATGCAAACATTCCATGAAAAAACTTACTGCAGGACATTTGTGTCACAACATGAAAACACTTAATAACAACTACCCCAGACAATCCAGTGTGTATATGTATAATATTTAGCTGCTTTATAAAGTGCTGAAGGGGTTCGTGTTTCCCAACCGCGCTTGATTCAAATTGAGAACATTAATGAAAATTGGTACATTGGAGAAAGGTGACACAAACCAATGGCAAACAACCAGATTTTAATTTTTGTAATACGGTTTAGAAATTGAGAGCAGTTATCTGATTGGTTACAGTACATTTTTGCATAGCTGCTTGTGTACAGTGTTCATACATGTTTCTAAGTAAATGCAGTTCCATTGATGCTTATTTAGCTTTTTAAAGCATGCGCTTATTCTTTACACTGCTTGACTTATTTTGGGAAATAGGCTAAAATGTGGTTTACATCTCTCTTATCTGCTCCATTCTACCTATTTTTTGCAGACTGTGAGCAAGTTGGTGATACAGAATGCAAAGGTGTCTATCATGTATAAATGCTCCGCTTCCAACAAAGCTGGGAGAGATGAGAGGCTTGTCTACTTCTATGTGACAAGTAAGTGACAGCAGAATTGTAACATGCAGAGGGAATTACCTTGTCATTCGTAACATACCACATACTTGCCTACTTTCGGCAAGTGTAGTCCGGGAGAGTGGTGTGACTAGAGGGCAGGAGGTGGCGGGGCGTGGCCAAACACGTTATTTTGGCCCCACCCCAGTGACTACATGCCGTTTTCACCGCGAATCGCGTCATTTAGGCTAGGCAGTTGAGGGATGCGGGAGACTTGCCTGCTCTCCCGGGAGTCCGTGAGATCGACCCGAATTTCGGGAGTCTCCCGGACATTCCGGGAGAGTTGGCAAGTATGAACCACCTAACAATCCAAATTAATAAACCTGAACATTTTATCATACTCCTGATCCATCCAGAATATGGTCCAAAACTACAGTATGAAGCCATATCCTCAAATTGGTATACAGTACCCCCTTTTTCCAGAGAAATCAGGACTGTTCTATAAAAAGGGGGAGTGTTTGCGGAGTATACAATAAGTCTGCATTAGGGTAGTTAGGTAGTTAGCTAGTTAGTTAGTTAGATAGATAGTCAGACATCAGGGGCCTGATTCATTAAGGATCTTAACAAAGGAACTTCTTATTTCAGTCTCCTGGACAAAACCATGTTACAATGCAAGGGGTGCAAATTAGTATTCTGTTTTGCACATAAGTTATATACTGACTGTTTTTTCATGTAGCACACAAATACTTGAGAGCTTATTTGTACACTGAAATTTAAAGTTGATATTTGTGTGCTTATGTGCAAAACAGAATACTAATTTGCACCCCTTGCATTGTAACATGGTTTTGTCCAGGAGACTGAAATAAGAAGTTTCTTAAGTTAAGATCCTTAATGAATCAGGCCCCTAGACATGTAGTTACATTTTGAAATTACAATTTCCATTACGTTCTATAAACTACTTTGGCTACAAGTATATGTATTAAGAATGAACTGTTGGCTTTTGTGCAATAAAATTGTTTTCATTATGATTAATAATGACTTTTTCAATAGTAGTTTTGTAAACGGAGAATTGTAGAGACCCAGCTAAATGTCATAGGGATCCACTTTTATGTCCTGACATACAAGTTATAACCTCTGGGCCACATGATCCAAACACTTAGTACTGTCTACGTACACACCAGCGTTTGCAGTGCGTTTTTCTTAAAGCATGTTAAAACTCAAGTACAACTGTATATAAACCACACTGCGTCTATGTATGTTTTATCATGTGCATTTTTATATGCGTTCACAATTACGTTCAATCAGAGTTTTATAAACATGCATCTGTAGGAAAAACAGAAAGTCCCTATTTTGTTAAAGCCAATCACATATTTAAACGCTTCATCACCCATCACTACATCTCATTGCGCTTACAGGACCTGAGCCATTAAGGAGAGCAAAGCAAAAAAAAGGAGTAGGTTTTTTCCTGGACAAACCATGGTACAATGCAAGGGTTGCAAATTAGTTTATTATTTTGCACATAAGTTAAATACTGGCTGTTTTTTCATGTAGCACACAAATACTTGATAGTTTTATTTTTACACTGAAATTGAAAGTGGATCTAGGACATGCCCTATCCCAACTATAAATCTGTCCCCACATTTTAAATTTACCTCCTCCTCCAATGCAACATGGTTTTGCCCAGGTGCAAAGTACTCCTTTTTTATGCTTTTCATTCCTTAATGACTCAGGCCCAAAGCAGAAGCATAGGAATAGACCAAGAAGCAATAAAAAAAATGGGTGTAAAAAAGCCCACTGCAAACATATAAAAAATATTTCTATTTTCACATCCATTTGCATCATCATCATCATCACCATATTTTTATATAGCGCCACTAATTCCGCAGCGCTATACAGAGAACTCACTCACATCAGTCCCACACACACAGACAGACAGAGAGAGGGGGGTCAATTTTGATAGCAGCCAATTAACCTACCAGTATGTTTTTGGAGTGTGGGAGGAAACCAGAGCACCCAGAGGAAACCCACGCAAACACAGGGAGAACATACAAACTCCACACAAATAAGACCATGGTCAGGAATTGAACTCATGACCCCAGCGCTGTGAGGCAGAAGTGCTAACCACTGAGCCACCGTGCTGCTTAACTTGCATTATAAAACAAAGCCTATGATAGAAACTGGCAATAAATACAGTAAATGTTTTGCAAGGTAATATGCATCTGCCAGTATTGCAAATTATATGCCCTATGGTGGTGTCTTTAACATGTGACTGATGCTGTTAATGCAACTTCCAGTCAATTATTAACTTTCTTTTATGTATACACTACATTTGGCGCCAAACTGAGGCACCAGGTTGGATCATCTGCTACATTTACCTATTTCTTTGCCCTTTATAATGACTAATGTGGTTTTTTCATAGCAATTCCAGACGGCTTCCGCATTGATCCGCAGCCTTCAGAGGAACCGATAGAAGGTCAGAACCTCAGTCTGAGCTGCCATGCAGATAATTACACGTATGACAACCTGCAGTGGTACCGGCTGAACCTGTTCACCTTACACGATGCTGAGGGAAACCCGCTTGTGTTGGAGTGTAAGAATGTGCACCAGTACGCCGCCCGTATGAGGGGAGAACTGAGGCACCAGGCAGGATCAAATACTGCAGCGCTGGTGCTCAATATCCCCAACATATCACTGGAGGATGAAGGGGACTATGTCTGTGAGGTTCAAAACCGCAAGACACGGGAGAAGCACTGTCAAAAGAAATATATATCTGTACTTGGTGAGTTGGACATACTAGTTATGTGCCTATAGCTGTCTATAAGGCTGGTAGGTTTTTCAGCCATCTTAGCCTCCAATTTCATTATTAGATCAAATGTGGTCTGCTAGGGTCAAATTACCCTTCACTGTATATGTTATGCCTCTGCTCAAACAATTCTGCTGAATTCAGTTAAAGTCCTCCTGTCGTCTACACAAACTAGAGGCAGCCATTTTGTGAGCCGAGTCGATATCCTGGTAAATAGGATGTTTAATAGGATAGGATGTATTCTCAAGAATATTGGTTTAGTCCACGAAATGGCTGCCTCCACAGTGTATAAAGACAGACGTACTTTCTTTGCAAAGAACACATGCAGTTTCTGTACCGGAAGCTCTGTCAGCATGTATGAAACTATTTAATGTTATTTATTCTCAATTTTAAGTTGCTATTTCTTTCTAAGAAGAAAATGGCTACTCATTTTGTATTAACTTGCATTTTCTTATTGACCTCATACCAAGATAATCAGCCGTGTGTCTCATTCGAAGTATATTATGTCAAAGAAAATAATGCCTATGGTGCTCGTCTGATCAGCCTGTCTCTCCGTATGTTCTTAATAAACAAACCACAGCCTTGGATTGCATGTTTTCCTAAAGCTGGCCACACATGCTGCCTATTTGTGCGATCATCTTCCAACCTCATTCATAGGGGTTGAAGATCATTACCTACAACATCATGCAGTAGCATAGCTGCAAGGCTGCCTAACTGACTAGGTCCCATAGGACACATCGCAGCCAAAAGAATTCCCGAGGCTGAAAGCAAAAACTGAATGGCTTTATGTATCCCATGGCAACCCGTCAGTGTGGTCAGTTTGAGCGATGACTATCGCTAGACACTTGGGGCCTGATTCATTAGTGTTCTTACCTGCCGTTTTTTTGCTTATCTTAAGCAAATCCACTCTGTGCATGCCCAGAAAAGGGAGATAAGAAGCAAGATCCACTGCTTAAGTGAATAATTTCTTAAGTTAAGATGAAAATCCATCTTAACTTCACTCTTATCTCCCTGTTTCTTCTTAACATAAGCATCTTAACTTTTGCACAAGATAAGTTTACTAATGAATCAGGCCCTTGGTCAAGTGGCAGGATCATCCTTCGGTAGAATGTACGACACATCCAATGTAAATATAAGGAGCACCTGTAAATAAATTACTACATCTCCTCTGCAGCACAGGAAGCCCCACACTTGCGGTATGACTTAACAGACAAGATGGTGAACGTCAGCGACTCCATGGTTATGCACTGTGAGGCCGATGGAACCCCGAACCCTGGCATCCTATGGTACAAAGACAACAAGCTAGTTGAGGAGGTCTCAGGTATGGCATCATAACAAATTCTGTTTATTGTGTTCCCACGGTGCTCTGCAGTTCAGCAGGTATAAATCTCACAACTGGGGATTGATAAAATATTATTACTTGTATTATTATCCAATATTCAGGGCTATACATTTACTAACACATGCACAGACATGACATGAAATGAAACAAAAGATATAGAGGACCCAGCTTGTGACAACTAACAATCTAAAGAGAGTAGGGATCAAAAGAGATGTGATGTGGGCTGTGCCTTGTTAAAAGTACACTGATTGTCACATGATGTGGGATAATATACAATTTTTTGTTACTGAATCAGCTAGTTTACTACAGAGCAAACACTAAAGTGTAAAGATTATTTTTTTTTAATTATTGTAGCTGTCTGCAGTTAAATGGTAATGTGAAAAGTAGTGCAAAGCTTTCCATAGATTGTAAACGTGCGATCAGGGCCTTCTTACCTCTCTGTCTGTATTACCCAGTATTGTTTTATTACTGTTTTTAACCCATCATCATCATCACCATTTATTTATATAGCGCCACTGATTCTGCAGCGCTGTACAGAGAACTCATTCACATCACTCCCTGCTCCATTGGAGCTTACAGTCTAAATTCCCTAACACACACACACAAGGTCAACTGTGATATCAGCCAATTAACCTACTAGTATGTTTTTGGAGTGTGGGAGGAAACCGGAGCACCCGGAGGAAACCCACGCAAACACAGGGAGAACATACAAACTCCACACAGATAAGACCATGGTCGGGAATTGAACTCATGACCCCAGCGCTGTGAGGCAGAAGTGCTAACCACTGAGCCACTGTGCTGCCCATAAGCCAATTGTAAAGCGCTGTGGAATTTGCTGGCGCTAAATAAATAAATGTTGATGATGAAATGTTGATGAAAGCGTCCAAAACTAATGCAAGGGTCTTTTTAATGTGGTCGTAAGACTTTGCTCTAATATTTGCTGAACCTTTTCTCTTACACAGGTATAGTCTTGGGAGAACAGAACCAGACATTAAGTATACAACGAGTCAGAGAGGAGGATGCTGGACTGTACCTCTGCACAGCCTGTAACGGGAAGGGATGTGTGAACTCCTCGGCTATCGTGTCTGTTGAAGGTGTTATTAAAAGACTAGTAACTTATATTTTTTTATTGAATGCTGCTTTGCACAGTTTTCTATCTGTGTATAAGGAATACGTTCAGTTGAAAAGGGACACATTCTATTTCTGATCATTCTCTGGCACTGTGCACTATAGCGTCACCTCTGTCCACACTCTTGTCACTTTTGAATCTTTTGGAGCAATAGGCTTCATTAGCTCTCTATGGCGTGTGGTAGAAAGTCTATTACAAGAGGAAGATAAATCTGTGAGACACTGGAGTTGTCCCAATTACTGCCTAAGCTTAAGAATTTTGTGTTATATCCTGCAAAATAAATATCACTGTAGTCCATTCCTTTTTTTCTCATGTATATAAATAAAATAGAAAATTACTATTAGTAGTTTCTGAGAAATATGTGTGCATAACATATATATTGTTATGACTTTTATTCTTTATTAAGGCATTGTATATATCTACTTCATATACAGTAAGGCACTTGTTTCCATTTAAACTCTAAACTGGACATTTACAATTGGATTCCTGGTTCCCCTGCATTAGCCAGTTGGACAATGCTTTGATGGGTAGATCATCATTCCCGGTTTATTCTCTTGTTCCAGGATCAGACGATAAGACCAATGTTGAGATTGTGATTCTCATTGGCACTGGAGTTATTGCTGTCTTCTTCTGGATCCTCCTTATCCTTATCTTCTGCAATATCAAAAGGGTATGTGGCAAGTTGTTAAAATGATAACACTTTGTAGCAATCACCGATACTGTATCTCATTTATGTCTTGTCAGCACACACAAGAGGCACAAGGAGGAGGAGAGAATGCAGTGTGCTCTCCATCCTTTCTGTCCCGGTATCCCTTGTCGGCACACATAAGAGGCACAGGGAGGTGGAGGGAATGCAGTGTGCTCTCCATCCTTCCTCTTCAGCAATCCCTTGTCAGCACACACAAGGGGCACAGGGAGGAGGAGGGAATGCAGTGTGCTCTCCATCCTTCCTCTCCTGGTATCCCTTGTCGGCACACATAAGAGGCACAGGGAGGAGGAGGGAGTGCAGTGTGCTCTCTCCTTCCTCTGCAGGGATTCCTTGTTGGCACACACAAGATGCACAAGGAGGATGAGGAGTGCAGTGTGCTCTCTCCTTCCTCTGCAGGGATTCCTTGTTGGCACACACAAGAGGCACAAGGAGGATGAGGAGTGCAGTGTGCTTTCTCCTTCCTCTGCAGGGATTCCTTGTTGGCACACACAAGAGGCACAAGGAGGATGAGGAGTGCAATGTGCTCTCTCCTTCCTCTGCAGGGATTCCTTGTTGGCACACACAAGAGGCACAAGGAGGATGAGGAGTGCAATGTGCTCTCTCCTTCCTCTGCAGGGATTCCTTGTTGGCACACACAAGAGGCAAAAGGAGGAGAAGGAGTGCAGTGTACTCTGGAGTCATTCAGAGCATTGGAGTATTCACAGGGTGCAGCCTATAGCAAATCAGAGCATTGGAACATTCACAACAAAACAGTGAACAGAATGTACTGCAATAGTATCAGCAACAACATATATTTATAAAACTAAGTTCATGTATCAAACATGTTATTCTTCTATCTGTAGCCCAACCATGGCGACATAAAGACTGGTTACCTATCCATTATCATGGATCCTGGAGAGGTGCCTCTGGAGGAGCAGTGTGAATATTTGCCTTATGATTCCAGCAAGTGGGAGTTTCCACGAGACAGACTGAGACTTGGTGAGACAACATCACCCACCGTCATCCGTGATGTAGTAAATGGAATAGTGTTGTAAAGTTCTTCAATATATGAGCATGAGCTGTACTACAGGCCTTCAGCTGTTCAGAATGATACTTTTCTGTGTTGTCATACAAGTAAACTGACATGCACCTGTGTACTACATGTCTCCGATTTTCCTATACTCCATGTCAAATGATAATTATGTCTCATGTAATAGGTAAAGTCCTGGGTCATGGAGCCTTCGGTAAAGTGGTCGAGGCATCAGCGTTTGGGATCAGCAAGAGCAGTAGTTGTGAGACAGTGGCAGTGAAGATGTTAAAAGGTATGAGTCTTCTGAAATGTTCTACTGTTACCGTTAGTCATCAAAGATACTAATCCACAAACATATAATGCTACATTGCATACTTCATCACATACATGTAATATGGACATAAACATATGCATACCAAAACATACATAGCAAGTGTCAAAAAGTCCTTGCCTGAAAGAGAATAGAGGCTTTATAATTAAATACATGTCTGGGGCAGCGCGGTGGCTTAGTGGTTAGCACTTCTCTCTCCCAGCAATGGAGTTATGAGTTCAATTCCCGACCATGGCCTTATCTGTGTGGAGCTTGTATGTTCTCCCCGTGTTTGCGTGGGTTTTCTCCGGGTGCTCCGGTTTCCTCCCACACTCCAAAAACATACTAGTAGGTTAGTTGGCTGCTATCAAATAAACCCTGGTGTGTGTGTGTGTGTGTGTGTGTGTGTGTGTATGTTGGGGAATTTAGACTGTAAGCTCCTATGGGGCAGGGACTGATCTGAGTAAGTTATCTGTACAGTACTGCGGAATTAGTGGCGCTATATAAATAGTTGATGATGATGTATAAACAGTGGTGATAGATATCCTTATCTTTCACACTTTCTGTCATCAGTAGTCATAAAGTATAACACTATATTCTCATTGCAGTAACTATTTTACCTCACCCATGCCAGAGAGTGACAAAGCTCATTTACTTTACCTTTGTTCACATACAATACTTACAGCTTCTCTGCTTCACTCTTTTCTTCTTCCATGAAATTGATCAGTCAGACATCACACTGATCACAAAACTCACTGCACAACCTCTATACCTGACTGCACCCCAGCCCTTACCCCGTGCATTGAACTCTCACAGAACAAGCTAACAAGACACAGCTCTGTTAAAGGCTGACAAGAGGACACAGGTGTTCTGTGCTTGTGGGCTCGGTACAGGAATGCCCTTGATACTACGCACAAAGGCAAAAATTAGATTTTACAATTAAATACATGGGGTGGAGACTGTGCAGTAAACGGGAGCTTTCCTTGTTTATTAGGTGACCACACAGCCTATTTAGCCCTGTAGAACAATTTGATTTTTACACCTACTCTTCAGATGTAGTAGAGATCAGCTATGAGCATATGCACATAGACTATGCTCTGTGCTTCTATGTTGCTGGTTCATGAATGACCACTCTTGGGGCACAGTTGGTGTTACAATAGGTAGACTATGTACAGTATTGCTATGTATTATTATGTGGACACTTCATCACTGGATTTTGTGCCTATTTCAGAGGGTGCCACCGCAAGTGAGCACAAAGCTTTGATGTCGGAGTTGAAGATTCTCATCCACATTGGAAACCATCTCAACGTAGTCAACTTACTGGGGGCTTGTACAAAACCCAATGGTGAGTGTTTTTACATAGCCATGTGACTGTGTGATTGGCGGGCAGCATAGGTGATAGAAACATTTACTTCTAATATTAGTGTGCATCCTAATACCACATTTTATTTTTATATACTAACGCAGCTGTAAATATGTCTGTAAATTATATGTAGGGATCAATAAAATAAATAAAATCATTATCTATAAGAAGCTATTTCATAACAAACCCAATACCACTTGCAAGATCTCCCCTTGTTGTGTTGTAACATCTAGCCCTGTGAGCTAACATTCTCGTGCTTCACACTTTTATTAAAGAATGTCACTCTTGCTTGTGTTTTCTAATACAAATAAATATCTGCTTCTCAGCCTGTGCCACCAATAGGCACAGGGCTTCTATGCCTAACAGTAATGCCGTCCTATCAGAGGCACACCTACATATCCTTCTCCAAGAAATAGCATGTTACCTTAAATCATTATTTTTGACACTTTAAATATGTTTTAAACACCTCAATGGGTAGAATAATCAAATCTAAAAAGGTAAAATGGAGGTGTGGCCCATAACAACCAATCAGATTCTATTACTTTCCAGAATGTACTAGATAAATGATAGCTAGAGTCTGATTGGTTGCTATGGGCAACACCTCAGTGCTTTCTTTTTAGAAGGTTTGATTAAGACTGTTTTGTGTCTAACTTTTGTACATTATTTTAGCAACCCAGTTGCAATACTTACAGCGTATCTGTCATCTACACACAGTGTAGGCAGACATTTTGTTGGATGAGCCAATGTCTACATGAAAACATCTTATGAATTCCCTAGCTCCAAGAGACATCACTAAGAGTAGTAGGCTAAATATTAGGGATGCTCACATGTGTTTTGGTTTTGTATTTTTTTTAAAGGAAAAAAAAATCCTAAAATATGCTGAAATCACATAATTTTGTTCTTTTTTTTGTATCTACATTATTATTATTAACCTCAATAACACTAATTTCAAGTCATTTGCAGGCAATTTAGACCACCTCACAGGTCACAATATTATTTTCATACACTTTCAAGCAAATACTGCAGCGACCTGGCTGGATGCTAAGCGACAGAGCAATGACACAAACACACGGCAGCTCATAGCACTTCTAGGACACATTGGCACACAGCAGTGGCAGAAAAGATAAAGGGGTTCCGCCCTCCCTCCCACCCTCTGTGATGTTGGATCTTTAAAAGGAATTCAAAACTTGTGAGATCCGAGATCCGACGAAGTCACAATGACGTTTTGCCTCGTTTTCCATTCCGAGGGTGCACAACAGTCCCGAGCCGGCTCTGCTAGGTACTCGGATCCCCTAAGTTCGGGTGTGTTCGGTTCTCGAGGAACCAAGCCTGAGCATCTCTACTAAATATTGGTTCAACCCAAAACGTTTGCCTTCATTGTTTGCAGGCAACAGACACACATTCACTAACCTCCTACCTAGTGCAATATAACTGCAGTGTATTCAGATTTTTACTGTTAATACATCTTAAGTGTTTAAATATAATAATTATACTTGCTTACACTCCCGGAATGTCTGGGAGAGTTGCTAATTTCATGGAGTCCTCCCAAACTGGCTGCAGAGTAGGCTACCCTCCCAGATCCCACTTCACTTTCTTCTGAAGTGGACGGGCCTTAATGACGGCATTTGATGCAAATCTCCATGCTCCCCTCCCCCCGCACTTGCCCTTTGTATCTCCCCTCTAAGATCTTCCAGAGGGGAGGGCCAAAAAGTAGGCAAGTATGGAGGTAATAATATATCTAGATTGGTTAGAGAATGATGTGTCTGTTATCTGATACACCTCCATATACTGTACAGTGCGTCTGCACTTTTCCTTCTTGCATAGTATGCCTTAAAATTAGAGCATGACCTTAGCAGAGAGCGTAGCACCCATTGCCTCAGAATGACGGACGGCCTTGTTGTCTTTGTGCCAAATCCAATTTGCTGTCAGATTTATAATGTGTTCACAAAAGCTGCATTCTGGGAATTCCTCAGATAACGCAGATGAAATACAGCATTGAGCATTATCAGACACATATCAGTGTGTTTGATTTGTGAGGCTATGAATTGAATTATAACTTGTTTTACTACTGGGCTATCAATGTTTTTACAATATAAGTTTTGTTCAGTTACACAGATGTTATATAGTTTAATGAAAATAGTGCATAATTGAATATTAATAATTAGTGAATTGGTGCCTAAAACAAATTTTTACACAACAAAAAAATGCAAATGGCTGCCAATCTGTTGCTACATAGTAGAGATGCTCAGGCTCGGTTCCCCCGAGAACCGAACACACCCAAACTTTGCAGATCCGAGTACCGAGCCGGTTTGGTACTTTCAGTCGCCCTCGGAATTGAAAGCGAAGCAAAACGTCATCGTTGCGTCGTCGGATCTCGGATCTTGCAAGCTTTGGATTCTATAAGTACCGCCCTGCACGGCGATCCAGCGCAATTTCACAGAGGGACACAGAAGTGGTAGCACAGTTTTTGGCAGTCTCTAGTGCAGTTGGGCAGTGTCAAAGGTAGAAAAGAAAGAGGAGGGGTAGCAGTGTTCTTCAATGTCTCCAGTGACATTCAGGAGAGCCCCATTGCTCCATTGCTAATTGTCATTGCTGAGATACAAATAATAGGTCTGGCAGGCTTGGTCTTCTAAATCTGCAGTCACATTGTACTGTGTTATATAGGTAAAACACAAAGAGGAGAGCTCCATTGCTCCACTGCTAATTGTCATTGCTGAAATAGAAATAATAGGTCTGGCAGGCTTGGTCTTCTAAATCTGCAATCACATTGTACTGTGTTTTCAAATGGATTCACAGCAGTACACAGAAGACCAGGAGCACCAAGCAGTTGCTGGCACCAGTCATGATAATAGTAATCCCTCTACGTCATCTGGTAAAGCCTATGGAAAAGTGCATAGACTTTTTAAGTCAGGGAAACGAAAATGTAAAAAAACACCTTTTACCTTGGTCAAGGAAAAAAGTCTTGTAATCCAGGCAAAGTTATCTGCAGAAAAAAATATAATTGCCAACATGCCATTCTACACACGCAGTGGCAAGGAAAGAATGAGGCCTTCCCCTTTCTCTATGAGTGCTTGCTCTGCAACTGTCACTGAGGCATCTTCCTGTAAGGTCAGTCATGACCAAGCAAGACCATGTAATTCGGAATCCAAAGTGGTGTCCAAATACTTTTACGTGTAAAAGCCGAGCTGGAAGAAAACAGTAAGCCATTAGAGGAAAATGTATGTTCTGATTCAGAAATCACACAAATCCCTGAGGAGAGTCTATCCACGAGTGCTATGTGTAAGCCTGACCTGTATAATAGTTTACCGATAGAGAAGGCCCATTTCTGCAGATGTGTGCATGAACAGCCCAAGTGTAGCCGGTGATACACAAATTGAGGATGCCACTTTGGAATTGCAACAGGATGAGTGGGATATTTGTGTAGCTGACAAGGGCGCTAATGAGGATGTTGATGAGGATGATGTTGTTTGTGTAACTCCTGCACACACAACAAGCAATCCATCATCAGCTAGGTCCCTTCTCTCACCTACATCCCGACTGCTGCAATCTACACCCACAACACTGTCCTCATCAATATTCTCAGTAGAGATCGGAGTTAGTCCTGCATCCAAGTTGCTAAGGCTAGATGACTCCTCCACTATCCTGGATTCCTCAGAAGAATTCTAGAACGTTAGTCCCACTACTGCTGCTGATGCTGCTGCTGCTGCTGGGGGTGAATCTTGATCCCAGAAGCAGACCAAGAAGAAGACTACTAGTAGTTTACAACAATTGACTGTTAAACAATCCTTTGCAAGAGGAAGCAAGTATGAAAGCTGTCACCCATTCGCAAAGCAGATCACAGACGCCATGGCGACTATGCTAGTATTAGATCTGCATCCAATATCCACTAATAATGCAGCTGGTTTTAGTCAATTACTTGAGGTCTTGTGTCCCTGTTACCAAATTCCATCACAACACCAGGGTTGTCATTGCAACATGGCTTATCCCGCTTGGACTCTCCTCAGAATATGTAATTTCTGATAACGCCACCAATATTGTGAGAGCATTACGGCTGGGTGAAATCTACAATTGCTCACACAATAAACTTGGTGGTGCAGAGCTTTTTAAAAAATGACAAGGACGTGCAGGAGATGCTGTCTGTGGCCCATAAAATATCTGGACATTTCCGGCATTCGTCAACAGCGTGTAGGAGATTGCAACAGCTACAAGAGCAATTTAATTTGCCCTGTCACCAACTGAAGCAAGAGATGGTGACAAGGTGGAATACCACCCTGTATATGCTTCTGCGTATGGAGGAATTGCGAAAAGCCACCCATGCTTGCTCCACAAGCCATGACATTGGGAAAGGGGGGGGGGTGTATTTTACTCAAGCGCAGTGGAGAATACTTTCCGTGTTGTGCAAGGTGCTGAAACCATTTGAAGTTGTGACGTGTGAAGTGAGTTCAGACACTGCTAGCTTGAGTCAAGTGATTCTCTTAATTAGACTTTTGGAAAAGCAGCTTGAGAAACTGAAGGAGGAGATTAAACAAAGCAATTACGCTAAGTATGTCGGACTTGTAGATCAAGTACTTTATTTGGTTCGCCAGGATCCAAGAGTTATCAAAATCTTGAAATCGGATCACTACATTTTGGCAACTGCGCTTGATCCTCGGTTTAAGAGCTATGTCTTCTCTTTGCTTCCAACTGACCCAGATCTGAAGAGATGCAAGGAGCTCCTGTTGAGCAAGATGACAGCTCAAGTGTTACGTGGCAGGACGGCGTCTCCTCCTCCAGTTTCTCACTCAACTGCTGCTAGCAAAAACTTAGCTTTCCAAAGATACCCAGGGATGATGCAGATGACTCAGCACAACATTTTGACATCTGGGGGTAAATGTATCAAGCTGAGAGTTTTCCGGCGGGTTTGAAAAGCCAATCAGATTCTAGCTATCATTTATTTAGTGCATTCTACAAAATGATAGCTAGAATCTGATTGGTTGCTATAGGCAACATCTCCACTTTTCAAACCCGCCGGAAAACTCTCAGCTTGATACATTTACCCCCTGGTCTGGTCTAAAAGAATTGACCAAAAAATGTGAAACCTCTGCCGTAACTCCACCTGATCCTACTATCAACATCCAAAGGATGGTGGAGGATTATTTTCACAACAGCATAGAAATAAACACATCAGACAGTCCCTTCACATACTGGGAGGAAAATAAGGAAATTTGGAGACCCATGTACCAAGTCACTTGGCACTGTCTAAGCTGCCCACCCTCCAGTGTGTACTTGGAAAAAGTTTTCAGCACAGCCAGGATCCTTGTCAACGATCGGCGTAGGAGACTACTTCCTCAAAATGTGGAAAAGATGATGTTCATTAACAGCACTGTTAACTTAGGTGCCTTAAGCCCATTGTTAGCTTGTTTTGTGGGGGCCCAAACAAACCAAGCACATCAGCCTCAAAAGTGGCACTCCTTGTCGCTGAAGTAATTGGTTTGTTAAAATGTGCATGTCCTTTTTAAAATCCAAAATAAGGGTGGGTGGGAGGGCCCAAGGACAATTCCATCTTGCACCACCTTTCCTTTCAGCTACCGCTGTGTGCCAATGTTACCTACCTACATGTGCTATAGACTGTTGTGTGCTTTACAAAAATCTTAGACACCCATTGATGATGCAGATGGATCAGCACAACATTTTGACATCTGGTCTTGTCTACTGTAATAGAATTAACCAGAATAAATGGCACCTCAGCTTTAACTCCACCTGATCCTACTATCAACTATCAACATCCAAAGAATGGTGGAGGATTATTTTAATTTTTTTGAACGATATAAAGACAACACTTTTATTAGCAAAGAACAACATTTCTTGCAGATGTAATGTAAGCATGGATGTCTAAATAGACATCTATATGTATTACCTTCCACTTTGCTGCTGTTTCATCAGTATTGCACAAACTATTTGTAATCTACACTTTATGTCAAAGGTACCTAACTATATTACAATTTTTTGTGAATTGGGGCTGATTCGAAGCTCAGTGATGAACTTGCTTTTTGTTGTGAATTACAATGGCTCTTTTTAGTGCATTGTAAGGCACCCTGGATTGGTCTGGGTCTGATAAAAGCACCCATCCGGGGGGGGGGGGGGGGGGTCAGCGCTCATCGCCATGTATTAGCTATAGAATTACCACAGTTATCCAAGGAACGGGTGGAGCGATCAAGTGAACCATAACTGATTTCATGATCCAAGGACAATTCCATCTTGCACCACTTTTCTTTTCTGTCACTGCTGTGTGCCAATGTTTCCTAGATGTGCTATGAACTGCCGTGTGTTTGTGTCATTGCTCTGTCGCTTGGCATCCAGCCAGGTCGCTGCAGTATTTGTTTGAAAGTGTATGAAAATAATATTGTGACCTGTGAGGTGGTCAAATTTGATTGCAAATGACTTGAAATTAGAGCAAAAATATGTGATTTTAGCAAAAAAATAGGAATTTTAGAAAACAATTGGGAACCAAAACCAAAACATGCAAGGGTGGTTTTGCCAAAACAAAAACCAAAACACAAAGTTAATCCAGATCCAAACCCAAAACCAAAACCAGTTTACGGGCGTCAGTGAGCATCTCTAGTACATAGCAACTTTTATTTGTAAAATATACTTGGTACTGATCTGGTGCAAAACTTAAAAAAAATGCCCTAATTTACAAAAGAGGGCAGAAAATACTGTGTTTCCATTATAATAAATAAATGAAATCAAAATGAAAATAAGGGGTATATTTACTAAACTGCCGGCTTGAAAAAGCGGAGATGTTGCCTATAGCAACCAATCAGATTCTTGCTCAGCAGACCTGCCCCCGATTTCAAAGGCACAAGTATTTTGAGATACATGCCCTGATGAGTATGCAAAGCCTTATTATGTGCATATAATGCTAAGCGTAGGTTGTGTTCAGAATAAGTACCTTGTGGGCTCCAGGTGTTCAGTGAAAGCAGCATCTAATTTGATTGGCTGAAGCTCTCTCTAATCAGGTGTTGCCTTCATGACACGCCTCCAGGATGGGCACATTTGAAATAACCGCCCCAGCTTGGCTTCCACACACAAGCTCTCCCACTCCCGTTCCCCTGTTCAGCAGTGTCTGTGGGCACGTGGCCCCTTCCACTCTGGGAAATATAAGTTAGTATAAGTTTATAGAAATTATTTAAAAATCCAAATAACCCCAGTGTATAAATTCATGTGTATGGTTATTTATTTGTTTATTTATTTTGTTTATTTAATACAAATATAATTTTAGCTCACTAGTTGCATATAGCTAAATAACATTTTATGTTATATTAAAATGCTTTAGAACCAGATATATGGTGTAAGTTTTGAGTCACCATAAAGGTATTGCGAGACAGAAAAAGACCATTCCATTTTTTTAAATACTTTGGAGCAAACCTCTTGCATTGCTGATGGGATGAGTATTATATTTGGTACATACTTGGCATGTTAGTCATCACTGACTATTGAGATGAAGCATTTAAGCTGAAAGAATCAGCAGATAAAGAGAGGCAGCTGCGTTTGATAACTCACCTATAACTCAATCATTGTTCTCAGTGTATCATGAAAAATATAACTGTTCCTCAGGGAATGTGTCTTAGTTTTTGTCTATGATATTATGTTGTGGAACTGATTGAGTTATGACTACAGGCAGTCGGCATGATATGAAGTTTAAAATTATTTGTGGCACAAAAAGATAAATGCAATAAATGGACCTCATCTTTATTGAAACTTGTAAATATTTCTGCATTGCAATCTCTATACATGTATATGCACATACATAGGTACACGGGAACCAAGACTACTGTAGTGTACAACATATTTTTGTATTCTTCAAGTTGTATACAAAACAGGGTGGTAAGCTCCACTTATAAATGAGATCCCTGAGTGCTTGTGGTCTCTAATAATATTACATAGCACACACGCACCCATTCACACATCATATGCAGTATTGTTAAGTTACATATACTAGACAACTCTCACGGAATGTCCAGGAGATTCCCGAAATCTGGGTAGGTCGCCCGGGAGACCAGGCAATTCACCTGAATCCTGCCCACTTCCCTGTGAACTGGGCAGGATGGGAGGATGGGAACCTTAATGACGAGAGTTGCGGTGAATTGCGTCATTTTGGCCCCAATAAAATATTGATTTTGGCGCGGAGACGAGGCCAAATTCACGCGTTTGGCAGTGCCCCGACCCCTTTCACCCTTTCACCACACCCCCTATCCTGGACCACTCGGGGCTCAATCATTCAAATCAAAGTCATCAAGGGGTATACTTACTAAAGTGCGGGTTTGACAAAGTAGAGATGTTGCCTATGGCAACCAATCAGATTTTAGCTGATTGGTTGCTATAGGCAACATCTCCACTTTTTCAAACCTGCACTTTAGTTAATCTAGCCCCAAGTCTGGTTAAGTATCATCCCAATTTTAATAAAGCACTCAGAGGAAATCACTGACTCATTTTAACTTCACCAGTATAGTAAAAGTTACGTCCAGTTGAGATCTTGGGTTGGACCTTTGAATTCTACAGGTGAGATAGGATATGAAGTGTGAGTAATGTCACCATTGGTTATACTGTTCCGTTAAGAGCATGTTCTTTTTGTAAATATATATATAGGGGTATGCAATTTACTTGTGTGCCTGGGTAAAGTGATGTCTGGGAAATTTTAACTACTAATATGGGTAGAATGGGTAAAGAACATAAACATGGTGATACATCTCTAGCCAACAAAGCACAGAGTCCTTAGAGGAGCCAATCAGTGGGCTTTGAGTCCTCTTCTGTCCTCTTTCTCTTACATATTTCACTGATGACCTGGAAAAGTTTCTGAATAACCGGAAATCTCTCCCTATTCACCTCTGATAAAGGTCACTGTGAGAACAACATGAATGCTATCATTTCAGGCTTTTAAATCACTGATAATTACGGTTTGCTGAGTTCTACATTTATTTTACTCAATGTTTTAACGATAACTCACTTGATTGTTATTTTAGGACCCCTGATGGTTATTGTGGAATTCTGCAAATACGGCAATCTCTCTAATTATCTGAGGACCAAGCGAGATGGATTCATTCCTTACCGGGTACAGAGTCCTCCTTGTCTCCTGTCACTCTTGTCATCCATCATACTTGTTCAGTGTCTATTCTCATTCATCTGCCCGCTCTAGACTTTGCTCCTGAACAAACTCTAACATCTGCCTTTCGTTAAGGAAATGGGAAATAAGCTACTAGCTGGCATGGGAAGTGTAATTAAAGACTTAGGATGATTGCTTCCACTTCCCCAATTATGTAGACTGTATAATGGTGCCACACATCAGTTCTACAGCTCTGTAATTTGTCACAGGTAACAGCGAGGTGATGCATGACCTGTAGACTCGCTATAGAGCGGCACCATCAGATACATTATTTACCAGTAGCAATAAATATAACATGACGAGATATATAAATCTGGGGCCTCATTCATTAAGGATCTTAAATTAAGAAGTTTCTTATTTAAGTCTCCTGGACAAAACCATGTTACAATGCAAGGGGTGCAAGTTAGTTTTCTGTTTTGCACATAAATTAAATACTGACTGTTTTTTCATGTAGCACAGGTTGATATTTGTGTGCTACATGAAAAAACAGACAGTATTTAACTTATGTGCAACATAGAAAACTAATTTGCACCCCTTACATTGTAACATGGTTTTGTCCAGGAGACTACTTACTCAATTTTTTTTACTTAACTTTCCTTAATGAATCAGACCCTCAGTCATAATTAACAGTGACGTTATATAATGTATTGATGCTGGTAGTAAAAGAAGTGAGGATTATTAGATGCAGAATTACTGTTACTATCTTGCGCTTTCCAAAATAATTTATTCTTACATATGAAAAAAATTTGAGAGACATTAAAAAGATTGGCTCAAAATTACAAATAATGTAAGGTATGGCTTGAAATGAATTGATAATATGTAAGTGTAGCAGTGTGGTCAGTATACTGTTGCTGTCTACTGCATAGGCAAACCAAGGGGGGGAGGGGGGGTTCCAAGTGCCTGGAAACCCCCCTCCAAGCCTGGGGCACTGTATAATTGAGGTGGCTGGACCCTGCCTCCGCTTCACACGGCTCTGCTTGAAAGGGAGAGCTGCGTGCACCTAACAGTAGTGCACACAGCATTGCCCATGTATATTATGGGGATAGGAAGAGTTGGAGAGCAGCCAAGCACTGTCTAATATTATAGCCACGCCCCCATGCATGCTGGTCACGCCCACTGGTGGCGTGGTGTGGAAACCCCCCTCTACAAATCCTGCCTTTGCCCCTGTACTGATAAACCTTTTCTTCTATGAACTCTGTCACAGCTGTATTAATAACTAGTGTATGATGCTTACAGGAGAGATCTCCACGATCTCGCAGCCAGGTGCGTTCAATGGTGGAGGTGGTGATAGCGGACAGGATGAGCAGAGAAGAAGTTAACGAAGGAGTGGTCTTCGGCAGGATTTTGATGACCAATAAGAGCCACAAAGCCACAGAGTGTAAGGATTGACACTAATTACTTGTAAAGTCAGAGTAATTAATTCTATGTCGCAAATTCTGTACAGTACAAAGAAGAAAATTCTTGGCAATTGAGATAAGGGTGTGAGAATAGGTGTCCCTCATGCCAGGCCTGAATTATAAACTGAAATATATTTTATAACTGCGAAAGCCCTATGAGTTAGATAAGGTAGGGATGTCAATGAAAATGGCTGACCTAGAAAGCATATTATTGAAGATCCCCTGATAGTATAAGCCACATCCCTCTCTCTATCGCTAAAACCATATTCACCAATCAAGGTTAGCAAGCATTTTAAATATTCAGCTATGTGGTACATTGGTTCTGTACTACAGTAGTGTCATGCCGTGTCTGCTGGGGTTAGTGATTGATAGTGATGTAGTGTAGAAGTGTAGTGTAGAAGTGTAGTGTAGAAGTGTAGTGGTTAGCACTTCTGCCTTACAGCACTGGGGTTATGAGTTCAATTCCTGAACATGGGCTTATCTGTGCGGAGTTTATATGTTCTCCCCGTGTTTGCCTGGGTTTCCTCCGGGTGCTCCGGTTTCCTCCCACACTCCAAAAACATACTGGTAGGTTAATTGGCTGCTAACAAATTGACCCTAGTCTGTGTCTGTCTGTGTGTGTGTTAGGGAATTTAGACTGTAAGCCCCAATTGGGCGGGGACTGATGTGAGTGAGTTCTCTGTACAGCGCTGCGGAATTGGTGGCGCTATATAAATAAATGGTGATGATGATGATGATGGTGATGAATGTCACATCAGAAACTGTTGTCTTAATCATTTTCAATTTCCTGTACAATTTGTCCTCCATGCAGTGAAAGACTTGTGGCAGAGTCCTCTTACCATGGAAGATCTGATTTGCTACAGTTTCCAGGTGGCTCGCGGAATGGAGTTCCTGTCATCTAGAAAGGTAAAATTTACCAATATAGTGTCTTGTGAATGGTTTGCCATCGTTTTACCATTGTCTACTTCTTTCTCCCAGAATGCAATGTATACACATATGTAAAACACCTGGAAAAGAATATGATAGCAGGTGTTGTCAAGCTCAATAGTCAGCTTTTATTTGGTTGGTAACACCCTTTGTGATAGGTGATGTCACAGCTGTTTACCTATCCAGTTGGGTGCCGCTATCAGCCTACTTGTGAGTTCTCTGGTTAAGGGTGCCTAAAGTATTCAAAGCTCAGGTGCCTGCATCATGTGTAAGGTAGAGGTCCCAGAAGTGGGACAAGCAACATTTTAAATTATCATTATTTATTTATTTATAAGGCGCCACAGATTCCGTAGCGCCGGATACTGAAGCAAGTAACAGATAGATGAGGTTATACATGTCAGCAGCACAGATGAGTGTGAGCTATGTTATAGGGACTCACACAGAGTGCAGCAAAAGACGTGACAGTATGAACGAGGGAGTCGGACAGCGGACAGACGTGGGACAATAGGTAGAGAGGACCCTACCCGTGAGAGCTTACATTCTACATGTACACATACATCAGAGATCAATATGGACAAGTTATATATGCCAATGATTATATGCTCAGTGCAGCTGCTTCTCCAGTCTATCCATCCCAGCCCTGGAACAGGTATCCATGACACGTAATAAAGCCGCCAGCAGGATGGTCTTCACAAAGGCATATTAGCCACATGTAATACTTTTTCTTTCCCTAGCGCACAACAGGTTGAAATGAGTTGCTGGGTAAACAATGTGTGTTCTAGTAGAGTATAACAATGAAAGAGCTCTACTGCAAATACACATTGTAATGTAACTCTCCTTCCCCACAACTAGCTTAATAACAGGAATAGTGTGTCCATAACCTCTGCCATTAGATAGCCCCCAGTGACTGACCTGGACAAGCTTGAAATTCAGGTGCACTATCACAGGAAAGCAGTACGGGGTAGGAGCACATGGATTTGTAACTTCTTCTGCCCCCACTGGTAGATCAATCATAGGCGAATATCTCACAAGTGGTAGTTATCCTGGAAACCGGGCACTGTGGTTGTGTCATGTGCCAGCATCAAAGCCGGAATAACATATCGGTCTTTCTGGCTATAGCCCAGGGGCCTTGGGCAGCCAGGGACCTTAACAAAGATTTTTACTCAATGCCAGCGATCGTGTCCCATTCATCATTCAGGTTAGGCAGGGGCAGTAAATATATATATATATATATATATATATATATATATATATATATATAGGTTTGGATTTATATATTCTTGGGATATTGGAATCTAAATCTTTATATTGGTCTGAACCAGTATTCATGACAATGCAGCTTCTAAAAGGGAAAGGTAGAGGTGTTGCCCATAGCAACCGATCAGACCCTAGCTGTGATTTATCTAATAGATTCTGGGAATTGACAGCTAGAATCTAATTGGTTGCCACGGGCAACAACTTCACTTTTCCTTTTTAGAAGGTTTGCTTATCTACCCCTAGGACACAGGGACATCAGTGAGATTCAAAGTCCTACTTGTCTGTGCACTTTAAATGCATTCAACATTATGACATATTAGCATTAGTCAGTTTTTTGGTGGAGTTGAATATCTATTGTTTTCACAGACTTAGTGCAATTTCCTACATTAAGAAAAAATAAATAAAATAACGTGTCCACTTTCATGAGATTTCACTATCACCACTGCATGTTCGGCAAAGTCATTCACCCAAGATAACCTCTACAGGTTGTTTTGAGATAATTTTATTGTTAGCCAGTTGAAAGGGAAGTCCATACAGTTTATCAAACTAATATACGTATTCAGTATGTCTGGGCCTATAGTGCTTTGGCTTTCCAAGTCCTTAGATGAACTCTGTATTCATTTTACAGCAGGGGATCTGGGGAAACATTTGACTAGCATGGTGCATTTATTTTAGTGATGATATCTGTGGAAATCTCTTTCTTGAGTTACATAATAGAAGCAAAAGATCATATTATCCGAAAGTCTAGTACTCCTTAAAATAAGTTGTTTCATATTGTGTCCATCCAGAAAGCAACAGGGACATCTTGTGGCCAAATTAAAATACACATTTTTGGGCTGAGTCATTAAGGAGAGCATAGCATAAAAAGGAGTAACTGTGCACCTGGGCAAAACCATGTTGCATTGAAAGGGGAGGTAAACTTAAAATGTGGGGACAGATTTATAGTTGGGATAGGGCAAATCCTATCGCAACTTTAAATTTGAGTGCAAAAATAAAGCTATCAAGTGTTTGTGTGCTACATGAAAAAAGCAGACAATATTTTCCTTATGTGCAAAATAATAAACTAATTTACACCCCTTGCATTGTAACATGGTTTGTCCTGAAACAAACTTACTCCTTTTTTTTTTTGCTTTGCCCCTCTTAGTGACTTAGGCCCTTTGTGCGCTCATGCCCTATGTTAAACTGATATTTGTTTTTGCTGATTTTTAGTTCCCAATAATTTTATTATGTTTTTCCAGCTCCATCACACACACACACACACACACAAAACAAACTCCTATGAAAGGAAAACTTGCTCAGTTTACCTCAATGTAGCGACACCAATGCTCATGGATTAATTTCTGAAACAGTTTAATAAGCAGTTACCAATCATTGTCCTCTTATACTATGAGGGAACCTTCGTTCTATTTATCAGAGCTGGTGATACAAAATATTTTGCATTGCTGCTTATTTTTGACGGGGCAGCTGTGTTATACTCAGCTCCTCGGCAATGCTGGCCCGCAGCGGTACGGCTTTTCACCAGGCTATCATTTGCAAATGCTGGCAATAGGTTTCACCAACCGGGGCTTTAGTAAATAGGGGATGTCCTAAATCGGGTAAACACTCTCTTTTTTACCGAGAAAGGGCTTTTCTTCCTTTCGTAAATAGGCTCCTATATGTTTTAACAATGGAGAAAGTACTTTACAATAAGGGCAGTCATTCTGTGTAATTCATAAACACGGCGGACTACCATAGCCATTTCAGTAGATCATATTTAAAATAAACTGTTCTTTTTGTTATTATCAAGTGGAACATATGTTCATTTCTATTACGTGGAGCATATATTGGGTTATAATATAAGAAGTAATGTTGGATAAAGCGAGGCCAGTCCCCAGAGTAATTGCTACTGCTAATAATGGGCAGCACGGTGGCTCAGTGGTTAGCACTTCTGCCTCACAGCGCTGGGGTCATGAGTTCGATTCCCAACCGTGGCCTTATCTGTGAGGAGTTTGTTTGTTCTCCCCGTGTTTGCGTGGGTTTTCCCCAGGTGCTCCGGTTTCCTCCCACATTCCAAAAACATACTTGTAGGTTAATTGGCTGCTATCAAATTGACCCTAGTGTCTGTCTGTGTGTGTGTGTGTATGTGTTAGGGAATTTAGAGTGTAAGCTCCAATAGGGCAGGGACTGATGTGAATGAGTTCTCTGTACAGCGCTGCGGAATTAGTAGCGCTATATAAATAGGTGATGATGATAGTGTATTGCTATTTTGGAGCCAAAAGAGAATGTTTTACTTAGGACAGCACAGAGAAAGCATTTCACCTGGGCACTTATTACATGCTCTTAAAAAATATGGTTCTAATTGTAACTCTCACTTTAACAGTTTCTGCCCAAGTTTTATTCATGTTTTTAATGCAATTGATAATAATATGATTTGCAAATCTTTGCTGTTAATGTTTATGTTTTCCTTGTTTTTGAAATACGGTATTTAAACTTTGCAAGTGACGAGGGCTTGCTGCTTGTCACAGTTTGCTGTAATAAATGAGTACTTTAAGTTAAGTAATTGAGGAATGGTAACTTGTGAGTACTACAGTTCTGATTAGTTAAATGACTTTATATAAGGGTCAGTCAAGTCCTGATTCAGCCAAATACAAGGGTTAAAAACAACATTCATCTTTTTATTTCTTTATATATCATCAATGTGGATTTATATAACTTTTTGATATTAATGTCTGTATCTTGTCTACATTGTTTTGTATGTTTTATTTTATTTTATAAATACAATAAATAAAAAAACAAGTTAAAAAAAACAACATTCATAAGTGCTGTATTTCATACATAAGGCAACAGAAAGATAATGGCAATAATTACCAAGACTGTGTCCTGCAGAAATATGTTAATCATAATTTCTGTACTAAAATAAACGTTTTTCTTACAGTGCATTCACAGAGACTTGGCTGCCAGGAACATCCTTTTGTCTGAGAACAATGTTGTAAAAATCTGTGACTTTGGTCTGGCAAGAGATATTTACAAAGATCCTGATTACGTCAGGAAAGGAAGTGTAAGTCTTACAAGTACAATGAGCACTTCAGAAATATTTAAGAGAAAAAACACCTTATAGACAATAATCACAGTCATACCAGGAAATATAATAAGTATTTTTGTGAGTTGGATCGAAGCACAACACAATAAATTAAGTTTATGGAAAAAAAAATATGTTTTTTCACTTACATGCTAAGATGTGAGTGAAAAAAGTGATACATATAATTTTGTTACTAATAATATCCTTTATTTTGATACATGATATTAATCTGATTGGAATTGATGGGATCATTATCAAGCATGTTGATAAATGTAGTCAGACGGTGTCACAAATAACCATTTATAATGTGTGTGCAATAACAGGTCCGGGCACCCCAAATTCCCAGATCTTGTTCAATATGTCCACTTACGGGCTTGGTATAGTCACACAATGATCTGTCAGCGAGATCACAAAAGAAAATGAACATCGCAGAATAAAGTATGTAAATATTATAATATAATCATATATAAATACAAATATAATACCTGGTAATGGTCAAATACAACAAGAGAACCGGTGCCATTAAAAATGTATAAAGAGTTTATTAAATTATACCTAACTAAATTTAAAAGAATTGACCTGTCAGCAGGATCAGCCTATTTCTGGCCAGCATTAGCCCCCACAATTTTTGCCCTCTCGATCTCCCCTCCGGGATCTCCTGAAGGGGGGGGTCCAAAAAGTAGTCAAGTATGGTGTAGAAGTATATACATACACTGCGTCATTTAGAGTTAGGACCAATCCCAGCTTAAAAATTCAATGCCATTTTATACATTAGCAAAACCATGTTGTACTTCAGGGGGTCAAATTTAAATATGGCAGGAAGATTTTGAGTTGGGGACAGAAGAACATCCCAACTTAACGTTAAATAAAAGTGTTAAAATAGAGCTGACCAGTAATTGTGCGCTACATGCGAAAGCAGCCAGTATTTTTTTTCCCTGCGTGCAAAGTCGTCTGTGTGTTGAGAATGAACAATCAGAATTAAGCAATTTAACTGCATCTGCTCACTATATGAAGGGGTGTAGTACGAGTTACCGATAATGTAAACACCGACAGTGTCTACACCTACATAATTATTACCATAGTGAAGACAGCGACATGTAAAAAAAAACTACTTACCTGTAAACAGACACACTGGAAATCCGATGTGAGGAGAGGACGTAACTTTTGAGCGCGACTTGCATTTATTTATTTTTTAAGTGTCAACGCATGAACACAATTAATTATGGTAATATTTGTATTCTTAACCCTTAACCCCTAACCCTAACCCCTAACCCTAACCCCTAACCCTAACCCCTAACCCTTAACCCCTAACCCTAACCCCTAACGTAAAGGTAATACTTACATGGGTCGGTGCGTTGCCGCTTTAAAATCCGAAATGTCCAAGTCGCGCTTGCAAGTGACGTAATTTGGAAGAGTTGCCCCCTCTCCTTACATCGGATTTCCAGTGTGTCTGTTTACAGAAAGTAGTTATTTTTTACATGTCGCTTTCTTCACTATCGTGTTAATTATGTAGGTGTGAACACTGTTGGTGTTTACATCACCGTTAATACAATTACCACCATTATAAAGATTACAAAATTTTGATTATTCTGTGTGTTTTCATATTAGTCAATTAACTTTTTTGTCTGCGAAAAACTCTTCTCGCTAGAAGTGAGGATTGTATGTTGAGCTCCCAACATATATGTTTTGGCCAAAATCAGATACTGATGCTAATTCTATTTACCCATTTTAATTCCAACATGTTCAAATAAGATATATACTCGAAGTCAAGAGTAATTATGACTACATCCATCATTCTGCACATCACCAAGTGATTCAGTGCTTAAAACAGTTTTAGTTGAGTCTTTAGAAGCGGGTGAGAGTTGGAGTAATATGTCTCTGCCAAGATTAAAGCAATCGGGTCTATGATTACCTTTAATTACTTGATTGTGGAAATAGATCATAGTTGTACTTCGTAGTCAGCTTACAGCTGTCCAATCTCAGGCTTCCCAGACATACACTCATGCAAGTTTTCAGGATAGAGAAGGAATATGTTACAGATGTATATGTGATTTGGATTACAAACAAAACACTATTCAGAGAGAAAAAGAAAAACTATGACGGTCATTAATCAAAATTTAAAAATGAATTCCTGTGCTGTTTAATCCAATTGGCATTGCATCAAAATTAAAATTAGAGGTCAGTACACATCATTCTTCAAAGCTATTCAACTCCATTGACGTTGACCTGGACTTGTTGGTGACGGGAGATAATGTAACAATTGATGGACGATAACGTAATATTTGCAGTCTTGGTGGAACCAAGTTCACCTCCATTCTGTCCAACCAGGTGTAGAAAAAAGGTTGTGATGATACCAGGTTATTAGGTAGAGACCCAGAGAGAAGTCATCATATCTAGGGGTTCAGGGTCACACAGTCAAAGAGGGACTATTACAAAAGATGAACTTCTAACACCACATTACCAGGCCCCCTCACCTGCAGGCACCCTCCCCCCCCCCCCTGAAATCACCAGTAGTTCCGCCACTGACTGTATTTAGCTACCTATCCATCTTATTTGCCTCCGCCCTGTCCTTTGCTAGTTTACATTTCCTTGAATACAAATAAGCGGTAAGAAATACATTCAACCATCATTCTACCAGTGAAAAAAGTGAATTATCCCCTGCAGCTGATACCTTACAGAGAGGAAGGGGAATGAGCGAGAGAGGTTTGTGCTATTAAAGGATAACTTCATCCAAAACTCAATTTCCTAAGTGAAACTTAGTCCCAGAAGATTACTTACTTACTGTGTTTCGGTGTTTATTGAATACTGAGTGTATACCTGCTTTGCTCTGTTCATCCTCACTCCCAGCGGTCAGGGAACAAGGAGAGTGCGGGAGACATCCGTGGTCACTTCACCCTTCTTCTGGCTCCTTCTTTTCTCGGCGTGTTTACCACCGACAACATACGGCCGGTGCCAGCGTGTAGAGCAGTGTTGGGCACATAGCTAAGCTGTATCGTATGAACACCAATCTGATCTAACTTAAAATATTCCATCCACAATTTAATTTTCAGTTTTAATTAATCTTTAACATATACTCTTCTAGAAACAGAATTATTTAATCGTTTAAAGACAATATTGTGAGTTTGAGTGAGGACGACAGATCCATTGTAACACAAATCTTTCTGTTAAACCTTCACTGTTGAATTATAATTGGATACTCCATCAAGCTGAGTTTGTTTACATGCTAATTTCTTGCAATTCCTTCCAGGCACGCCTGCCTCTGAAGTGGATGGCACCAGAGAGCATTTTTGATAAAGTTTACACCACTCAGAGTGACGTCTGGTCGTTTGGGGTTCTCCTGTGGGAGATTTTCTCACTTGGTAAGTGAAACAATGGGGACTGCTTCATTTCAACTGCTGAATGGTAATCCCTAATGACACTTGTGCATACCTGTCATCCTGACTCCTTTCACAGTGCGCTAAAAGTCTGTTTTTTTCTTCCCCCACAAATTTTCCAACCACAATCACCTGGACTGTATTAACAGTGTTTAAGCCTCTATTTATCAACGTGCGGTGAAAGAAAATGTTCATGGCAGTGATAGAAAATCTCCTATCACCGCAATTTATCATGAAAATATCACCGGAGAAACTGAATGATATTATCTCTGTAGAATTTCCTTTGGTTGGTAGCTATGTTATTATCTACAATTTTGTCGAGTTTATTTTGGGATAGTCTATATAGTTCTACATTTTCTAGAGGTTTTAGTGAGTTCTGTAGTTTGGTGATTTGGATGTCTAATTTTTCAAGTGAGACCTTTCAGTTTATGGTGATCAGTTCCATCCATTGGTAGGAGAAAGTTCCAATGACGTTGTTCCATTCTTTCTCGAAATCTTAGTTACGCGGTATAGACGTGGGTCTTCTGTGGATTCCTGAGCCTCTCATCTGTGTTCTATGTAGTCGCTTAATGTTGAATGGTCCCACCATTGTTAAATTGCTGTGAAGAACAATTTTTCCAGTTTTAGGAAGTTAGTACAGAAATTATCCTCTGTTGGATTTTAGGTTGGCATTTCTGTGGGGTCTAAGCAGAAGATGTTGTCAAGTTTGTCCTTTCTTTGTGTTCTGATGTTCCCCATGTTGGTGTTGAGGATCAGCTGACTGTCCGGTTGGACCTTTGGAAAGTTACAGAGGTTGTAGGAGTGTTGGGCACTCCTGGACATCTGCGCTTGTGAATGTGGAGTCTGTAGTGGTGGTTGCTGCCCAACGGAGGTTACAGTGGTTCCAGTCCTGTGGGTTATGATTTCATGGAGGTTTCTGGGGTGCAGCGTAGAAGGAGGTGTCAGTGTTGTGTCTCTTTCATTGTGTGGAAATGGTTGTGTTGGTGTACGCTTACCTGGGTATGCGCCAGCTTGACTTTGCGGTGCGTTGTTCCTGAGAGGTTCTTTTAGGTGGGGACTGGTGGTGGTTGTTTTTCTTGGGTTGCTCTGTGGCATGTGTTGGTTGTTGGATGTGAGTCTATGTCCGGAGAGAGAACACAACAACAACACCTCCTTTGACAATGCGCCACGGAACCCTTGATCAAATCATAACCCACAGGACTGGAATCCCTGTAACCTCCATTAGGCGGCAGGCACCACCACAGACTCCACAGTCACCAGCACTGATATCCAGGAGTGTCCAACACTCAGGATATAACAGCAGGAAAATATTGGACAAACTGATTAAAAAGATTTCAGGTTTTCAATTACAATGTGATTGATTAGCTTAAAGAAAAAGTTAAAATAATTGTAATAATATATCATTTGAAGAGTCTAAGTAGTTAAGCTGTTTATACTTTGGTCAATCCAGTGTCCAATTTGGCCACACATATAGGTGGCGCAATTGGACAAGAACTGTCATTTTGCCCCTGGGCCAATGACTGGATCACGTAAAGCGTGACCGAGGCCCGTTATGGTGGTTGGGAGATAACCGCAGATAACCGCCATCAGCCTGTGTGTGGGGCTCCTTTCACACATACTAAATAGCCGCTGTCATGCCGATAGTGATGTGATTGATTTAATTTGATTATTATTTGGCGTTATAGTTGTTTTCGGGCCAGAGACCGCAATATCATATGGCCTGTATTAAACAGTGCGCGTAATGATACTACATTGTCCTTACAGGTGCTTCTCCTTATCCCGGAGTTCAAATTAACGAGGAGTTTTGTCAGCGGCTGAAGGATGGAACGCGTATGCGAGCACCGGAATATGCTACAACAGACGTGTAAGTCCAATTACTCTCTTTGTAATGACTGGGTCACAGAATACAATACAGAAAGATCTTCCAGTTCTCTTTAAAACAAAAACAATCGGAGGATAATTTTCACAGCTCTTTTAGATTCTGATTTCAGCCCGATGCCCCAGGTTACAAATATTTTCCTTATCGTAGCTTAAAATTTAGTTTTTAGTTGCCAACTTTTGAGACAACTGAAAACTACATAACATTCCACGGAAGTGTTTGTAGTGTTCCTGGCAGGCAGTCAGGGAACCCCCTGTGTGTTCAGGAACTGGGTTATTACAAGTTGTTGTCATGCCAACTCTGCAATACCTGAGTCCGGGAGACTTCTTATCACATAAGACGCTTTCCGATATTCATCCCAGACGGACACTGTTCATACTGCTAGCCAGCTCTCATTTCCTGGGAAAAACTGACGGAGCTTTGTGATAAGAGGAACAAGAAAATATTGTCAGTTTTTTTTCCCTAATGAAATTCAGTATCAGGCTGAGCAGCTTAGCTGGGTATTTTCTAAACAAATTGACCTTGAGATGCATTACACTATTAAGCGCTCAATAACAATATCATATTACTCTTTAGAGGAGAAGATCAATAATTTTGTGGGCATGAGCTTCGATCTAGCACATCAAACTCAAAAATAGCAGTGAGGACCCATTGGAGTGAGGGTCACATTAGCTCTTATGGGAGCCACAGTCATCTCTCGGAATAAATGTTATGTTATTAAAGGGGGTTAATACGTGTGTGTTTGTGCGTGTGTGTGTGTGCGTGTGTGTGCGTATATAATGTGACAGCATTTGGATTAATCCAACTTTGTATATTTCAACCATGATTTAAATAAAACAAGACATAATACAATTTAATAGAAAACAATATCAGCACTGCGGAAACAGAGGGAACGGTTCAAAACAATGGGGGCACAGTTTGTTAACATTCATAGAATTTGCTGAACACCACAAATTAAGAATGAGAGGGCAACACGTGACCCACAAAGCGCTGATTCTACAGACGTCTATGCCCATGGAATGCCCTGGTCCTCCCGTTGCATTATTTGCCCATCTGCAAACACACCATCTTTGTGTGAACAGATGCCACGATGGGTGTCCAACCAAACACAACAACTCTACCAGCACGCAGGTGCAGCTACTTTTGGTAGCTGTCATAAATGACTTGCAAATAATTACATAACATATGACTGGAACTCTCACGAATTTAAACATGAGATACTTATGTGAAATTATGCTTCATAGGCTTTTATGAGCATTTTTTAAAAAAGAAAATCCATTGAAGCAGAAAAATGCCGTTTATCCTTAATGCAAATCAGTCATGAGTCCAAATTGTAAGAGAATATGCATCCCAATTTCTAGATATCCACTGTTAAAACTAGGAAATATTACAGATCAACACATCATTTAAGATGCTTAATTTCATACAGTCCATTATAGTAAAGAACACAAGATTAGTTAGAAAATGTTGTTCCCAAAGCAAAAGGTTTAAGGAGAACCCACCTTGGACCAGTTCTCCTGCTCTGTTCAGCCACCAAGATGTTCTCCTTCACAAAATGATTCCAAGGAACGCCAACTAACTACATCTTTAGCATAAGTGGCAAAAGGAAACCCATGTTTAGCCAATTCATGTGTAGGATTTGTTTATTTTCATTACCCTGAAAAGCTCAGGTCTGTACCTACACAGGAGACCTCTTGTCACATATAATAGCAATGGAAATAAACACAGCTGCCTGGACAACATAATATTCTTAATGTAGCGTTCCCATTTAAATGTATAAATAATAAATATATTCATTTCATTTGCTAGAATAATAAGATATTATTTCCCAGTATCGGTGTAATTCTGTGTAATGCAGCTTGACGTATTATAAAGTGTGAGCCTGGAGTGAATGATGATGAATTCAGCCCTGAATAAAGTGAGGTATTTGTGAACTGACAGAGATTGTCTTGCAGTTATCGCATCATGTTGAGCTGCTGGCATGGAGATCCCAAGGAGCGGCCAACGTTCACTGATCTGGTGGAGATCCTGGGTGACCTGCTACAAGAGAATGTACAACAGGTATGATAAATGGCTCTGTTTATTTAGATTACAATGGCAGTAATATATAAATTGTAAATGTAACCATCAGTCCTTTAAGTTGGAGCTGTCTAATCGTAGGCTCTTGGGCTACATGCCATCACCTAGGGCCTGATTCATTAAGGATCTTAACTTGAGAAACGTCTTATTTCAGTCTCCTGGACAAAACCATGGTACAATGCAAGGGGTGCAAATTAGTATTCTGTTTTGCACATAAGTTAAATACTGACTGTTTTTTCATGTAGCACACTAACTTATGTGCAAAACAGAATACTAATTTGCACCCCTTGCATTGTAACATGGTTTTGTCCAGGAAACTGAAATAAGAGGTTTCTCAGGTTAAGATCCTTAATGAATCAGGCACATAGTGCTTATTTTGTCCCTATGTCCAACAACTGCATAAACTATGGTCCCATAATTGTACTGTTTATCCGACCGTCTTCGTGTGAGTACTTGGGCAGCTCTGCTTTAAGTAATTATAGCAGTGCTGTCTAAATATGCCTATGAAGAGGCCTGCAGCTATATTATAACTAGATGATGGTGTCCCTGATGCTTTAAAAATACATTCACACACACACTTTTGCATGTATAGTGGACTTGCCCCCACTTGGGACAAAGTGTAATCCATTCTTATTTCTATGTTCGAACAACCAATCCCCAAAGATTCTTGGGGCTAGATTTACTAAGCTGCGGGTTTGAAAAAGTGGGGATGTTGCCTATAGCAACCAATCAGATTCTAGCTGTCATTTTGTAGAAATCTGATTGGTTGCTATAGGCAACATTCCCACATTTTAAAACCCACAGCTTAGTAAATCTAGCCCTTGGACTGTTCTCCTCTCTCATCTTCTAGAAGATGTGAGCACTCATCCTAAAAAAATGATCTCCCATTACCAGCCAATAATTATCTGGTAACAGAGGATAACTCAATATCCACTAGAAGAAAAGACAGTCCCAGCTCTCAACACTTTTACATGCAGTGCTCAAAAAGAATTACATTGGTATATAAATGAAATCACAAATAGCATTAAACCATAGATATTGTACCCTATGCGACCTTATAATTTCAAGCTCCCTTTACCCGCAGGAAGGGAAGGACTATATCCCTCTGAATGATTCCCAGAGCTCAGAAGAGATGGACCTATCCCAGTCTCCGATCTGCCCGCAACATAACTCTGACGAGGAGGAGTGTGACATGAGACTGCACTGCCATAACCTGGCTGTAAGGTGAGACCGTGTGTAACTGAATGATTACTAACTCCTTTACACCCTCACCCCTATTCTTTGCAGTTTGTTATTATTGGATAATTAATGCTATCACATACACCACATAATGTGGAGGCAAGGGCAGCGGAACAGCTCCTGGAGAAGAGAGAGAACTCTGGCGCTCTCTGCTGCTATTTCACATCGCAGGCAGCACTGTGTAGGGTAGATAGGTAAGGATGGCACAGCCAATTCTAGAATAATAACCATGAACTGCAAAGACTATATGGGCTGGAGAACAGAGGCAAGAGGCATTACTTTTAGGATCACCTACAATGTAAAAAAAAGTTTAGTAAGAACCTTGACTGACAAAGAGCAGTAACACCATTAATAACATTAGTAACTTTTACAGCTCAAGAACTCATGATTTCATTAAGGGCACCTCCTGCCTATACACACCAGAGCTGGTCCAATATTCATGAATGCGGCCAAATAACTCACTATTGGTTTTCAAAACGGTTATCATAGGTTGTTCCCTAAGTTTTCCAGATCTTTTATCTAGATCTGTCTTTGTATTCTCCATTTCTTTAACACTTTCAGGATAGACTCCTAGGGCCTGATTCATTAAGAATCTTAACTTAAGAAACTTCTTATTTAAGTCTCCTGGACAAAACCATGTTACAATGGAAGGGGTGCAAATTAGTATTTTGTTTTGCACATAAGTTAAATACTGACTGTTTTTTCATGTAGCACACAAATACTTGATAGCTTATTTGTACACATTTATTTTGCCTGCACAGATACTACAACTGTGTTTCATTTCCTGGCTGCTTCACTGGGGGCAACCAAATCCACTGCTCATCAAGGGTGAAAACGTTTGAAGAATTTCCGATGACAAATGTGCCGCATAAAGGTCACCCGGTAAGTTCAGTCTAGTTTCACAAAGGTTCAAGAAACAGAACAGAGCAAAGTAAAAGTATTTTTATTGGAAGATTTGCTTTTATGATTTTGTATTTCATAGAAGCCAAACATTTGTTTTTATTTTCTAAACTCTGCTAGAAACGTGGTCATTACAATCTGATTGGTTGCTCTGGGTTACAGCAGCTTTTGTGTGTTGCACCAGTTTTCATAAATATCCTCCTTGTTTTAGGTATCATTCAAATGTTGCAAATGTCAGCTTTGCACATATGTAAGCTATTATCTTCTCTGCTGTGGTCAGACTATGGCCGGCATTTATGAAACCTGGTGCACGAGATGAAGGTGCTGTAGCCAATAGCGACCTGGTTTCTAGCATTTTTCTGCCCCCAAATTGCTAAACCCCGAATCTCTTGGGTCCTACAAAACCAGAACTGTCTTAAGAAACTCTGGATTGTTTGGGGGTAAAAAGATGCCGCACAATGTGCAGTTTTCCCTTTACATATTCATGTTGTGTAGTCCTGTACTCTCTACACTGTCCTTCTTAGGGAGGACAAAAGATGACACCGGGCTCCAATCCAGAGCCACAGGGGCCAGTAATTTCCATTAAAATTTTCAGGTTGGACTCTATTTTATGATCTAAGTTTTATTCATCATTGATATGGTTATATTTTAATTGGTTAATAAATTAGGTGAATATTTGGGAATCTTTCTGCACTAGTGCCGCTTATTTGTAAGCATGACACACAAAATTAGACTTGTGGGGAAAGTTATCCTTGTATTTGGTAAACAAAATCTAAAATAGCATCCGCTTTTATGGTGGATAAAAGACCCTACAGACTAGTCTTGTATGTTGCTCCGTATAGACCTTTCTCCATCAGAGTTTAGGGTTCTCTGGATTAGAACACATTTTAATTGCAATAATGCTGTCTAATTTTGCTCTCCGGTGTTTCTTTCGTCTAAGAGTTCTTACCTCTGGGGGGACAGTCCCAATTTCATACTGGTAAGAGTAACATGACCTAGTTGAAATGGGTGTGGCATCATGTGAGGATCAGGACAGGGTGTACATGGATCAGGGTGTACATGGATCAGGGTGTACCATAACTTTTCCTGTTTTACTGGTCAGGAATGCTGGCAGATGGTATCATGGTTTTGGCTATTGTCAGGCTCAGATTTGTGGAAAGTCATAGGCCCCAGGCATAGGGTGGCAGATTTGCAGAGGTGACAGACTGTTTTTGTTCATTATGTATACCTGACAACATAAAAATGAATCATTTATATTAGCGGTACAATACATTTATTTTTTTATTCACATGGTCAGTAGGATCGCTGTGAAGCAATGAAAACTCGGGTGTGTGCTAGGTGTCCCTAATCGTGTTCTTTTCTTTCTGTTCCGGGAAACAGGACAATCAGACGGACAGTGGGATGGTACTGGCCTCAGAGGAGCTGGAGAGGATAGAGAACAGACACAGGACAGATGGAGGTTTCAGGTAATTGATGCACACGCTTGTGTTTACAGATGACTTTACATTTGCATCTTCAGGATTTTTGTATGCAGTTACTTAAAGGTCAGCTTTTGCCTGTAGTGGAAGCCATTTTGTGAATGCAGCCTATAAATTCACTAGGAAACATGAGTACTGATTCTGACACAAAATGGCTGCCTGCACTGTGTATATGGTTGCACATTAATCATACTTACCTACTTTCTTCAGCTCCCTTCCGGGAGCCAGCCAGTGGAGGGGGGCGTGAAGGGGCGGGGTGGCCGAAATCGCGTCATTTCGGCCCCGCCCCCTGTGACGTCATGACGCAAATTGCGTCATTTGACAGCGGGGGCGGGGCCAAACGCCGCGATTCACCGGGAATCGCGGCGTTTGGGATCTAATTCTGCCCACTTCACTAGGAAGTGGGGCACTTCCTAGTGAAGTGGGCAGAATTCGGGAGATTGCCACACTCGCCCGGGAGTCCGGGAGACTCTCACAAAATGCGGGAGTCTCCCGGACATTCCGGGAGAGTTGGCAAGTATGACATTAATACATTTTTGACATAGACCATTTACCCTGTTCTTTTATTTTCCCTATTTTTCCTTTTCCATTTTACTTAAATCTTAGTGAATTTTATTTAAGCCCATTTCTCACAGTACCACTTATGTTTTTCTCATTTGTATGGCAATTGATTGTCTCTCAAATCTCCTTTCTGTTATTCTTAACATCAGATATTGTTCATTTACATTTCTATGACTAAACATTATGTGTGACCAAGAGTCTCTTCATGAAAATAGTAATTATCATGGAGATAACTGTAATTCTAATTAATTACTGAGCTTTATTCAGCTGCCCTGTCATAAATAGAGGCACAAGTGTGAGATGGACAAAAATCAACAGCGTAGTTAACTTTACATGAGGTGTCATCTACAGCCTGTAATATCCCCATCTTTGTGACATTATTTTTTAACACACTTGCCTAATTTATGACCCTCTCCTCTGTGAGGAGAACATATGTATAAAAATATACAAAGATGGGAGAGACCATTCAGTGCATAACATCACATCATTTATATTGGTTGTTTGGTACCAATGAGAATGCCCCACAAGGCATATAATAAATACATCTTTTTATCATATGCCTTGTGGTGCATTGTCATTGGTACCAAACAACCAATATAAATGATGTGATGTTATGCACTGAATGGTCTCTCCCATCTTTGTATATTTATATATATTGTTTCCTGGTAGTGTTTGTGCGCTGGTAATTTTTGTGATTTTTGTTGGCCTATATTGTGGGTCGTCGCTTCCCCATTTTCCAGCTGCAGCCATATCCAGGCATATATCTTCATATATTTATTTTTAGCGCCCATATTTCTATATATCTGTGGGTTTGTTATGTAACTATGTATTATGTCCTCGGATATGTTTTTATAACAGCGGTTTATCTAACTATTTTCACCACAGCAGTAAAAGTTCCCGTAGAAACAAGGAAATGGCGTCTGGCTGTTCATCCTTTCAGAACAGGAGTCACCCGTCATACCCATCTTATAGCGGAGGGCAGACATTTTACAACAGTGAATATGGAGAGCTGTCGGAACACTCAGAGGGGGACAGCTTTACTCCCCCTGGCGGCTCTGGCAGCCCCGGGCTTATCCATGCCTCCTTCTTCTCTGATGAAAACTGAGGACTCTGCAACTGGAAAATGGCCCTTAGGAGCCTACACATTTTCTCTTAATATTCATACATGAAAAACTCAGCCGACTACACCGAGGGGAAGGGAAAGGGCTTCTGTCTGCCCCGCAAAGGCTGAGCCGGAGATACTCTGGACTACTCTGATTCTGCAGCAAAAGAATATAATCTGGAGAGTGAAATACAGTGAAATAAAAATAAGGACCATGATAGAATTTGTGGTTTATTCCAATAATAAGAGACAGTAATGCAGAAAAGATCTTGTTTCCACAATGCTGAGAATTCAAACATGGACATGGTTTTAAAATAATGAGTGGAATTCTATGAGGAAAGTGCATTCACTAATGTTTATATTCAGTATTTAAGTATCCTATCTGCAAACTGAAACATTGGCGATCTCTTTTGTTTCCCAGTGTGAAAAAATAATAATAGAACCATGTTGTATATCTTCCTATAAAGCTGTATTATGATGCTGTAAACTGAACCTTGTTGTGTTGGTTGTATTGGGGGACATATATGTAAAGAGCTTCACTGCAAAAAACATGCTGCAACCTGTAGAAACGGAATCAGGTGTGTTCCAAACTGTGTTGGAGAAACGCGTTACCATCTGATTGGTTGCTACGGGTTATGGCAATTCTTTTTGCGCATTTAGCAGTTTTTACAAATGTCCTCAACATGTCTTAGAATAAATATAGTGAGGAATAGGCAAACCATCATAGCCCCTGTCTTTGCTGTTTCCAAAATCCTTGAACCGAGAATGGTTGATCAAAGATCTTTACTGCAAAAACAACTAATTTATATTGCCTTCGTTATATGTATTTCCCTAGCTAAATAGTTTCTCACAAGAAGAATGTCTAAACTGCAATGAGGGAATGCATTTCATTCTCAGTTACAACTTTTTACTGATCTTGTGAACTAATGAAGCGCACACATTGAAGACAACTGCCATCATTTCTCTAAACAACCTAGTTAATCATAGTACCTGGTGGATTGGGCTCACAGTAGACTGTCAGACTTTGTCTAATAGAGACTTCTAATAATTTCTTCAGGGATCAGAAAGAATAACAGATATCTTAAAAATATCAAGCTTGTTTCTATCCTTTAAAGGATAACTCCACATGAAAATAATGTTGGTTATTTAAATCCATATGATAGATAGGATGAGAATAACCGACCTTCCTTTGCAATACCTGTAACCAGACACAAACTGTGAACTGCACTTATTGTTTCCATGGATACAGGTTTTGCTAAGGAAGGTCAGTTATTCACAAGCTATCTGTCAGATTACAGCAACAGTGTGTTGCTGAGTTTTCACTGGCTATTGCAGGCAGAAGTTCATATTTAAAGTATTAGGAGTTATTCGTGTAACATGTAGGACCCAACATAATAATTTTACTAGGGCAACATCAGTTTTGAGCGTAGTTAGGCTTTAACATGGACGAAGTTTCCTTTTTTAATTAAGATGGTACCTCTACATTAGCAGCTAGAGTACTGAATGCTGTAAAACTACATTTTATTTATTTTAAAAATGTAATTGGAAATTTAAAAATTAAGTAAAGCCAGTGTTTGACATTAATACATTTCAAATGCTGAAATAATATACATTTAATAACTGGAGTGTTTAAACTTAACTAAGTATATGTCCATTGGGCTTTTCTTTCTCTGTAGCAGGTTGCCATTTTAGATGGGGAGGTGCTTCCCTAAATAAAGATGCATTGACTGACTGACACTCTTACAGTCTTGCCCTGTACTAACGCACAATGTGGATTGGTGGATTAATTCAAAGAGCAAGGTCTAGTTTATTTTTTTACATGTATCAAATCCCATTAGGACAATCATAAAGATGTGGGAGGGGCTTCCATTTTCTGTAATGGACTGAGGAGTCCATACTTTTAAGCAGAGGTGCAATGGAATGTCACGTTAACAAGGAGGAATGTATTTTTCCTTCGCGGCTCATAAATTTGGGAATTTAGTGGTCCTTAAAAAGAATATCTATTATTTGTAAAGTTAAAGTTCCCAGAACACATCAAATCACACATTTACATGACTTTATTAGCGGTAAATTAACAACATGACTTTCAGTGTCAGGTCTAAGATATTAATTAAAAAAATAAGTGATATACAAAGCCCATGCACAGAGAACAGATCATTTATAATAATGCAATGCTATTCATAACAGAGGTACTTTTTAAAATTGAGGTGACCTAAAAAGTAAGAAGGCAATGTAAGTTTAGTAAAAAGTGATTAATAGAAGGGCCCTGGGGAACAAATTATTAAACAAGTCATTAATGGCTTTTAAGGCTCCAGCCTGTGTGTTTTTTTAAAGTGTAGCTGTCGACCACATAATGCGGAGGCAGCCATTTTGTGAGTGAACCAGTACTGAGATTGCAATCAATTTACTTGTGTCTCAGTGATGTCCATGGTTCCTAATGAATTTATAGGCGGCATTCTCAGGAATATTGGTTGAAGTCACAAAATGGCTGCTTCCACTGGGTACGCTGGTGCTTAATCTCCAAAACGAATCCATTGTACAGTATATGTATGAAGAAGTTTTTCCTGCTGGAACTGGATATGTTACCATGTACAAGACGAAGACAAGCAAATCATGGACACAGCAGCATTAAAAAAGACCTAATCAAAAGCTGGCATAGGCGGCTCAAATATTGCCCCAATTATTCTGACCACTAGAGCTCATGCTGGAATATATCCTAAGGATACTTCGGACGGTGGAGTTGGATCCTCTCGGTCTGAAGAAGGTTAACTTCTGTGCTTAACCATGTCTGTATCATCTATCTCTGAAGCTCACCAGCTGTTGAACTACAAATTCCAGCATCCTCTACCATCTAGCTGCATGTAGCCATGTGCAACATCCGAGCCCTTACCAAAGACTTATTTTCTATGTACTATGTAAAGGGAATACTGATACCTGCTATGTTTTGATATAATATATACCTTTTATATATGAATATATATTAGTATACAAACATATTTTTCTGTTGATCTCTAACTGTATTTATTTTCTTTCTGATTTATCAAAATACAAGAGTGAAAGCTAAGGATGAAAACCCCATATTCAGGTCTAAAGACCAGGGTGTATATTTACTAAACTGCGGGTTTGAAAAAGTGGAGATGCTGCCTATGGCAACCAATCAGATTCTAGCTGTCATTTATTTAGTGCATTCTACAAAATGACAGTTAGAATCTGATTGGTTGCCATAGGCAGCATCTCCACATTTTCAAACCCACCGTTTAGTAAATCTAGCCCCAGAGCTTCGTCCAATTTGGGTGCCCATATAGATAACCAAATAGGGCGGATCCAGTCAAACAACCATCAGGCTGATCAACCAACTAATGTAGTAATAACCAATGTGAGGGTCCAAAAAGCTTATAAAAGAGACAGGTGTGAAAGATCTATATTGGTGGCACTGGTGAAGTGTTGGACATTGGAGGCCTGGATGTCATATGTGGAACTTTTGACCAGAAGTAACATCTAACTTTGGGCCTCTTCTTATTGATTCTGGCATCAAAATAAATATATTCCGGTCTTTCATGATTATTCGACCAATAAGGGACGTTTCAAAAAGGAAAAAAAAGTTGATAGAGCATTTGGAAACCCCTCTCTAAAAATCCTGCAGGTGTCCCTTCATTTCTGTTTTATTATGTGTCACTTTTGAGTGTTTACTTTAAGGATGAGCGGGCTCGGATTACCGAAATCCGAGCCCATCCGAACAGTGCGGATGCGACGGGATCCGAGCACTGTTCGGGTACTTCCGGCCGCCAAACGAATCCAAAACGAGGCTATGACATCCAAGTCTCGCGTCGGATCTCGTGAGACTCGGATGTCATAAATGCCCCACTCGCGGCCGCCATCTTCATTCTCCCTGCGATCACTGTCGAGGGAGGTTGATATCCTGTGCTCTGTTATTATACTAATTTACTATAGTCAAGTGGTCCTTTGTCCAGTGCTCTGTCCTGCTGAGTCCAGTAGTACTTTTTCCAGTGCTCTGTCCTGCTGATTCTAGTGGTGCTTTGTCCAGTGCTCTGTCCTGCTGATTCCAGTGGTGCTTTGTCCAGTGCTCTGTCCTGCTGATTCCAGTGGTGCTTTGGCCAGTGTCTGTCCTGCTGAGTCCAGTGGTGCTTTTCTCCTGAGTTTTTTTGGGCTAAGTCCATAGTAAATTTTATAATTATAATAAAATCTTCTAAAAATGTAAAAAAAATAAAAAAAAAATATTAAAAAAATAATTTAAAAAAAATATAATTAAGTATAAAAAATATTCTAGAGCAATATATTCCTGCAGTCCCAAAAAATAGGAACTGCAATCTATATTACTATGTTTACTCTTTCAGCAGTCCAAAAAATAGGAACTGCAATCTATATTTCTACGTTCACTGTTTCTGCAGTCCAAAAAATAGGAACTGCAATCTATATTACTACGTTCACTGTTTCTGCAGTCCAAAAAATAGGAACTACAATCTATATTTATACGTTCATTGTTTCTGCAGTCCAAAAAATAGGAACTGTAATCTATATTTATACGTTCACTGTTTCTGCAGTCCAAAAAATAGGAACTGTAATCTATATTACTACGTTTACTCTTTTAGAAGTCCAAAAAATAGGAACAGTAATCTATATTACTATGTTTACTCTTTCAGCAGTCCAAAAAATAGGAACTGCAATCTATATTTCTACGTTCACTGTTTCTGCAGTCCAAAAAATAGGAACTGCAATCTATATTACTACGTTCACTGTTTCTGCAGTCCAAAAAATAGGAACTACAATCTATATTTATACGTTCACTGTTTCTGCAGTCCAAAAAATAGGAACTGTAATCTATATTTCTACGTTCACTGTTTCTGCAGTCCAAAAATTAGGAACTGCAATCTATATTTCTACGTTCACTGTTTCTGCAGTCCAAAAAATAGGAACTGCAATCTATATTACAACGTTCACTGTTTCTGCAGTCCAAAAAATAGGAACTGCAATCTATATTTTAGAGATGAGCGCACTCGGATTTCTGAAATCCGAGCCCACCCGAACGTTGCCGATCCGAGTCGGATCCGAGACAGATCCGGGTATTGGCGCCAAATTCAAATCTGAAACTGAGGCTCTGACTCATAATCCCGTTGTCGGATCTCGCGATACTCGGATCCTATAAATTCCCCGCTAGTCGCCGCCATCTTCACTCGGGCATTGATCAGGGTAGAGGGAGGGTGTGTTAGGTGGTCCTCTGTCCTGGTAGATCTCGTGCTGTGCTGTTTAGTTCTGTGCTGTGCTGTGCTGTGCTGTGTTCTGCAGTATCAGTCCAGTGGTGCTGTGTGCTGTGCTCTGTCCTTCTGAGGTCAGTGGTGCTGCTGGGTCCTGTGCTGTGTCCTGTTCAGTCCAGTGGTGCTGTGTCCTGTGCTCTGTGCTTCTAAGGGCATAGTTATTTCCCCAATATTCCCCTGTGTTTAAAAAAATAAAAAAAAGTTATTTAAAAAAATACCAAAAACTAATTTAATTTTTTTTAATTACCACAAAATTTGCACAACCAATCCTGCAGTATAAGCCCATTGGTACTGCAATATTACCAAGTTCACACATTCAGCAGTTAAAGTCCAGTGGTACTGCAATATTACAAAGTTCACACATTCTGCAGTATCAGTCCAGTGGTGCTGTGTCCTGTGCTCTGTCCTGCTGAGTTCCATAGTGCAGCTGGGTCCTGTGCCGTGTCCTGTTCAGTCCAGTGGTGCTGTGTCCTGTGCTCTGTGCTTCTAAGGGCATAGTTATTTCCCCATTATTCCCAAGTTTTTAAAAAATAAAAAAAAAGTAAAAAAAAATTTAAAATTTAAAATTTAAAAAAAAATATATAATTATAACCAAATTTGCAAAACCAATCCAGCAGTATAAGTCCATTGGTACTGCAATATTACAAAGTTCACACATTCTGCAGTATCAGTCCAGTGGTGCTGTGTCCTGTGCTCTGTCCCAAAAGAGGCACTGGCGGGGATGCTGATAACATCTGGTCCGGACTGAAGGACCTGCCAACCATTGCAGACATGTCTACTCTCGCTGCATTGGATGCTGTCACAATAGAAAAAATTGTGGATGATTACTTTGCTGACACCATCCAAGTAGACATGTCAGACAGTCCATATTGTTACTGGCAGGAAAAAAAGGCAGTTTGGAAGCCCCTGTACAAACTGGCTCTATTTTACCTGAGTTGTCCCCCCTCCAGTGTGTACTCGGAAAGAGTTTTTAGTGCAGCGGGGAACCTGGTCAGTGAGCGGCGAAGGAGGTTGCTTCCTCATAACGTTGAAAAAATGATGTTTATAAAATGAATAATCAATTCCTCAATGAAGTACAGCACTGCCCTCCAGATACTACAGAGGGACCTGTGGTTGTGGAGTCCAGCGGGGACGAATTGATAATGTGTGATGAGGAGGAAGTACACACTGTAGGGGGAGAGGAATCAGAGGTTGAGGATGAGGACGACATCTTGCCTCAGTAGAGCCTGTTTAGTCTGTACAGGGAGAGATGAATAGCTTTTTTGGTGTGGGGGCCCAAACAAACCAATCATTTCAGCCAAAGTTGTTTGGTAGGCCCTGTCGCTGAAATGATTGGTTTGTTAAAGTGTGCATGTCCTATTTCAACAACATAAGGGTGGGTGTGAGGGCCCAAGGACAATTCCATCTTGGAACTTTTTTTTTTGCATTATATGACCAAACAACAGTCGTTTGCCATGTTCAAAAAGTAAAACCAAATTTAAACAAATTCAAGAAATTAAACCAAAAGTAAAATGCCCTGTCATAATTTAAAACAAGAGGTATTGACGTGCTCTAAAACTACTGTATTGTTGTTTATATTTTATAAACACTACACTTGAAAGCTTGAGTCTTTCAATAAAAAAGTAACTGTCCATTGCACGAATATTTGCAACAGGGACAATTTTAGGGTAAAGAAAGTCAACTAATAACACTTCGACGCTGTCTGTCTTTATAAACACTGCACTTGGAAGTTGGAGGAGGTATTGTGGCCCCGGCACCAAATTTACTACCGGGGCCACTCCACTGTGCAGTCCATATTTAGGTGTATCAGATATTAAACAACGGTGACAGTTGATGCCCAATTTTTTAATTATATTGTGGCCTCGGTACCAAATTGTGTACCGGGGCCACCACACTACGCAGTCCATACCCTTTTTTGGTGGAATTCTCACCCGTGGAGGGTTTTTTAATTATATTGTGGCCTCGGTACCAAATTGTGTACCGGGGCCACCACACTACGCAGTCAAGATAGATAGATGCGTATCATAGATAAAGTACATTCAGTGGTGTGGGGCAAATTGAAAAATATTCAAAATGCACTGACATTATCAAAAACAAGAGGTTGTCACACGCTAAAACTCCAACATGTATATGATGGAGAGGATGGAGGAGCAGCCGTATGTGCAGTGTAATGCAGACCTGTTGAAGGTTTTTTATATATTTTATTGTGGTGCCCAGTGCCCACTCCTCTACGCAGTCCAGATACATTTATTGGTGCGAATCATAAAAGTTCAGGGTTTTTAATATATATTGTGGTGACCCACTCCTCTACGCAGTCCAGGTACATTTATTGGTGCGAATCATACAAGTTGATGGTTTTCTTATTATATATATTGTGGTGACCCACTCCTCTACGCAGTCCAGGTACATTTATTGGTGCGAATCATAAAAGTTCAGGGTTTTTAATATATATTGTGGTGACCCACTCCTCTACGCAGTCCAGGTACATTTATTGGTGCGAATCATACAAGTTGATGGTTTTCTTATTATATATATTGTGGTGACCCACTCCTCTACGCAGTCCAGATACATTTATTGGTGCGAATCATAAAAGTTCAGGGTTTTTAATATATATTGTGGTGACCCACTCCTCTACGCAGTCCAGGTACATTTATTGGTGCGAATCATACAAGTTCAGGGTTTTTAATATATATTGTGATGACCCACTCCTCTACGCAGTCCAGGTACATTTATTGGTGCGAATCATACAAGTTCAGGGTTTTCTTATTATATATATTGTGGTGACCCACTCCTCTACGCAGTCCAGAAAGATACCTCGTTGCAACGTTTTGGACTAATAACTATATTGTGAGGTGTTCAGAATACACTGTAAATTAGTGGAAATGCTTGTTATTGAATGTTATTGAGGTTACTAATAGCATAGGAGTGAAAATAAGCCCAAAAACTTGATTTTTAAACTTTTTATGTTTTTTCCAAAAAAAATCCGAATCCAAAACCTTAAATCCGAACCGAGACCTTTCGTCAAGTGTTTTGCGAGACAAATCCGAACCCCAAAAATAATGAAAATCCGGATCCAAAACACAAAACACGAGACCTCAAAAGTCGCCGGTGCACATCCCTACTATATTTATACGTTCACTGTTTCTGCAGTCCAAAAAATAGGAACTGCAATCTATATTTATACGTTCACTGTTTCTGCAGTCCAAAAAATAGGAACTGTAATCTATATTACTACGTTTACTCTTTCAGCAGTCCAAAAAATAGGAACAGTAATCTATATTTCTACGTTCACTGTTTCTGCAGTCCAAAAAATAGGAACTGCAATCTATATTACTACGTTCACTGTTTCAGCAGTCCCAAAGTGTGTGTGGTTTAGGGGTACTCTCTCTTGTGCTGCATATAACGGAGTACAAAAATTTGGAGGATAAAGTAGGGAAAGATCAAGACCCACTTCCTCCTAATGCTGAAGCTGCTGCCACTAGTCAAACTTCAACACCTGTGGCTGCGAGGAAAAAGCTCAGTTTTCCTAAAATACCCGCTGGCGGGGATGCTGAGAACATCTGGTCCGGACTGAAGGACCTGCCAACCATTGCAGACATGTCTACTCTCGCTGCATTGGATGCTGTCACAATTGAAAAAATGGTGGAGGATTATTTTGCTGACACCATCCAAATAGACATGTCAGACAGTCCATATTCTTACTGGCCAGAAAAAAAGGCAGTTTGGAAGCCCCTGTACAAACTGTCTCTATTTTACCTGAGTTGTCCCCCCTCCAGTGTGTACTCAGAAAGAGTTTTAAGTGCAGCGGGGAACCTGGTCAGTGAGCGGCGAAGGAGGCTGCTTCCGCAAAACGTTGAAAAAATGATGTTCATAAAAATGAATTATCAATTCCTCAATCAAGAACGGCACTGCCCTCCAGAGACTACAGAGGGACCTGTGGTTGTGGAGTCCAGCGGGGACGAATTAATAATGTGTGAGGATGAGGAAGTACACACTGAAGGGGGAGAGGAATCAGAGAATGAGGATGAGGACAACATCTTGCCTCAGTAGAGCCAGTTTAGTTTGTACAGGGAGAGATGAACAGCTTTTTTTGTGTGGGGGCCCAAACAAAGCAATCATTTCAGCCACAGTAGTTTGGTAGGCCCTGTCGCTGAAATGATTGGTTTGGTAAAGTGTGCATGTCCTATTTCAACAACATCAGGGTGGGTGGGAGGGCCCAAGGACAATTCCATCTTGCAACTCTTTTTTGGGCATTATGTGACCATCCAACAGTTGTTTGCCATGAGCACGAAGTACGACAGTAGTCATCCTATGGCAAAGCGGATAACTGCGGCCCTAACAGCTATGTTGGTGTTAGACGTGTATCCGGTGTCCGCCATCTGTGCAGTGCAATTTAGACCAGTTGAAGGAGGTATTGTGGCCCCGGTACCAAATTGGGTACCGGGGCCACTCCACTACGCAGTCCAGAAATCTTAGTATCAGATATTAAACTACGTTCACTGTTCCTGCTACATCAAAGAAGCATGAACCTGCCCTGCCAGCAACAAAAACGAGAGGTAGTGACGCGCTTGAACTCCACCCTCTATATGCTGCAGAGGATGGAGGAGCAGAAAAAGGCCATTCAAGCCTACACAGCCACCTACGATGGGTCACGTGTTTGTGCCGCCGACTTGTGTGGCTTTGCTTAGACATCCAGCTACCTTGGTGCAACCTTTTGGACTAAAAACAATATTGTGAGGTGTAAGGTGTTCACAATAGACTGGAAATTAGTGGAAATGAATGTTATTGAGGTTAATAATAGTGTAGGAGTGAAAAAAAAACCGAAATATGGATTTTAGCACTATGTATGCTTTTTTAAAAATAAATCAGAACCCAAAACCCAAAATCAGAACCAAAACCTTTCGTGGGTTGTTTTGGCAAAACAAATCAGAATCCAAAACCTCAAGCTAATCAGAACCCAAAACCCAAAACACCAAAAGTGCCCGGTGCACACCCTTAGTTTACTTTTATTACATTGGTCATAAAGCACATAGAAATGAGCTTTCCCATTAAACTTTTATATATAAATGTTATATGTTATTAATGTTCCAAATAGAGGCACTTCCTGAGTACCTGTATATTTACTAAACTGCGAGTTTGAAAAAGTGGAGATGTTGCCTATAGCAACCAATCAGATTCTAGTTATCATTTATTTAGTACATTCTACAAAATGACAGCTAGAATCTGATTGGTTGCTATAGTTAACATCTCCACTTTTTCAAACCAGCAGTTTAGTAAATATACCCCAACTCCTTTTTCTAGGAGGAAATGGCTGCACAATTAAGCAGCGCTCTTCTAAATACGCCTTATTTACCTCTAGGATCTTTTTAAAATAATCTCTTCTCATAAGACAAAATCTCGTGTTTGCATGTTGGTACATAAGTAGGAGCAATCATGCACCTAACCTACACATCAAGAGATGCCCTGGGCTGCCCAGCTTCGCCTATTTAAAGATGCTAAATTTTGCACCCCAGCTGCTATAGTGACACACAAAACTAGATGCGTGATGTCATAAAACTAAGGTTAATTTTTATTTGACTAATATTTAAAAGGTGTGTATACTTAGCTAATGTTAACAGCCACTTCATGTATTTAACAGTAATCAATCTGGTAGACACTTAGGGCTAGATTTACTAAACTGCGGGTTTGTAAAAGTGGAGTTGTTGCCTATAGCAACCATTCAGATTCTAGTTTTCATTTATTTAGTGCATTCTGCAAAATGAAAGCTAGAATCTGATTGTTTGCTATAGGCAACATCTCCACTTTTTCAAACCCGCAGTTTAGTAAATATACCCCTTAGTGGGGCGGGAAGCGTTCAACGCAAGAATGGACTGCTTGTTATGGCTGTGGAATTGTGTTGGAATCTGCAGGATCTATAGTTATTAATATTTCCATTGGTACAATTGTAGTTCTGCTGTGGTAAGAGCCAATAGGTTAATAGGAGTTACCACCGATGGGTTAGGCATGAGTATGCTGCGATTTCATATGTCCCACAGGTTTTATGTAAGGATAAAACATAATGTAAATGTGAGATCTTATGTCCAGTAGTCAGGATTCCTAGTCCTATGCTGGAATAGATTGGAGACCACACTTACACAATTCACTGACACTAAAAGACTTGGAGGTGCCATTATGGGTGGCCCCTCCAACACCCCAAAACATCCCTCATTCACCCTCTTTATTTCTCACCAAGAACCTGTCTCTTCCTCTGTAATAAATTTAGGGTTCTTTGACTTGGCAAAATAAAAAACCCTCATTATGAATGTTCAATTATGAACATTTCGACTACATCACAGAATGTGCACTAATCTTAGCCTGTAGAAGAGCGTAGAAAGTGATTAGCTGCCAGCTAATAATGTGACCCATTGTGCAGCTCACTTCCAATCACTTGTCACCCTCATCGGCCTGGAATACCCTACTTGCTTAAATGGGTTTTCCACTATCCGACGTCTTTAATTTATTGGCTTGTATATGTCATCCTTCAACATTTACAAAATAAATGTATTTATATAACTGGCTTCCTTCTGTACTTATCAGGCATGTATTTAGTACATGTATGTAAGACAGCAGAAAGCTGCTCTCTGGTAACAACTGTGTCCAGTAAAGTGTGCAGAGCTGTGCTGTATCAATACTTGTCTAGTTATCCTACATTGGTCCGGGAGGCGAGCTGGGAAAAGAGGAAGTGGACAAGGGTTGATGACATAATATTCGTTATCAAATGGGCATAACAATGGTGTTGTGAAGCCCCTCCCACATCAGTAAACTGGCCGGTACAGGTGTGATTACACTATTCATATAACCATGTCCCTGCCCCTCACTGTTCACTGTGGTGTGTGTGGCACAATGTAGTAAGTTGCGTCATGCACCCGCCCACCTTGCGGAAGGTAAAGCTGGGTACACACTACACAGTTTTCAACCAATAATCGGCTAAATCAGCCGACATACGACCGCTCGTTCAAAAGTCGGGTCAGTGTGTGCAGTGACACGATGGTCGAAAGTCTGCCCAAATGGACGATTGTCGCCTCATTTGGTTGGTCGTACCGTTTAATATTTTCGTTCCAATCTCGTTTCCGTTGTGTAGTGTGTATAAACTTCCGACCGATCCACAATAGTGAGTACGAAATTACAGTCATTGCTCTCGACAACATGGCTAAAAAAAGTCGCTAACGGGACGTCCGCTCTTCCCTTTTTCATCCTAAACAAGGCTAGTGTGTATGCAGTCCATGGACCGAGCGATCAGAACATCGATTGCATGTAAAATCGCTCGGGATAAAAAGTTGGTCGAAATTTCTGTAGTGTGTACCCAGCTTAAGCGCTCCCCAGGAGAATTGTTCTCTCAGGAGTCTGTGAGGGGGGGAGCTTCCCGGATAATATAGGCAGGGGCAGGCTGGGCAGGGTGGCAGGGGGGCATCTGACCCCCGGGATGGTCCCATAGTGGGCTACCTTGGGCTGGGCCACTGGGCCACCTGCATTTTTTTCCATTAAAATATGCTGCTGAGTTGGGTCATGCCCGGTGGGCTATAATTTCCCAGCCCTCCCCTGAATATAGGCAACTATGGTTGTATCGAAGGGCAGCGGAAATAAGCAGCTTAGTCTGAAGATATAAATACATGACTACAACACACAGAGGGAACACAAAAAAAAGCACCTGGGGTCATTTCCAAGTGCAAAATGCAGAGCAATTGCAATATTGGGTGCGCTGTGTGCCTCGACTTGCACAAATGCACCTAGATTTCAATTGGGAGAGTAAGATGTTCACCTCTGTGGAGGAGTGGCAGATTGCACAGACAGAGGGGAGGATTTTGGAAGCACAAAGTAGGTGCAGAAATGTAGGTGCAGAAATTCATTTTCATTTTCAGGAGCAAGATTATAAAGGGGACAAAGAGGTGGACAGGGCACACTTTCATGGGCTTTCCTTATCATGTATGGTCAAATCCATACCACAAAAGGTTTTGAATTAAGCGTCAGATCAGAGACAGCCAAGATTGGATCTCACCCAGGGCCGGTGCAAGGTTGCCCGGCACCCTAGGCAAAGCTTAAGCTTGCCCCCCCCCCCCCCCCCCCCCCCCCAAATAAAAAAAAATTCTAATTTCCCAGCCACTAACACACTTAAAAATAATAACTCTTACCTCCTCTTGGCTGGCTACAATGCAGTCCAGATGTCTGACGCAGCACTGATGTCTGATGCAGAATGCTGTCCAGGCTTCACTGCTGCCCAGGAGCAAACACAGGATATCTAGAGTGGAGGCTCCAAATGCTAGACTTCAGAACAAAACAAACGAAAGAAAAGAAAACATGACATCACTCACCTGTTACACACTGACATGTACCCCGCTGCCCACCAACTTCACTCACACATGCCCATCTGCCCACTAGCTGTTCTCACATATGTCACCCCTTGCCCATCAGCTTGTGTCACATATGCTAGCCACATAACACCAGCTTTACTCACATGCCCCCCTGCCCACTACTTGGCTTTTTTTTTTTTTGTATTTGGCCACTACTTGGCTCTCCTCTGTTGCTGTCTATTAATGTATTCTGTAGATGATATATTAAATATACTAACACATGCAAATAAATAGAGAAAGGTAATCTAAATGACAGATAATCCAGACCGTTCTATTTTATTTGCATTTGTTAATGTATTCTGCAGATGTAAAATTAATTATACTAATAGAGGGCAACAAAGGAGAGCCAAATAGAGGGCAAATACTAATACACATAAATGGTTCCTTAACTATCCTAGAGTAGCCCCAGCAAGGTGAATTAAAGCTGTGCTTCATTATGCATCGCTGCATTTTGTCACGGCACTATTTTAGTATAAAGACCCCATAGTCTCTAACTCAAGGACATTTCTAAGTGTAATCCCCCGTCTCCCTATTTGCTCCAGCCTCCTCCTCCCCCCCCCCAATTTTCTGTAGCATCCATTCTCCCCCCCTTTCTGTAGCCTCCATTCCCCCCCTTTGTATAGCCTCCATTCTCCCCACTTTGTATAGCCTCCATTCTCCCCCCCTTTGTATAGCCTCCATTAACCCCCTTTGTATAGCCTCCATTCTCCCCCTTTCTATAGCCTCCATTCTCCCCCTTTCTATAGCCTCCATTCTCCCCCTTTGTATAGCCTCCATTCTCCCCCCTTTGTATAGCCTCCATTCTCCCCCTTTGTATAGCCTCCATTCTCCCCCTTTGTATAGCCTCCATTCTCCCCCCTTTGTATAGCCTCCATTCTCCCTCCTTACTGTAGCTTCCATTCTCCCTCCTTACTGTAACTTCCATTCCCCTCTTTCTGTAGCTTCCGTTCTTCCCCTTTGTATAGCCACCGTTCTCTCCCCCCTTTGTATAGCCTCCATTCTCCCCCCTTTGTATAGCCTCCATTCTCCCTCCTTACTGTAACTTCCATTCCCCTCTTTCTGTAGCTTCCGTTCTCCCCCTATGTATAGCATCCGTCCCCGGTCCCCTCCTGTTATCTGTAGCCTCCTCTTTCCTGTACTCACCTTAACTTCTTCATTTTCCTTCCTTTCTCTTCTTCCTCGCTTCTGTCTTCTTTCTCTGTCTCCTCTACACTGGCAGCGTCGTGCGTCGTGACGTCACGACGCTGCCAGGCGCCGGGTAAATTTTAAACTGCGGTGCTGCTACAGTGCAGCACCGCATTATAGCGATCGAGCGGGCGGGCGAGCGGGCGGGCAAGCGGGCGAGCGGGCGGGCGGACAAGCGGGAGGGCGGGCGGGAGCATTTATTTAATTATCACTGGGTCCCCCACTTCAGTGCCGCCCTCCAGAGCCCGGTGCCCTAGGCAACTGCCTAACGTTGCCTAATGGGAGCGCCGGGCCTGATCTCACCCTATATTTTTAATGAGACAAAACAGTTTCTATGCAGAGTGCACTGTGTAAAGTAAAAATGAAATGTTTAAAAAATGGTCTCTCTAAATCCTCAAGAACCCAAGTGTGAGATTTCCCCTATAACACAAAGACCACGAGTGTGATAGTAAAATCCAGCCTAAAGATGTTTCAGGGTTGGTGTCCTTATGGGGGTGGGTGCAAAAAAAAGTGCTTCCCATCCCAAGACACTACCAGCCCAACAATTAAAGGAGATGGGGCTCTTTCCAACCCCTGTGGCAATGAGGACGGTTACTTAACAAGTTTAGGACCCCTGGTGTAGCACCACCCCTGCCCCTTATACTAAAGGAGTAAACTGAAAAAAACAACACAACACATGAACATTGATTGAATAAAAGACTTCCCAAAATCCTTGTTCCCCCCCAAAAAAATATTCTTTCTTTCTTGATTAATTATAGTCCACATAGGGTGGCAAAGTTTTCCCCCCAAAAAACATTGACTCACATACTACATAAGCAATGTGAAATGATTAAAGTCAGGAGTCCCCAGGACACCTTTGTACTGGCAGCCAATCACATGCATTTTCCCATGCTGCCTGCCTGTGAGTGGCTAGATGGTCAATGAACAAATTGAATCAACAAACTTAAGCAGAGCTCATAGACAGAATATATTAAACAATAAACAACAGTAGGATAAGGACTTATACTGACCTCTTGTGGTGTAGTGGACTCCAAACCATGTCACCACTAAATAATAAATAAATAATATAAAAATATAGTATATAAATTGGAAACAATTGGTGTATCCATATAACTACAAGGATAAGTGTGTGACAATTTAGGTGGATGAAAATGTCAAAGCATTGAGATTAATGAATTTCTTCTATGTATCAATGAAAGCCTGCAAATGCCTTATCCACTTTGCACCAATGATTTACTAATCTTCCTTAAAAATCAAGCAGGACCAAGGTTGAATTAGCATTTATTTTTAAAAAAAAAAGAAAAAAGAAAAATCAGGCAAAAATAAACAATGCCAATTCAAATATGTTTGAGGAGCAGAGGTTTGTATTTTGTATTCATTGTTTGCATTTGTACATTATGAATTTATGCCTGTAGATGGTGCTATAGCATTGAAAAAGTTTAACAGTTTTTTTCCATAGTTTCTCTAGATGCATCTGGACACACAGAGACATTCCTTTTTTGTTTGTCTTCCCAGGGCTAGAAAGGTAGGCGACATTGGGTCTGTGTGTCTTCACAGACCATAAAAGTGTCATTAAGTGTTTCTCAGATTGAAAGCAGTGTAATGTGTGGTGGTTTAGTGCATAGAAGGTTTAGTGTAGGTGTAGGGGCTCAGTTTAAAGACCACTAATTGTGAATTTATCAGATATGAACTCTAAAGATACATTATTCAGTGCAATCTTAACATTTCACTGCAGCTCTGTTAAATGTAATATTATCTCCCTACTCCAGTACAGACATCAGAAAACCCTAATGCATTTTTAGGACAGTGTCCTGATGGAAACCCATGTCAAAAAGTTGAGACATCACTGGCACTACCCCTGTGTATAACTTCATCAAATCCATGCAGTGTATTTCTACAGATTAGGTCTGCAAGCACCTCCCTCCTAACATGGCAACCTGCTACAGAGTGATGAAAGAGAGCATAATGAGAGCATATTTAGCATAAACCCTAATTCATCTCACATATATTAGGCCGTATCTGCAGTCAAGAGAAAGTCAGCACCTACGCTACTCCTGGCCATAGGCGCAAGTTCAGGCAGGTATGGGCTCATTGGAACCATAACGCCCCTTTCATTTCAATATGCCCCACACTTCAGAGTGACGTCAAGCAAGGTCCCTGGGAGGGCACTAGAGGAGACTGGCGCCGGCCTCACTAGGTAGAGCCGGTGACGCAGACAGCTGCATCATTCGATGAGCAGGGCTAGAGGCGTGAGAGCACCCAAATAGGGTGCTTATGTGGGGACCTGATTCTTTTAACACTCAGGTTTCCCACGCTTGAATGGGAGAGGTGCCATCTTGCTGTGGCGAGACCCAGGAGCTAGGAGTGAGGGCCAGGTCCCCAGCAAGGGGAGTGCATATTGCCTGGGGTTTAAGTATTAGAGGTATCTCCACCATCAGGGACAGCGCCTAAGGAGGCACCAAGCAAAGCACCAGAAGTGGTGGGTGCATGTCGGCTGCCATGAGAGAAGATTGCATGAAGATAGGGGTGAGAAAGTCCCAAACCAAGAAGGGCCCATATAAGAAAGAAGGCTGTACCCTGAGTCAGCAAGTATGACTATACCCTTAATGGGGGAGATGTTTTACAGGCACAGTGGTGAGGAGCAGTAATTGGGAAGAGCCTCTGGAAGATGTGGCCCTGCTGCCTTAGGTTTACAAGGGGGAGTGAGTGTGGGGCAAGAGGCCACATGAAGCAAGTAAGTCCCATATAGAGCCCTCTGAGAAGTGCTCTCATAGTAAAAGGGGGGTTGCTGCAGAGGCGGTGTGGCTACCAGAAGGAGGGGAGTAGGTCCCACTATATGATAGCCCCCTTGTAAAGTGCTCCCATACTGAAAGGGAGTGTCACTGCTTCCAGGCAGCATGGCTACTCGAGTAGGAAGGAGTCCACACGGTGAGCAGGGGGAGAGCCCTGTGATAAATAAATCAGTTATTTGCAGGGGCAGTGCTCCTGATTATTGTTGGAGCTATGTAGGAGACTGTGGTCTATATGTTATTGCAGCTATTATGCTTATGTGCTGGAGAAGAACATCGTCTGGTGCCCAATTTTATAGTAACTTTGCACTTCACCATGTTATAACACCAGTGTCCAGTCCACATGGTAGAACATTGTGTTAAACACTCGTGTATTTGGGGCGGGTCCGGTCTTTATTTGCCTATTACCCGCCATCTAGCAAGGGCTAAGGACCACATATGGTATTCAGACCAGACCACTAAAGAGTCTTCACAGAACCGAAATATTCCATCCCCATACCCTTTTATATGTTTTACTAGTATTAAGCAATGTTAGTAAAACACAGCAATTGATATATATTGATGTCTATTAATTGTTCTTTAACATGTGGGATTAAGTAGAGTGTGTAGGGGTATTATTGTAGATCACAGGAGGACATACTGTAATATTTAAGGTTTACAAGGGCATGTGGGGGTAATAATGTATATTACAGGGGGATATACTATAATATGTGGATTATAAGGGGTGTGTATCATGACTAATGCAGCATTACCTTATTAAATAACACTATTAACTACTCTTTAGCTCTCCCCTCAACCATAAATAATTACAACACACAAGTATTTCTGTAGGATAACAGCTTTATTATAACATTAACTTGACAGAATATCTTTTAAAATAAATAAGCAAAGCTAAGAATAAACTAACAGTATGAAATGTTGATCCCTTGACAACACAGTGATGCTGTTACAGACACCAACTTATATAACCATAACAAAAACCATTAATATATTAATTCTATGAGGGGTCCCAACCATAAACATAAATTCTTCCACCGACTTTCCAGGGACCTCAGCCCTTAGAGAAATATCCTGCTGTGACCCCTGGTAAGCAGCTATAATATCAAATCTTCCTGTGATTTTCACTCTTGTGATAATTACCTTAACCATAAAAATATCTAACACCTGCATTGTCAAGGGATCTGCCATGGAAATATAAAGCTGATACTTTCAAATTTTGATAGACCTATACATCTCTACGGCAACTTCCATTTTTTGCCCCATTAGAAGGGTACGGCCAGTACTGCTGTGAGGGGCCCGGACAGACTAGGGGGCCCGGACAGACCTCTCCGTCTGTCCGGGCTGCCTGGACTGTCCGTTCCTCTCAGTCTGACTGACAGTGCTGCCCCTTCTTCTCTGCGATGCTGCAGTGCCATCTCCTAGGCTCTGATAGGCTGGGAGCACGGCTTGGTGACGTCATCACTGCGCGCCCAGTGTATCAGTCACCTGGCGTTGCAGCATCGTGGAGGAGAAGGTAAGTTAATTAGATATTAATTTTATAAGAGAGGGGCAGATAGAAAAGGGAACATTAACTCTGCCTGGGGGAGGAGAGGGGGACATTAACTATGCCTGGGGGAAGAGGGGGACATTAACTGTGCCTGGGGGGAGAGGGGGACATTAACTGTGCCTGGGGGGGGGAATTAACTGTGCCCTGGGGGTGGGACATTCACCGTGGAGAGGGGGACATTTACTTTCGGGGGAGGGGAACATTTACTGTGATGAGGGATAGGGGGCGCATGTATGGTGAAGAAGGAGGGGAGCACATGTATGGGGAGGGGGAACCCTGCTAAATTAATTAATACTGGGCCCCACAGTTTCTGATGGCAGCCCTGCCCATCAGTAAAGTAAACTTATTAAACCCCCATGAGTGAGGTGAACTCCAGCTTGTTTAAAGCCCATTTCTTTCCATTCTCGATATATACATGCCCTGCCACCAGACCTCCATTTGACCAAATAGAGAGAACTGGATGATATTTCACCCTTGTCCTATCCAGAGCTACCACTGATCTTATCACTCTCTATATTATTATTATTATTAATATTTATTTATAAGGCGCTACAAGGCATCCGCAGCGCCGTACAGAGACAAACAAAATCACAATACAATGGGAGACAGCACAGTACAGTAAACACAGCAACTCAGTACGCTCAATGCACAGCTAGAGAGGGCGGGGAAGGGGGAGGGAGGATCCGAAAACGACGGGGCCCAAGAAGGGGGGCGCAGAAGACAGGGAGACCCCCAGGGGGGAGGAGGTAGCGAAAGTGGACGTGGGGTGGAGGACCTTTGAGGAGGAGGGCTAAGTAGCTGGAGAGCAGAGTTAGAAGTGGTGGAAACAGGAGGAGAGATGGCCCTGCTCACAGGAGCGTACAATCTAAGGGGAGAGGTGGACAGACAGAGAGACGCAGGGGAGAGAGGGAGAGTAGGGGGACAGAGGCAGAAGATAAGGTAGGAAGTTAAGTGGGAGACAGAAAGGCTTTAAGAAAAAGGTGGGTTTTTAGGGCCCGTTTGAAGCTGGACAGATTAGGGGAAGTTCTGATGGAGGGAGGGAGCTTGTTCCAGTGGAGGGGGGCAGCACGGGCGAAGTCTTGGATACGCGCGTGGGAGGAGGTTATAAGGGGGGAAGAGAGGCGACGGTCAGAGGCAGAACGGAGAGGGCGGGATGGAGCATGAATAGAGAGGAGGGTGGAGATGTAGGGCGCAGTGGAGTTGGCGAGGGCCTTGTAGGTGAGTGTGAGGAGCTTAAAGAGGATTCTGAAGGGGAATGGGAGCCAGTGAAGGGCTAGGTAGAGGGGGGAGACAAAAGAGGAGCGGCGAGAGAGGAAAATAAGCCTAGCTGCAGCGTTAAGGACGGATCGAAGGGGATCGAGATGAGAGTGGGGGAGGCCAGTGAGGAGGAGATTGCAGTAGTCCAGGCGGGAGATGATCAGAGAGTGGATAAGGCATTTGGTGGCATCTTGGGAGAGGAAGGGCCGGATGCGAGCGATGTTGCGCAGCTGGAAGCGGCAGGATTTAGCAAGAGAGAGGATGTGGGGGCCAAAGGAGAGAGAGGAGTCGAGGATGACACCAAGGCAGCGAAGTTGGGGGACAGGGGAGATAGAGGTGTTGTCGACAGTGATGGAGAGGTCAGAAGGGGATGGGGTATGAGAGGGAGGAAAAACTATGAGCTCAGTTTTGGCAAGGTTAAGTTTGAGGAATCGAGAGGACATCCAGGAGGAGATGGCAGAGAGGCAGGCGGACACCCTAGAGAGGAGGGAGGGAGAGAGATCAGGAGAGGAGAGGTATAGTTGAGTGTCGTCAGCGTAAAGGTGGTAGCTGAAGCCGAAGGAGCTGATGAGTTCACCCAGGGAGGAGGTGTATAGAGAGAAGAGTAAGGGTCCCAGAACAGAGCCCTGAGGGACCCCGACTGGAAGGGTGGATGGGGGGGAGAGAGACCCAGAGGTGGTGACAGAGAAGGAACGGTGAGTAAGGTAAGAGGTGAACCAGGACAGGACTGGGCCAGAGAGGCCGAAAGACTGGAGGGTGTGAAGGAGTAGGGGGTGGTCAACGGTGTCAAAGGCTGCAGAGAGGTCAAGGAGGATGAGAAGGGAGAACTGGCCCCTGGCTTTTGCAGAGAGGAGGTCATTGGTGACTTTAGCCAGGGCAGTTTCAGTGGAGTGGAGGGGGCGGAAACCAGACTGGAGAGGATCAAGGAGGGAGTATTCAGAAAGGTAGGAGGTGAGACGGCTGCAGACGAGCCTCTCAAGAATTTTGGAGGCAAAAGGGAGAAGAGATATGGGGCGATAGTTCGAGAGAGAAGTGGGGTCAAGATTAGGTTTCTTAAGAATGGGGGATACGAGAGCATGTTTGAAGGAGGAGGGGAAGATGCCAGTGGAGAGGGAGAGATTAAAGAGGTGAGCGAGGTGGGAGCAGGTGGTGGGGGAAAGGGAGCGAAGAAGGTGGGAGGGGATGGGATCCAGGGGGCAGGTAGTGGGGGGGAGGATAAAATGAGAGAGTGGACTTCCTCGCCGGTGGTGGGACGGAAGGAGTGGAGGGGAAGGTGGTTGGGGGGGGAGGACAGAAGAGTGGGAGGGGTGGAAGAGAGAGTGGAGGAGGAGATTTCAAGTCGGATGGCCTCGATTTTAGAGGAGAAGAAGGAGGCGAAATCAGAGGCAGTCAGGGAGGAGGGGGTGGGGGGGAGGGGAGGGGGCCAGGAGAGTGCTGAAGGTGGCAAAGAGGCGGCGGGGGTTAGAGGACTGGGAAGTTAATATATATTAACTATACAAAGTCTATAATAATCTCCAAGAATATAGACATCATACCTGGAAATCAGACCTGATAGACAAAACAATCCTTCATTATATCTTAATTCCCACCATCATGGATCAACAACATGACAAGTGGTCCCTCACACTCTGCTGTTCCATGAGTGAGGCTGGGTACACACTACAGGTTTTTCACCCGATTATTGGGCCAATCACACGATTTTCAACGACCATTCGCCCCAATATCGCTGTCACGAAATCAGAGTCAGGATGGGCCTCGAAGTCTGCTTAGGTGGATACTATCCCCAGAGAGTAAAGATAATCCTGATCTGCGCTCCCTATGAAAGCAATAAGTAAAACAAGCTGCCAATCGGGAGAACAGAGGAAACCCCAAATCCTCACAAAAAACAATAATAGAAAAACTCCTGGGCGCTGAACAAAACAAACAAAACACAAAAAACAATATATAAAGGTGTATGTTGTACGGAGTGCTTCTGACCAGATAGCATAAAATACAATAAATTCAATAAAAATACAATAAAAACAATATCAGTATAAATCCGGAAAGTAAGGGGGTAAAGCGTAATATTGTAGTATAAATCTGGAAAGTAAGGGGGTAAAGCGTAATATTGTAGTATAAATCTGGAAAGTAAGGGGGTAAAGTGGTAATATTGTCGGAAAGTAAGGGGGTAAAGCGGTAATACTATCCCCAGAGAGTTGCGGAGTCTAACGGAAAGAGAGGATTTCAACAGGGATCCCGGTAAGGGAATTGTCACTCACCGGACCGTGAGTGCCTCTTCCCGGACATTTAGGAACCGTGGCCGTCCTCCATCCTGAGGGTCTGCGCATGCGCAGCCCTTTCCTACCCTTCAGTGTATGTCCCTTTAACTTAATTGGCAGATCAGGCAACACTCCCTATATTAAGCACCTGTGGTCAACACCACGTTGCCTGATCTTGGAGTCTCATTCCCCATGAGCCTCTGAAGGTGTTCCTGTGTTTCCTCGTTTATTCAGCGCTGCTGATTCCTGTGGTTTCCAAACCACTTCTACCCCTGTGGTTTCCAAACCACTTCTACTACTGTGGTTCCCATACCACTTCTACCATCAAGTGTATCATCGTGACTGTTAACTGATTCCTATCCGCTGCCTCCGTGCACTACAGTCTTCTAAACCACTTCAACTCTATCTCATATCATTGTGACTGTTCGCTGATTCCTATCCGCTGCCTCCGTGCACTTCAGCCACTCTCCACATCTACTCACCTGTTCATCATCAAGACTGTGAGCTGATTCCTATCCGCTGCCTCCGTGCACTACAGTCTCCAGCTTGCAACTCGTCTGTGTTTCCTCATCGTGACTGTTAGCTGATTCCTATCCGCTGCCTCTGTGCACTACAGTCTCCAGGGTACAACTCGTCTGTGTTTCAACATCGTGACTGTTAGCTGATTCCTATCCGCTGCCTCCGTGCACTACAGACTCCAGCTTGCAACTCGTCTGTGTTTCATCATCGTGACTGTTAGCTGTTTCCTATCCGCTGCCTCTGTGCACTGCAGTCTTCATCTCATCTCTCCCGTGTTTCCTCGAGACTGCTGCTATTATTGCCATCCGCTACTCTCAACAGCTGCTGGTCTACTCTGCTCACCCGTGTTCCATCGCTACTTGCACCTGCTGGTTGCTACTGGTTACCTCCGTGTGTCCGCAGAGTCCTGCTGCTGCTGCCAGCGCTAATCGTCCATCTACTGCTGATCCGCTCTCCACGCCTTCCTGTGTTCCGCTGGTCTCTACCCGCCTGTCAGCATTGGATTCGTGTCTCATCCGCTATCCTGCTGCTATCCTGCTGCTAGATCATCACCATTCTCCTGGGTCCTCCAAGAGTCCAGTTCCGCGTTCTACCGATTCCTGTGGATTCGTGTCCCTGTTGGTGTACTTACCTGTGCGCTGCACCTACTAGACCTCTGCGTCATCCATCCAGGGACTTCTCATCCTGCCGGCCTCCTGCCGCTCAGGTATCGCTGCACTCCTGTCTGACTGCCTGCTTCTGAACCACGGTATGCATACTTCTCATTGACTGTGCTGGTGTATTGCATATCTTGCTGGACTGTGTTGGTTCTCCTCTGGAGTCTGCTATCCGCTGAGTCTGTTGCCATCATTGACTGTACTATCTTGTTCCGGATTACTTCAAGAGACTTTCCATATTTGCAGTGCTGTTCAGTCATTCATATATATATCTATATTGTGCATATTACTGTGGATCGTGTTAAGGTGCTGTGTTTACCCTGTGTTGCAGTCTCTCCCTGTGCACCCCCTCACATATATATTCAGTGGTACAACTTGCTAGTAGCAGACCACTGATCCCTGTTTCCAGTATCACCTGTTCCAGTATCCTCTCACATAGCAGTGGTACAACTTGCTATCGCAGACCACTGACTCCCCGGATACCTCCACTTGGATTCCATTCCTTCACTCAGACAGCGGTACAACTTGCTATCCGCAGACCGCTGACTCTCATCACCTCCTCGTTTCTGTTGGACATTCCTCCTCACTATAGCAGTGGTACAACTTGCTATCGCAGACCACTGACTACCTTCACGTGTCCTTGTCCATACAGTTCCTCGTGTACTATTACCTCCATATTACCAGTGTTGCTAGTCATAGACTTTCCTGAGCATCTCATCATCTGCTATTTACTGTTCCGTGATCACCCTGCTACCAGAGTACCCTATTACCACCTACATTGCTCTGGTAAGCCTACCACCTGGTGATCCCTGGGTAAAGACTCCTAGTGCCCGTGACAGTAAGATCAGGCCCTGACAGACCCAGATACGGAACCTACCGCCAAAGAGATGCTGCAGCATCTGGTCAGCCGTGTGGAGCAACAGGATGCCCGCCAACAGCTGTTACTTCAGTGTTATCAATCATTAACCTCCCAAGGAACATCTGGACAGACTGTGACAGCCACTACTGAGGCTCCTGTGCTTTCCTCCGTTTCCCCAGTGCCATCCCAGGTGTCTACAGCTTCCACGCTTCACCTGCCTACTCCGTCAAAGTACGATGGGGACCCCAAAACTTGTAGGGGTTTCCTTAACCAATGTTCAGTCCATTTTGAGTTCCAACCTCAAAATTTTTCCACCCATCGTTCCAGAGTGGCCTATCTTATCTCTTTGTTTTCTGGACAAGCCCTGGCTTGGGCCTCCCCTCTGTGGGAGAGAAACGACCCAATATTGCAAGATAGTGCCAAATTCATTTCTACATTCCGAAGTGTGTTCGATGAACCAGGTCGTGTGACCTCCGCTGCTCCCAGCATCCTCTGTTTGCGACAAGGATCTCATACAGTAGGCCAGTACGTCATTCAATTTAGGATCTTAGCCTCTGAACTTCAGTGGAACACTGAAGCCCTAGTTGCCGCCTTCTGGCAGGGGCTCTCCGATAAAATTAAAGATGCACTGACTACCCAGGAGCTTCCTTCGTCACTTGAAGATCTGATCTCTCTTTGCCATCGTGTTGATATGAGATTTCGTGAAAGAGAAGCTGAGAAAACAACTTCTGCTAAAGCACCTCTTCGTTCGAACCCTCAATTTCGTCCAGTTTCACCCTCTGTGATTCCCATGGAGATAGGACGTTCCAAATTATCTTCAGAGGAGAGGAAACGAAGAGTAAAGAATAGACTCTGTATCTATTGTGCTGATTCCACTCATATGCTCAGCTCTTGCCCTAAGAGATCGGGAAATGCCAGGCCCTAACTAGTTCTGGAGAGGTGAAGTTAGGGTCCCTGGAGTCCTCTCCATCTTCTGTGAAATCTAAAGTCTGCGCTTTTGATGTTACGATTTCCTTTGCTACCAAAACCTTTGAGTCACAGGCATTGATTGATTCCGGAGCAGCAGGGAATTTTATTTCCAAATCATTAGTGCATCAATGGTCTCTACCAGTAATTACGTTAAAAACACCCATTACTGTGACGGCTATAGATGGATCACGTCTCATCAACGGTCTCATCACCCAGAGTACGTCTCCAGTAACACTTCAGATTGGTGCCCTGCACCATGAAGAAATATCGTTTTTAATCCTTCCAGTTACGACAAGTCCGATTGTCTTAGGCCTTCCATGGCTTCAGCGTCACTCTCCCCAGATTGACTGGCGCACTCCTCAAGTTACGTCTTGGGGGTCTGAATGTTACCATCGTTGCCTTTCCCAGGTTATTCCTCTCAAAGTACAGCAATCTTCCATCTCATCTTCCTCACCGGGACTCCCTCCTCAGTATGCTTCATTTACTGATGTGTTTGATAAAGCTCAGTCTGAACGTCTTCCTCCTCATCGTTCTTGGGATTGTCCGATCGACCTTCTACCTGGCAAGACTCCTCCCAGGGGCCGGGTCTAAGAATCTTCGGATTTCCAATGCCTTCCATGTGTCTTTGCTCAAACCTCTTATCATCAACCGTTTCTCAACTCCTCCCTCAGCTCCGCAGCCAGTTCAAGTTCATCAGGAGGAGGATTTCGAGATTACTGAGGTATTGGATGCAAAAATTTCGCGAGGAGTCCTCCGTTTCCTCGTTCATTGGAAGGGCTTTGGTCCTGAGGAGCGCTCTTGGATCAAAGCTGAAGATCTTAATGCTCCTGCCCTTTTGAAGAAGTTTTATTCCAAAAATCCGGACAAGCCCGGTTCCAGGCGTTCTGTGCCCACCTTTAAAAGGGGGGGTACTGTCACTCACCGGACCGTGAGTGCCTCTTCCCGGACATTTAGGAACCGTGGCCGTCCTCCATCCTGAGGGTCTGCGCATGCGCAGCCCTTTCCTACCCTTCAGTGTATGTCCCTTTAACTTAATTGGCAGATCAGGCAACACTCCCTATATTAAGCACCTGTGGTCAACACCACGTTGCCTGATCTTGGAGTCTCATTCCCCATGAGCCTCTGAAGGTGTTCCTGTGTTTCCTCGTTTATTCAGCGCTGCTGATTCCTGTGGTTTCCAAACCACTTCTACCCCTGTGGTTTCCAAACCACTTCTACTACTGTGGTTCCCATACCACTTCTACCATCAAGTGTATCATCGTGACTGTTAACTGATTCCTATCCGCTGCCTCCGTGCACTACAGTCTTCTAAACCACTTCAACTCTATCTCATATCATTGTGACTGTTCGCTGATTCCTATCCGCTGCCTCCGTGCACTTCAGCCACTCTCCACATCTACTCACCTGTTCATCATCAAGACTGTGAGCTGATTCCTATCCGCTGCCTCCGTGCACTACAGTCTCCAGCTTGCAACTCGTCTGTGTTTCCTCATCGTGACTGTTAGCTGATTCCTATCCGCTGCCTCTGTGCACTACAGTCTCCAGGGTACAACTCGTCTGTGTTTCAACATCGTGACTGTTAGCTGATTCCTATCCGCTGCCTCCGTGCACTACAGACTCCAGCTTGCAACTCGTCTGTGTTTCATCATCGTGACTGTTAGCTGTTTCCTATCCGCTGCCTCTGTGCACTGCAGTCTTCATCTCATCTCTCCCGTGTTTCCTCGAGACTGCTGCTATTATTGCCATCCGCTACTCTCCGTGATCAACAGCTGCTGGTCTACTCTGCTCACCCGTGTTCCATCGCTACTTGCACCTGCTGGTTGCTACTGGTTACCTCCGTGTGTCCGCAGAGTCCTGCTGCTGCTGCCAGCGCTAATCGTCCATCTACTGCTGATCCGCTCTCCACGCCTTCCTGTGTTCCGCTGGTCTCTACCCGCCTGTCAGCATTGGATTCGTGTCTCATCCGCTATCCTGCTGCTAGATCATCACCATTCTCCTGGGTCCTCCAAGAGTCCAGTTCCGCGTTCTACCGATTCCTGTGGATTCGTGTCCCTGTTGGTGTACTTACCTGTGCGCTGCACCTACTAGACCTCTGCGTCATCCATCCAGGGACTTCTCATCCTGCCGGCCTCCTGCCGCTCAGGTATCGCTGCACTCCTGTCTGACTGCCTGCTTCTGAACCACGGTATGCATACTTCTCATTGACTGTGCTGGTGTATTGCATATCTTGCTGAACTGTGTTGGTTCTCCTCTGGAGTCTGCTATCCGCTGAGTCTGTTGCCATCATTGACTGTACTATCTTGTTCCGGATTACTTCAAGAGACTTTCCATATTTGCAGTGCTGTTCAGTCATTCATATATATATCTATATTGTGCATATTACTGTGGATCGTGTTAAGGTGCTGTGTTTACCCTGTGTTGCAGTCTCTCCCTGTGCACCCCCTCACATATATATTCAGTGGTACAACTTGCTAGTAGCAGACCACTGATCCCTGTTTCCAGTATCACCTGTTCCAGTATCCTCTCACATAGCAGTGGTACAACTTGCTATCGCAGACCACTGACTCCCCGGATACCTCCACTTGGATTCCATTCCTTCACTCAGACAGTGGTACAACTTGCTATCCGCAGACCGCTGACTCTCATCACCTCCTCGTTTCTGTTGGACATTCCTCCTCACTATAGCAGTGGTACAACTTGCTATCGCAGACCACTGACTACCTTCACGTGTCCTTGTCCATACAGTTCCTCGTGTACTATTACCTCCATATTACCAGTGTTGCTAGTCATAGACTTTCCTGAGCATCTCATCATCTGCTATTTACTGTTCCGTGATCACCCTGCTACCAGAGTACCCTATTACCACCTACATTGCTCTGGTAAGCCTACCACCTGGTGATCCCTGGGTAAAGACTCCTAGTGCCCGTGACAGGAATAAGGACTTAGCGGCTCTCTAACCGCAGGCTGAGGCCCTCTAAAGGGCAATAAGCGCGAATAGATGGAGGATCAGGAAATAATGGTTAGCCAGTCCAAAGGGCATAACCAGGTATTCATAGTGACCGTCTCTGGTGTTAAAGACAGTCCTCCACTAATCCCCTTCACGGATTTTGATCAGGATGTAAGCGCCCCTAAGGTCATGTTTAATAAAAATTCGGACTCCCTTAATGCGATCGAAGCGTTCCATCATCAACGGGATAGGATATCGATTTTTGAGGGTGATGGCATTAAGACCCCTATAGTCAATGCAAGGACGTAAGGTACCATCTTTTTTTTTTTACAAAGAAATACCCAGCGCCAGTTGGCGAGGTGGAGGGCTGGATAACACCCCACTGGAGATTCTCACTGACATAGTCTTGCCGGGAAGGAGGTCAATGGTACAGTCCCAAGGGCGATGTCGAACACTTCTGCTAAAGGAGCATACTGAGGTGGGAGCAAAGCTTTGGAGGCCTTGGAACAGGTGGAGGAGGAAAATAGCGGTTTCACTTATGCTAGATAACGAAAGTGGCAGGCGGATCTCCGGGCTTGTACTTGATAATGGTTCAATCGATGTGAGGAGAATGCTGTTGGAGCCAGTGTAGGCCCAGGATAACTAAACTGGTGGTTCATGCCAGAATAAAAAAATGCAATCTTCTCAGAATGAAAGGCTCCTATTTGGAGGGACAGAGATTCAGGCCTTCGTAGAATAGTAGTGGTGATCCAATTCCTGTCAATGGCCGTGATAACCATAGGGTTGGGTAAAGAAGTGGTGGGTAGAGACAGGAATTCCATTACAGAGGAAGAAATGAAATTTCCCACTGCTCCAGGATCTATGAGGGTTGAAAAGTTTTGCAACCCAGAGGGTCCTTGAATGATAACTGTAATGGCAAAGACGGAAGAGTTACTGAGTTTAGAAGAGGATTTAAATGCATCTAACCTGACCTCTCGAGAACAGGATAGGGCTTGGAGTTTCCCTGGCGTTTAGAACAGGAGGCCTGCAGGTGTCGCTGTTCGGCACAGTAAATACAAAGATTAGTAGAGATCCTTCTATGTCTTTCTTCCAGAGAAAGTCGGGAGCACCCAAATTGCATAGGCTCATCGAGAGTGGTGGGAAACTGAAAACGGGATGCCGGCTTCAAGGAGGAGCACTGAGGCAATTCTTTCTCAGAGGCCCTTTCCCGACAACAGATGTCCACCCGATGAGAGGGAGATCAGAGCATCAAGATTTGTAGGCATTTCTGAGCGGCCAATACATCTTTTGCAAGAAGGCAGCAACAAAGGCTTCATTATTCCACCGTAATTCTGAGGAAAGAGTACAGAGCTGAATCATGTACTGTGTCGAAGTCAGCAAATTGGATAAAGTCATTTCAATTAAAGTCTAGCAAACTTGGTTGTCTTTGTCTGAAAAGATGCGTACGGTACGCTATGACGTACAAGGGCACGCTACGGCGTGAAAGGGCGTACGCATCCACTGCACGTGGCAGCAACATTAATTGGTCTTTTACCATACATTCGCACAAACACGCATACTTATAAAATAGTACACATTAATGGTAATTGCAACACATAGTCAGTTATGTCGAAATATAGTAGTATTTATATGTTATATCAGAGTTACATGCATATTAGTGAAATACACGGAACGGGTTAAAGGAATAACCTCATGAGTGGTATCATAATGAACCTTGTTACATATCCTACTGTTTGGTTCACTCTGCGAGGGAATCGCAGAGTGCATACGCAAGTTATGAATGATAGGGAATTATGAACTACTTAAGACTAAGGAATCCTGGCGGGAAGAGCAGAGCATACCCCCTGCAGAGATGACCCCCTCCTTTGGATTCCTTAGGATGAACCAGCCAATGATTGACGACCCCTTGGACATTCCTGAAACCCGGACCAATAGATGCAAGCTATACCATCTTCATTGTATTACTGTATTTGATTGTGTATATAAGCAGCAGCTTGTGATCCAGAGTGCAGACATCTTGTCCCCAGACTTCAGGATTGAATGACTGCACTGGATCCAGAGCGCCTGCGATAAGTAACGGCTGTATTTACTATTACTTCGCTTGAGCATATTATTCCACTTATTGCGAATAAATCTTTGTGCTTTGGAAACACAAATCGAGGTTCGACAATCGTTATTGGTTAGCGACAATACGCACATAACAACTGGTTGAGGGTACGGGAACCTTGGCGAAGTCTAAGTATACTGGAAGCGGCTGAGGAAACACAGCCCAGCTCATCGAACATTTTCTGGAAGGAAGTGATGAAGGCCGCATCTCAAAGAATAGGGTCATATCTCTTCCATAGTGGGGAGACCCATGATAAAGCCTGGAGTGAGACAATACAGGCAACTTTGGAACGATCTGTGGGGAAATTCTGCGGGAGGAGCTCAAACTGAATCGCACAATGATTCAAAAATCCCCGACAGGAGCGGAGATCACCATCAAACTGTAGGGGGCTTGGTAATCATTATAGAAGTAGATGTAGCTGCCGGAGCGGGAGCAGACGGTTCAGAGGCAGGGGAAGGCTGGGAAGCCGGCATGGTTCGGAGGAGATGAGCAATGATCTGCAGAGTAGTGGCAGCGTCTTGACTGCGGAGGTGATACAGGTATGCACAGGAGAGCAATAAACTGCAGGGTGATGAAGCGCTGAGGTCTTGATGAAAAAGAAGCCATGAAGCAGAGTAATTGAGCACAACAAGGTGGAAGCAATAAACAGGAGCCAGAGGAGGAGACGTCCTAACAGGTAAGGAGACCTGAAGATCTGGCAGCCATAGTAAGGAGGCAGGTGTTTTATATAGACAGGCTGACAGGTACTTAGCCAATCAAGTGAATGTAGTGAGTTTTGAAAAGACAAGGTGTGCACATGCTCAGCTCAGAGCAGTCAGAATGAGAGGTTAACTGGTGCGATGTGTGACAATGATCAACGATTATCGTTCCAAAGCACATCGTATCGTTTGATTTGATTTTATAAACGGACTGAAAATCTCGGTCAATGATGGAAAAATGTCGTTTCAATGCTGCAGTGTGTCTGCACTCACCACCAGCAGTGTAGGCAGAACTCCATAGAGTTTACAGAGTCATAATCTTTTCAGCCGATGGTTATGACAGATGAAGAGCACAGATCTGAAGGTAAATCTTGTAAAACTTGTATAGTGTGTACACATGGATCGGCATGCTGATCGGGACTTCAGTCGTTGGTAAAATTGTTAACGCTACCGCTTCGGGAGACATTTCTAAGGGACCTACATGCTCTCGTCTGAGGCTTAAAACCAACCAGAAGTTAGCTTCACCTTATTATCCTTGAATGCCCAACAAATAAACTATTGGCCAGCCAGCCATAGGGAGCAATGTTGCCATATAGGAAGAAATGAAAACTTGAAACATGAACTATATTGTAGGAGTGTAATGCTAAAATTGTATATATACATAATCAGGGGCATAACTAGAAATATCTAGGTCCTTCAGCAAAATTGTGATGAGGCCTTCTACATCCCATCATAAAGTCATCTCCATCTCAATGTATGCTCCAGCATTATCATCTATTTATATAGCGCCACTAATTCCGCAGCGCTGTACAGAGAACTCCCTCACATCAGTCCCTGCCCCAATTGGAGCTTACAGTCTAAATTCCCTATCATACACACACAGGCCAAGAGAGACTAAGGTCAATTTAATAGCAGTCAATTAACCTACTAGTAGTTTTTGGAGTGTGGGAGGAAACCGGAGCACCTGGAGAAATCCCACGCGAACACAGGGAAAACATACAAACTCCACACAGATAAGGCCAAGGTTAGGAATCAAGCTCGTGACACCAGCGCTGTGAGGCAGAAGTGCTAACCACTAAGCCACCGTGCTTCCCCATCCACGTCAGTATCCAATAGGACAGAGTACTAATTGCATTTGTAGCTTATAATATACATAATATAACAAAACAGCATACGATATACCAGCATTACACGCCATAATGGAATAATAGCAATAGGCTATTAATAGAAGAGGCTGTAGAGATGACATACTCCTTATCTGGGAAGGAACTGAGTCAAAGCTAGTACTACATTGAGAATTCTCATTCCATATTTTGCAAACCATAATCATGGATATCTATGATCTAAAGAGCAATTGCCACAAAACCACACATAGAACAACAACATACTGTTCAACCAATGCAGGCAGCTAAAAAAAACTGCAGAAACCAAATCGATCTAGACCAAGGCCAAGACATGATATAAAAAAAAATCAAGGAGAGAGGCTACAGCACTTTAATGTTAACAGATTCTAAGAATAGAGTAGAAAAAATTGAAAGGTCACAGCTAATTAACACTCAACGAAAAACCCGACCACTCTCAAGTAACACAAAGTTGACAAAATACTCAAGAAACACTGCTACATCTTAAAAAATGACAAATACATAAACCCTGATACCAGATAAGCCACACATGACACACAGGAAAAAACAAAGGACCTCCAGCAGTACCAAGTGACCTAAACACCTTTAACATCAACACAAACACAGATAGAACAACCAACAGAAAAACCCACACATAAGTTGTGGCGACTGCAAAGCCTGCAAACACCACACAACTTTTTCTCTAGCTGCTAAGGTGAAACTGAGGTAATAGTTATTAATTATAATGTTCCTTAAAGATACAGACACTAATTCCAAGAGAAACAAACTCAGTCACGTTGTCCTTATGTGTTGCATAGGGCACTCTGTTTTACTGTTGCCAGTGTTTAACATACCATAATACGTGAGGCTTAGTAGTGTAAGGGTATAACTGTAACCATTGTGGGGTATACTTAAGTCATACCTCCCAACATGCAAGTGTCTGACAGTGGGGCAGGGGTGTGGCCCATACTTGCCAACATTTAAAATGGTTCTTCCGGGAGCTGCCAGGGAGAGGTGGGCGTGTAGGGGGCGGGGTCCCGAAAATCAAACCAACCGAATTCTGCCCACTTCACTAGGAAGTGGGCAGATCAGGGAGATTGCCACACTCTCCCGGGAGTCCGGGAGACTCACGCGAAATCCAGGAGTCTCCTGGACGTTCCGGGAGAGTTGGCAAGTATGGTGTGGCCACGTTGCAATGGGGCATGACCACGCCCCCAGTGGGCTGGCTAGCGCTGTAAACAAATGGCTCTTTCTAAGTGTTTATTTAGTAAAGAAAAACATTCTGGGGGGGACAGATAGTGTAGATCAGCAATGTCATGCTCTCTGTGGTGACTGAAAACCGCAACTAACATGATGCACTCTGCTGGTTTAGAAACATGAACCAAGTTCTGGTTTGTAAGCTGTTAGGTAGGAAGGAAGCATGCTGTGTACGAGTGGGGTACACGTCGCTGATGCTGGTAAATCCGATGCTGAGGACACCTACAAAAGAAAAACGATTTAAGAAGACAAAGACAAGAATATACACAGACTTACCTGATCAGTGACTGTCCAGATATCTGATCCTAGCAAAACACTGACAGGTCTTCCGAATGCACAGGTGTCCTGCAGTAGTGCCTGACGTCAGTGCGCCCTTGATTCATTTTTATTTAAAGCGGCAATGTCGGGACCCCTCTCTTAACAGTTAACCTGCGTGGTCCCGACATTGCCGCTTTAAATAAAAATTAATTGAGGGCGCACTGACGTGAGGCACTACTGCCGGACACCTGTGCATTCGGAAGAAAGTCCTGTCAGTGTTTTGCTAGGATCAGATATCTGGACAGTCACTGATCAGGTAAGTCTCTGTATATTCTTGTCGTTGTCTTCTCAAATCGTTTTTCTTTTGTAGGTGTCCTCAGCATCGGATTTACCAGCATCGGTGAAGATACTATCACCGCTGTGTACTGTCTTCTCTTTTGTGCTGTGATGCAGCCACTAGAGAAGGCACCTGATGCACAAATTAGGATGACTCTGTGTCATAACCTTGGGAAACAGAAATACATAAATAACTTAGCAAGGAAGCTTACTATTGTATAGGGGGAGACAATGGGCCAAGGTTTACAAAAGTTGATAATCCTGTTAATGAGGATCTGTCACCGTTGGAACATGTCCTATTTTGCTTAAAAAAGGCTATTAAAAGCCTGTAGCAGAAAAAAAATAGCCCTTCCTCCACAGGATATTTTACAGGGGGGCATGTCCAACCCAAGGATGGGGGCGTGTCTAAGTAATAAATATTCAGATGTCCCTTAATATTCAGATGTCGTTAGCACAATTGGTCAACAGTATACCTGTGATAGATTTAGGTATTGCATGGGTTACTCTCAACCTCTTCTGCAGCCAACGTGACCGCAGAGGCTTATTAACTCATTAACTGGCATGTTCATTATAGGGTAGCGATAGGGCTTATTATAGTAATATTAAACCTCCTATATGCAAAATTTACCAAGAAAATATTGCCATCTTGGTATATCTGTGAATGCATGGCCCAGCTAGTCAGTCCATGCATGCACAGTGGAACCTGTCTCGGGATTTTAGTCGCACTTGTATAAAAAAAAATGATTAAAACTTATTAAAAATTATTTAATATTAGTCACTGTTGAAAAATGCATCATTTGAATAAAAAGCCATTTTTTCATGTAATATTTCCTGGTACTGCCATACTGACTATTGAGGGTTTAACACTAGTGATAACACTGCTATTGCTGGAGGTAACCTGTGTTGATGATAAAATTCACCAGGTTTTTTTTTGCTTTGTTTTTTACTACATTAAAGTTGATCTTCCTTACATTTTTCAATTGGTCTAGTTATTCTGATTATATTCTCTTGTATTATTTATTTAAATTAGGACAATCTAAATTACAAAGAGAGTCTTAATAAGGAAACGCAGGATGTCTTCCAATAGAATACGTGTAGCCCTCCATAGAACTACCCACTCAATACAAATCTTTGAGTCATTTGAGTGGGACATTGTTATAATCTCAGAGTACCTGTATCAATCCTGATTAGCGCTGACAGACCAGAGGCGCGGAGTCTAACGGATTCCACGGCGTTTACCAAGAACCGCTGCAAAGCTGGATGAGCTTCACTGCCAGGAGCCCGCAGGTCGCGGCACTCAGGACTGCCTCAGGATGTAACACAGTGTCCGAACCACAAGAGGAGGTCTCCAGTGCAATGAAGAACCCGCTGCTGGACTGGGTATAACAAGGTGAACGCAGGAGAAGCAGTCAATCAATATGATGCAGTAGAGGATAATCAGACAAGCTGGGAACTGGTGCACAGATATCAGGCAGAGAGTAGTCAGACAAGCCGGGAACTGGTACACAGTTCTGGCAATGAAGTACACTAGGAGATTCCACAGACTTGGTCAGACAGGCAATACTGGTACACAGGGAGATCCAAGGGCAAGGCAGAACAGAGAACGACAGGGGAATCAGAGGCACAGCAAACTAGTTGCATTGACACCGAGCAAGTGTCAGTGCAGGTTTAAATAGGAAGAGGTTTGAAACTCCCGCCCCAGAGACCCGATCATGTGATTGAATCGGGAAGCCGATCGCGGAACTCAGAGACCAACGCTGGAACGAGTGACAGGTGAGTATCCAATCCGCACGATCCGAGCCCCGCTACTCGAAAACTAGCAATGATACTGCACATTAAAAATACCATTGATAACGTACACTAAAACGAGCCAACGTAGGAACGGAGAAAGGTAAGTTTTGTAACAGACGTTCATGGTGTAGAGTGTAGGCACCACAGTGTAATATGAGGGATTACTAGTGTGGTTATAAATGTAGGCAATGATGGACATAGTGTAACATGGGGCACTGCGTGCTACATTAATACCGTAGAAGAAAGATGGACATAGTCTAGCGCTATGTGCGGATTACAGTTCCCATTGCCACGCACCTTTCACTGATTCCATCGACAGCACACTTTTAGACTTGATCCCATCTCCAGCCCCATCTTCCACTGATCCAGGGCCGGATTTAGGGGGGGGCACAGGGGGCACGTGCCCTGGGCCCCCCTCTCTGAGAAGGCCGCCCCCGTCTGCCATCCACTGATCGGATCACCTGGTGATCTGATACTTCTCCTGCTGGTGCAGTTGCACCGCTGACACATGCGCCCACAGAAAAAATCCTTGTCAGCGGGCCAGATGTACAGCAGCACCGCAGCTGCTGTACATACTAAAATGGGCGAAATGGAGCAGCTGCGCATGTGTAGCTGCAGGAGCTCCTTACAGGCAAGGACCACTGTGAAAGACCTGAAGAGTGGGCTGATCGTGGCTGCCTAGGTGAGTCACACTTTCTCTGGCCAATCTTAGTTTGTAATAATAGTTCATTTAAATATATCATATACAATCTATTTTAATGAGGTAATGGAGAGAATAGGAATCGGTATGTTAAAGAAGAATCCCCTACTTTATTAATAATTATTAAAGTATTACTGAAGCCAGCCACTTATATTAAAGGTTGAATTAGATTTCAGCATGTATATATATATATATATATATATATATATATATATATATATATATATATATATGTATATATAAAATGAAAGCTTTAATATGAGAGACAGGCTTTGATAATTACTTTAGTAATGATTAATAAAATAGAGGATCCTATAGCATATCTGCTGCATCATGTATGTGTGTGTGTATACATATATATATATATATATATATATATATATATATAAATGGTATTTTTCATGTGCAGTATCAATGGTAGGTTTCATGTGCGGTATCAATGGTAGTTTCCATGTGCGGTATGAATGGTAGTTTTCATGTGCAGTATCAATGGTATTTTTCATGTGCGGTATCAATGGTAGTTTTCATGTGCAGTATCAATGCTGTTTTTAATGTGCAGTATCATTGCTAGTTTTAGCGTGCGGTATCATTGCTAGTTTTAGCGTGCGGTATCATTGCTAGTTTTAGTGTACGTTATCAATGGTATTTTTAATGTGCGGTATCATTGCTAGTTTTTAATGTGTGGTGTCAATACCCATTTTAATGTGGTGTTTTGATGATTGTTTTAATGTACAGTATTTTAGTTTGTGGAAGCAATGATTTTTCTTATGCAGACAACCTAAGCGAGCCCTCTTGGAGAGCTGTAAGTGTCATACTGTGGGCTGTAGGTGATGTAATGCAGGATGTGTCACTATGCCCTTAATTTTAGATCTTAGGGGCCCCCTGTCTTAAGTGTCCCGGGCCCCCCAAAGCCTTAATCCAGCTCTGCACTGATCCCATTGCCAGCACCCTCCCTGCATGGATCCAACTGCCAGACACCTTCGGGGATTGGTTTTGTTTCTAATCCCAAATTTGCAATGATCCCATTCCCACCCTCCCTATAAGTGATTCCATTGTCAGCGCCCTGTAGCGCTGATAACAGCTCCAACCCCTCTTGCACTGATTACATTGCCAACTTCTGATGTGTATTTTTGTTATTGTTAATTCAATGTGTGTACAGTATATTAATGTATTAGTGCATTGTGTGTACCTCTAATCAGTACAATGGACGTGGAAATCTGTGTGTTACTGAATGTGTGTCACTGGAAGGGAGCAGTTGCTTATAATACCAGGGAGATGCTCCAATGCATACCGGGTGCTGTCTGACTTGATACATTTTAAGACAATTACCCGTCTGTACTAATGAAATACAATTGTATCCTTTCCAACATAGCTCTGTCTCCTGCTTTCACTTCCCCTTTGTTTGCATTCAACAGTGTTTCACTTGCTATATTTAAGGTATATTAATGTTGATGTTTCCTGGCATGAATCTTCACTAATTACCAGAATATGTAACTCAAAATGGGTGATTTTGTGCTTTTCGGTATTTTTGACTTTGTTTACTAAGTTTAATAAGTATATAGCTGGAACAACAATGAATATAATACTATCATCATCATGACCATTTATTTATATAGCGCCACTAATTCCGCAGCGCTGTACAGAGAACTCATTCCCATCAGTCCCTGCCCCATTGGGGCTTACAGTCTAAATTCCCTGACACACAGACAGACTAGGGTCAATTTGTTAGCAGCCAATTAACCTACCAGTATGTTTTTGGAGTGAGGGAGGAAACCGGAGCACCCGGAAGAAACCCACGCAAATTACTATCAGATACATCCAAAAAAAACTCTACTTGTGTTTTTACTTAAAACATTTCTTCCATCCTAAGTAGTAGATCAGCGCATATCTATCCTCTGGAACCTCCACTGTTCTCACCCACTGGCACTCCCGGATTGCTGTACTTTCAAGGGTTTGGAGCCTGGAGAATTATTAAAGTGAGCAGATGCCATGAACCCAATTTCATGCAGCCAGTCTCCCAACTCAATAGGCTACATTTATTTTCCCAACAGGATTATTGGGGATATGAAAATGTTCTTTCAAAAGGGATTGCATACCTCATAGCTAATAACTGAGAAGTAAAAATAGCGAAAATACACACACAGACCTATGAAAAATTCAATTCCAGGACCTGTGAAATTGAGTGTAACTGAGATCTATTCCAGGCACGATATTGATCTGGGTAGCTCTACACAGTTAAGAGTGTGCCATGATGATCAATAATTATTTTTAGCAGTTTTTCCATCCAAACACACCCATGGCCAAGCAAACAAACATACAAACAACAATATGTTTACCTACAGAGAACACCAACTATATAGTCTCTGTGGATCATGTTTAATGTCCTGAACTTAATGAATACCAGCTGTTGCTGATACTTACACTATGTCCGGCTGTGTGTTATTGTTGATAGGAGCTGCGTTGGCTGTCTCACATGAGAACATTTATGACTTGTTCAGAGCTTTTAGTGGGAATGTGCTCCCGTGATGTTCCAGATGGTACACAATGAATGTAAGTAAAACACTCTAAATATTGTGCAGGTACTGGGATCATTCATCCTGGTTCCGCTTTTTTTTTTATATTACGTATATACATGTGCGTATCTTGCAGTCTGTTTTGTCCGTCTGCATACGGCAAGTAACATATATTCAGAGCCTACTTATACCCAGATTCAAATGGAAACATTTATTGAAATCTGCTTGTATTTGAATACGGGCGAAAGTGCGTGCAAGTTATGTGCGTTTACTTTTAAATACAGGTTGCGTTCATATTGTTTGAAGTTGTAACCGAGGACCATGTGAGCGAATTCTTGCTAACTGCTCATTAATGCTTGTTTAAAAGCACCCTTAACAAAACAACATCAGCTATTTATATAGCACCACTAATTCCTCAGCGCTGTACAGAGAACTCACTCACATCAGTCCCTGCCCCATTGGGGCTTACAGTCTAAATTCCTTAACACACACAGAGACACAGACTAGGGTCAATTTGATAACAGTCAATTTACCTACCAGTATGTTTTTGTATTATGGGAGGAAACCGAAGCACCTGGAGGAAACCCACGCAAACACAGGGAGAACATAAAAACTCCACACAGATAAGGCCATGGTCGGGAATTGAACTCATGACCTCAGTGCTGGGAGGCAGAAGTGCTAACCACTAAGTCACCATGCTGTCCACACCCTTAGTAATTTACTGCAGATAACATTATATAACAACATAAACATCCGCTAAAAGTTAAAACCTAAATAGATAATTTTTTAACACCTTCACTAGAAATAACTAAATGTAAAGCTAAATGTAAAGCTGGGTACACACTACACAGTTTTCATCCAATAATCGGCTAAATCAGCCGACATACGACCACAGGATCCTCATTTGCCTCCAGAACAGCCTCAAATCTTCGTGGCATGGATTCATAAAGGAGCTGGAAGCATTCCTTGAACATTCTGTTCCATGTTGACATGATAACATCACGCAGTTCCTGCAGGCTTGTCGGTTGCACATTCATATTGCAAATGTCCCATTTCACCACATCCCAAAGGTACTCTTTTGGATAGAGATCTAGGGATAAATGTATCATCCTCCGATTTCTGCATGTATGGTCTAACTTGTATTATACAGATGAATACTAAGTGATGATTGCTTTTAAGAAATCATAGTATACCCTTCAGATCTTTCAGTCAATGGGCAGAGCTACAGAAAAAGTGTGAAGTTTTTGGGAGGACATAGGAGAGGAAAAGCAGGTGTCCTTATCTTGGTAGACATTTAATGTTAGTAAGCATTTCTAAGCTTATTTTTTATACACTAGATTTGATTTTTGCTGTAATTGTTATTTACATACAAACGTCCCCTATTTCAGCCACTGTATAAATTATTAGCAACAATGTCAATATATGCAAACTATGGGCACCTGCCTCCTTATTGGTTCTATTATGATCATTTTATGTCATGTGGAACGTTGTTTATAATGTCTATTGGCCACTCACATTTCCCAGCCATCCCTATTGAAATCTGATCAATCTCAACTGGACTTTGATTAGACAGGGCTGTGGTTATTTCATATGTATTATTCAGCTCAGTAATACACAGGCTTTGAACATATATTAATTTGAAACAGTATCTTGCTTGCTGTTTATGTAAACTGGACACACATAAAACATCCCTTGCCTACGGCATTCTGGCATAAGTTGAAAGCAGACGAGGTCTAGGTGCAGCAGATAGTAAAGGAGGGGGACCATATTATATTTTAACGATAATACTAACCACTGTATACCGGGAACACTCCACAAGACCTCCCGTTTTGGAGATGCTCTGACCCAGTCATCGAGCCATCACAATTTGGTCCTCATCAAAGTTGCTCAGATCCTTACGCTTGACCATTTTTCCTACTTCCAACACATCAACTTCTAGAACTGACTGTTCACTTGCTACCCAATATATCCAACCCCTTGACAGCTGCCATTGTAATGAGATAATCAATGTTATTTACTTCACTTGTCAGTGGTTTTTAATGATGTGGCTGATCAGTGCAAATGAGCCCAGCGAAACAAAGATACTGCCATCATCAACTTCAACTTATCGATGTGCAAATATGCGCATCATAAAAGGTTTACCTTTAAGAAATGTGTAAGTGTGTAAGTCATAAAACAAGATGTGTGCACGCTCAGTGTGACAAATTGTACGTTTTTTGTTTTTCTTTTAAAGAGGTCAACGGTCAACGGTAAACATCAGTCAAAGATACAGTGAATAACAAAAAGCACATGAACACTCAAATAATTGAGCAAGGTGGGTGAGAAAATGCATTCTGCGATTTTACCTAAGGAAGAGAAGAGAGGAGCTGTAAGAAAGAGATTAGATAGTATCACCAGAGAAGGAGGCGTGTGGCGAGCCGCCAGAGAAAACGAAGAAAGACATAACGGAGCAGAAGACTGAATATAGAAGAAAGAGAAAGGAAGGGTAAGGTAGGGGGTAGAGGAAAGGTTCCAAGTGGGACAGTGTTGAAAAAGTAAAAATCATGTTAAATTTGGAAGTATGACGCCCATGGTGCCCACACTTTGTTAAACGATTTAGATGTATTGCGAATAATACTCGTTATATAATCCATGTGTACCAGATTCTGTTAATGATCGTCTGCAGTGTTGGTATTTTACGTATTGTTATATGGTGCACAAATAGTTCCGTCCAACTTTAAATCAAGCCCATGATTTGCACTTTGAATGCAGAAAATATAGTGACTTGCACAGAATATATCTGGCACTATGTTAAAAACATACTTCATTAGATATAAGGCCCCAAAGTTCTGCAAATACTTGAATACAGATATGTAAGATTGTAAAAACATGGACTCAATTAGTTATAACAGAAGACGTGCGCTAGCATGAGTCAAGCACAACAAGACACGTATGAGAGCGCTGAGAGAGGACGTGAGGAGAGAGAAAAGCAGAGAGCTGAGAACAGCCTTGTGGGCCCCATTAGAGAGTGGAAGAGAAGAGGAATAAAAGTCGAAAGTAGAGATGCTAAAGGGATGACGTTTTGTGGCATACAGAAAATATAGGTAGTGGACTGCACAGAATATACCTGGTGGTAGTGGTATATATACCTGGTGGTAGTGGTATATATACCTGGTGGTAGTGGTATATATTCCTGGTGGTAGTGGTTTATATACCTGGAGTTAGTGGTATATATACTTGGTGGTAGTGGTTTATATACCTGGAGTTAGTGGTATATATACTTGGTGGTAGTGGTTTATATACCTGGAGTTAGTGGTATATATACCTGGTGGTAGGGGTATATATTCCTGGTGGTAGTGGTTTATATACCTGGAGTTAGTGGTATATATACTTGGTGGTAGTGGTTTATATACCTGGAGTTAGTGGTATATATACCTGGAGTTAGTGGTATATATTCCTGGTGGTAGTGGTTTATATACCTGGAGTTAGTGGTATATATACCTGGAGTTAGTGGTATATATACCTGGTGGTAGGGGTATATATACCTGGAGTTAGTGGTATATATACCTGGAGTTAGTGGTATATATACTTGGTGGTAGTGGTTTATATACCTGGAGTTAGTGGTATATATACCTGGTGGTAGGGGTATATATACCTGGAGGTAGCTAGAGAATATACTTAGCAGTAGTCAGAGAATATGCCTATAGAATTGCAGAAATTATACCTGGCAGTAGGCACAGTTGTAACCAGAGAATATTGATATGGCAGTTTGCAGAGAATATACCTTGTGATATGCAGAGAATATACCTAGTTGTTAATAAATCCGAAGCAGTTTATTGTCTTGTTAGATATTCAGTTAGTCAATGTTCCTTGTTGAAATATACTCTGGCCTTCAAACTGAGTTTGTTGTTCTGTCTACTTACAATAACCAGTGAGCTAGCAATTGATGGAACATGGCCACTTACCCTACCTAGTAGTTCAGGACACCCCATTCCTGATTATGTATCCCTTCTGTGTTAAGTCAGACAAGGATGCAAATATCCTGAGTGATATAATTTCTAAGGTAAAGTTTCCCAAAGAGATGTGTGTGCTTCAGTTGAGTCAGGATATCTGTTAACAGAATAATTCAATTGTTTACCTAAGCAGAAAGCTTTTTTCCATATGGCAGATTACCTGAAAACATACATGAGTGTCTGTTTATGTGTTTTATTTCTGCTTTATTTTAAGCAATCTGTTTTGTATTTATACATCTATATGTCAGTTTGTTATCACCATGTTTATTCAATAAAGCATTGTGACCTTTTGTCATATTAAATCACATTTATTAATGTTCTGTCTTTGTGTTATTAAAAATAATAATGTATCAGGCTTGTTTTTTTATGTGCTACTTTTATTAAGGGTATTGTTTGGTTTACAGTATATCACAATAAATGATCCAAAACATACCTCAATCAGAAACAAAATCTGAGTAATTTGGAATGTCTTTATAGTCCCCAGACTACAATATCATTGAAAATCTATAGAGAGATCTTAAACATGCAATGAATGCAAGAAGACCTAGGAATATATAGGTGGACTCCACAAGTAAATATTTGTTAACTTTGTAGCTTGTCACCTCAACTTCTGCTTACTCATAGGGGACTTTAATAAAGTTGTGTAACATGCAATTTGAATGCTAAATATCTTTTTTCATGTTGGGTACAAGCTCATTTTTCATCACTATAAATTATATATCACTCAGCTTAGAGAGAACAATGGCCATACCTTGGTAATTAAATATTGCAATACAAGTCAAGTACTGCTGCACAAATATGAAGCATTTATTATGCCATTTATTGAAACAGCATTTCTGACACTTGACTGTGCATATAGGTATGTTTACAAAACTCCAGCAACTTTCCATGTCCCTCATTATGCTTTTTCAGCAAAGTTCCTGCTCATACCTATCCTAATTCTACATTACTAACACGTTAAGAATAGAGATGCTCATGCTCGTTGTTCTGAAAACCGAGCCCACCCGAACTTAGGGGATCCGAGTAGGCTCGCGAGCCGGCTCTGTACTTTTGTGCGTCCTTGGATCTGAATCAAGGCAAAACGTCATTGTTGCATTGTCAGATCTAGTGGGTTTTGGATTCCATAAGTACCTCCCTCCCCAGGAGATCCAGCTCCATTGCTCACACAGAAACAGGGGTAGCAGTGTTCTTGTCACTCTCCAGTCTCCAGTGACATTGCTCACACAGAAACAGGGGTAGCAGTGTTCTTGTCACTCTCCAGTCTCCAGTGACATTGCTCAGTGCCATTGCTCACACAGAAACAGGGGTAGCAGTGTTCTTGTCACTCTCCAGTCTCCAGTGCTATTGCTCAGTGCCATTGTTCATACAGAAACAGGAGGGGTAGCAGTGTTCTTGTCACTTGACAAAAATTTACTGGAAATGACTGAAAATTAATGTTATTGAGGATATTAATAATGTAGGAACAAAAAAAGAGCCAAATTATGTGATTTTAGCCCAAAAAAATAGGGATTTTAGAAAAAAAAATAGGGATCCAAAACCAAAACAAGTGAGGGAGGTTTTGCCAAAAACAAAACACAAAGTTAATCCAGATCCAAAACCAAAACCAAAACACGGGGGTCAGTGAACATCTCTAGTTAAGAATAGGTCACTGTTTCTAGATATGTAAATGACCTCTTCAGGCAGCTAACTCCTTATAAAATGCAGGTTCCCAATGTGTTATGATAAAAAATGGAGGCATTTCCCAACACGGAAGTTGAAGCTCAAAACATCCACCACATTCACCCAGGTTGCAATAAAAACAATTTATTAAGCCCTCAGGAAATCTGCTATTTAAGCGTGGATATCACAAAACACTACTGTGCCCTGTACAGATTTAAATACTCCCTCCTGATTGACTGCATAAGCCGAGATTTAAACAAATGACAATCTTTATATATTTCTTTGACGGGTCGGATTAATGCTATAAAGATAAACATCTTACCACGTTTGCTATATTTATCCCAGACATTGCCGGTTCGGGTCCCCCCTTCCATTCTTGCGGCATTTCAGACGGCGTGTGGCAAATTTATATGGGGAGGCAAAGACTTAAACGCACTACCCTGCCACAGCATGATGATCAAGGAGGGCTTGGTCTCCCACTTCTCTCTAACTACTACTATGCTACCCAGTTACACTATGTGATGGCATATTAACCTGGGCTTAAAAAAATGGGTGGATATTGAGAAAACCAAGACCACGGAGGCCCCAGTCCATCTTCCCTGGTTGTCCGGCACCCACAGACCTGCCTCGTTATACGAATGTCCCACAATCCGATTTACTCTCTCATATGGGATTCTGTGAACATTCTTTTCAAATTGGCTCCATATCCCTCTCCATTGACCCCAATATGGAGACACCATCAGTTCCCTCCAGGTAATGTAGACTCCATGATTGTACCCTGGAAATTCAGAAAAATAGATTGGTTTCTCCACATAATGGGTGAATTTGCTCCCCCCACATTTGCAGATCTCTCGGCGAAATCATTGCACTTTTTGTATCTACAGATCCGCAGCTTTATCTGTTCCCAAACGCATACTAAGAAGCTCCAGCAACTACTACCCTTTGAGCGCCACTGTATATATTCAGTGGGGCGCAGAAGAATTATATCAGTCCTTTATCGCTTTCTCCTCAAGCTGGACCTGCCCCCTTTGGATACCCACAAGGTGGCATGTAGGGGGACCTCGGAATGGTCAACAATTCTGAAACGCGTCGCTAAGGCATCCATTAATGTGAGTGTTAGGGAAATGGCTTATAAAGTGTACTCAAGATGGTACCTAGTCCTAACCAAGATCCATTGTATTTTCCCTACCACATCAGATAGGTACTGGCGAGGCTGTGGTGGACAGGGTACTCACTTACACATCTGGTGGGACTGTCCCTTTATCCAATCACTATGGGATATTTAACTCCACCAACTCACAGCTATTAATTTCCCTAGGGACCCTGCAATATTTTTGCTCAACAAAGCCGCCCCTTCTATAAGCAAACCAACGGACCGTCTGATACTTCAGGTTAGTCAAGTTTGTAAACTACTGATAGCCCGAGCTTGGAAAAAGACACTCTCCTCTACCTAACCAGAATTGAGAAGTAGATTATGGCACATCTCCTTCATGGAGTATATCACAGCCCTCCTTAACAACACCCTCCCCAAATTTCACAAGACATGGACCCAGGGGCAAACCTAGACTTTAATATTTAGGAGGGGCGATTTAGCATAATCACGCTCCTCCTTCATTCTGATTGGCCAGCTCTGGTTGGCCCTGCTCTTGATTGGCCCTGCCGCCTCCCATTTTGATCAGTGGTGTCTTGGAGCAAGTTAACATTAGGTTTGTGCCACTAGGGAGTGCAATCTGGAAAATCGCCCCTGGACTTGCCACTGCATGGACCCCATGGTACAGACTTCCCGGCTCTCTCATTCCAGCCTGCATGTAAATACGCACAACTGCCCCCCCCCCCAATATCGCCCTCCCCCCCATTTGTACCTCTCCCCCTCCCTAGTACTGTTTTACTCATTGAACATGTTCTACATTGTTGTCTTTTGTAAACAGTGTAAAAAACAAAGAGATTTAAAAACAATAAGACTTTATTAAGGAGCAGCATACATAAATCTAAGAATCAAGGAACAGAAATATTCTGCAGTGCCAATATGGTCACAAGGTACTTTGTGTGCGTCATAGAAAGATACAATCATTTGTGAAACACACAAAGATAACGATAATGTCTGTGCTATGCACAAAGATACGTTGGTTCAGCCATGATTTATAATTTACCATAAGGATGGCAATCAGCCACCTTCAGCGTTAGTTGCCTGGTCACATGCTGACTCAAACTGCAAACTCAAGTAGAGGAGTGCAAATAAAAGTGTCTGCTGGGCCCATGTCATGGGTTCAAAGACATTCTGATTTGTGTATAAAAACATTGGCACTAGGCGACATTATTATTTGTCTAAGGCTGTGTGTTACCTGAATCATATACATAAAATAAAGGGAGTATTTATAGTTAAGTACAAAAGTCCATCATTGCCTCTGTCACTTATCTGCTGCTAGTTGCCATGTTAGGAAAGAGGTGTTTCTAGCACAGCAAATATAAAGTGACTGACAGCTTGGGAAGCATATTCTGCAAAAATGCACAGTGTGGACTGTTCCATTCATTGACAGGGGCAGAGCCAGCAGGGGAGGGCTGGAAAATTTAGCCCTCGGGGGCAAGACTCAAGTTAGCAGCTTGTTAGGAACATTTTAAAGGAAAAAAATGCAGGTGGCCCAGTGATGCAGCCCAAGGTAGCCCTAGTCGATGCGACCTGCCTGTGGGGCAAGTGTCCCCCAACCCCTGAGAGCCAGTAATGTCCCTGAAATTCAAATGACTGGAGTCTCAGCTTTTTGACCTGTGTCAGATCCCAAGTAGAAGCTGAACTAAAGAGGTGGGAGGAGCTTCAGCTGTCTGTAATGGAGCAGGAGGAGGGGTAGTACTTTTTAACAGAGCTGCAATAGGCTAACACTGAACAATGAGCGTTTTTGGGTTGGTTTTTTAATTGTGAATCTTACCTGCCCGACTTCATCCATTTCTTGTAATTTCCATGCACAATGAAAAGTGCATTAGGGCTAATACACATCAGCGTCTATTCATTTGTGTTGTGCTTTTGATTACCTTCTCTAACGTATTGTGGTGAATATAGCCCCACTCCCTGGAATGCACATTGATTCTTTTAGTAATAAATGGGAAGTATTAGCTGTTGCCTGGCTTGGTAGTATCTGGTAAAAACAAACAAACTATACAGACCTGTTTCAGCACCACTTTAAGCCCCTTAACCAATGATTTCAAAATACATGCGTTTAGTAGCTTTTTTAACACTAGCGAATGCAGGTAAATGTAAGACAGGTACAACCAAATGGTGAAGTGCTTTTGTAAATAATGTGCCTACTAATTCCATTAAATGAATGTATGATAAAAAATTGGAATGAGGTTTATTCTTGTTGCTGCTGTATCTTTTGACTTTGCTGCTTGATGACTGCTTCTCTCCTTCAAATCAATGTGGTTTGTATTTTTAGTGACAGATCATCATCATCATTTATTTATATACCACCACTAATTCCGCAGCGCTGTACAGAGAACTCACTCACATCAATTCCTGCCCCACTGGAGCTTACAATCTAAATCCGCTTACACACACACACACACACACACACACACACAGAGACTAAGGACAATTTAATAGCAGCCAATTAACCTACCAGTATGTTTTTGGAGTGTGGGAGGAAACTGGAGCATCTGGAGGAAACCCACGCAAACACGGGGAAAACATACAAACTCCACACAGAGAAGGCCAATTGAACTCATAACCCCAGTGCTGTGAGGCAGAAGTGCTAACCACTAAGCCACCGTGCTGCCCACAACCTCATCCTGGACAACAAAGAGTGAGCTAACACCATCACCTGTATATACACAGATATGTTGTTTAATACATTGTTATTGTGTACAAGCTTTTATTCTATTTTGGGGATAAGATTTTTTTTTTTAAGAATACTGCACTATTACTGTTCCCTATTGTACTACATATGTCCTGAGCTATAGTGTATCATACATCATATACTGATGATACACCATACAGCTCAGACTGTGGAATACACCTTAGAGGTCATCAATGCAGACAAGTTCATACCAAGTTTTTGCTGGCATATTCATTTAATGAAATTAGTGGGCACACTTTACAAAAGTACCATTTGGGAGCCTCTGTCTTACTTTTACATACAGAACCTGGCAACCTGTTGCAGAAAGTCATTTCATTTCAATTAGATATTTGCATATTTTATCATATTTTATTGTTCTTTTTAAACATCATTACCTAATATGGACTGGTCATTTTGCGACTGCTGTTAAATACAGTGCCTATCTTGGTAACTACATTCAGAGATTTTGATTCACTGTATGTTATTACGGTGCCTATTTTATCTGCCCCCTTTTATTTATTTTTAATACTAGAAAAAATGTGTAACTGGGTATTGTAATACACTCTACTTGCAGTGTGCAGTGTTTGGTTGGCAGTGCAATTTTTCCAAAGCTGCCTGCACTATTTATTAATTCTGTGAATGCATTGGTAAGGGTCCTTACTGTTCCTCTCCAATAATTTGGTAATAAATTTCAGGCAACTAGCCAACAGAGATGGATCCCTGTGACCAGCATTCATTTTACACACAGAGCTGATCTAACTAGCATAAATACCCTGTGATTATTGGGAGACATTTAAAAAAACAAAACAAAAAAACAGCATTCCTAAATTAAGACAGCAGACAGAATGAAAACTAAATTTGCCTGTAACTGAACAACCTCTGGCCATGTCAGCAGTAATTCTTGTTCTTTTTTACTCTACTTTCCAAAAATTATGTTTGAAAAGTGTTGCTACAGTCTTATAATTATAAAAAGTCTTTTTATAAGTGTCCATTTGTGTGATCTTATTTCCTGAATCTAACATACACAAAAAGTAAGCGGACAATGTTTATTTCTTAGAAAGACTAAATGACTTTATATTATTGAGCTTACAGACTTGCACTGATTGGGAGGTCAGAGTATATTTGTTTAAACACTTTATAGTCAATCTTTTGCAAAATTGGATATATAATTTAGAGAGGTAGGATCTTTACTCACACTCCAAAATACCAAATACTGCCTAAATACACTCACTACAAGAGATACCATAGGTGCCTTGAACACCTTCATTCTAGAAAGATTTTTGCAAAATTGCACAATTTTCCATATTTAGCAATTGGTGCAATAGTGACATTTGTATATCTGTCCTTGTAATAAATGGTATTCAAACAAGTTAAATGTATGACCAATATATCATACAGAGATGATTTTGACACCATAAAATTCCAACATCAGTGTGAATGGAGCCATACATCACATCTCTTTGCTGCAGAAGGTCTCTTCTTATTATTCTGTCTAACTAACATCAAGACACTGCCCCTGTAACTCCCACCCAAACCGGAATCAGCACTCTTTGCTCCTAAAATATTCTGTGCTGCTGTATTTTAAATGTTTTTAGCTAGTGGTTATTTAGCCCTGGTAGTGTATGGCTAGCAACCTCCTGCATCAGGGGCAAACAGGGCCGGATTAACCCTAGGGCTAACTGGGCTACAGCCCAGGGGCCTCGGGCATCCAGGGGACCCTTGAAAGTGCTCAGCAGCATTATTGATCGGTCGGCGCGATCAATGCTGCTGAGCACTTTCACTGCAGTTCTTCCCCGGCGCGCTGTAGTCTCCTTGCTGAGGAGATCTTGTGAGTCTCACTCTCACGAGATCTCCTCAGTAAAGAGCGTACAGCGCGCCAGGGAAGGACTGCAATGCCAGGAGAAGAGGTAAGTGCCTTGGGGGCGGCTCGGCTCACCAGGGGGGGGGGGGGGGGGGGGGCTCGGATCACGGGGGTGCTCTCACGGGGGAATGGAGGCCCCCTTAGCCCAGACCCTTAATCCGGCCCTGGGGGCAAACACTAGTTAAGTGGCCCATTGATTAGGTGCATGGACATGGTTAAATGAGATTGGCTGATTCCCAGTGTTAGGCCAGGAGGCTTGGCAGCAGCCGGGCACCTGGCCAGAAAAGGGCGATGCCACAGATCAGATGAGATGATTATGTGATGCTAACTTCCAATTCTGGCACATCCCCTTTGACTAGGTAAGTTCCACTTATGCAGACACCCTGCCAATCACAATAAATGTTGCAGTTCAGCCAAAGCAATACATCCCATTTTACATTTATATTTTGTAATTTATATTGTATTGCTAACTCTACTTTGAAAGCATGAACTGTAATTTTTATTAAAAAATAAATTTTTTAAAATAGCATACTTTGTTTTAATGTATTCTCCATGATTTAGGAGAATGGGTCACAATTTTTTATGAGCTGAAAACATGCAAAAACAACCTGTAACCAAAGTATTAAATATGTATAAAATGCAGCTTCTTACATAAACAATAATATTACTTATAGTCAGCTGGAGTCTTCTGTAACATTGAGCTGAACACAAGATGAACATTTCTATTGTTTTTCATTACTTCAAATGCATATGCAAATGTGGGCTGTAGACATGGTATGCCAGGTCTGCTCTTTAACTCCAGTCTGGTAGATGGGAATCGTGCACTGATATATGCAGTGTGTTACTGAAAATGAGTACAAGGTGTAACAATATATTATTCTTGCAGCATATGATATCACAGTGATAGTATTACTAGAATAGAAGGGGATAGAATGGAACAGCATAAGCCATCGCAGGGCAATATATATTGACATATGTAGTAAATAGAAAAGGTATAGGCGCCCAATAGCGAGCAGCACGTTGGCGTAGTGGTTAGCACTTCTGCCTTATAGCACTGGGGTCATGAGTTCATTTCCCGACCATGGTCTTATCTGTGAGGAGTTTGTATGTTCTCCCTGTGTTTGCGTGAGTTTCCTCCGGGTGCTCCGGTTTCCTCCCACACTCCAAACTCCAAAAACATACTGGTAGGTTAATTGGCTGCTAACAAATTGACCCTAGTCTGTGTGTCTGTGTATGTTAGGGAAAATAGACTGTAAGCCCCAATGGGGCAGGGACTGATGTGAGCGAGTTCTCTGTATAGATTAGTGGCACTATATAAATAAATGGTGATAATGCTAGTGTATTATTTCACAGTTGTGTTGTAAAAAATATAATAGAGCCAAGACCACCCGTACCAAAAGTGTGATAAAACGTAAGCTTATCTGTATTAGCCAAATTGCTTTTTCTTGCTGATGCTCCTTTTGTCATGGTCCTTCAGTTGCAGGACCTCAGTTAAGGTATATAAACAATGAAGAACCACATAGTGTAGTATATATGAAAAAAAATATTTTAATAATACAAAATAATATCATAAAACAATGATAAAAACAGCATATCTGTAAAAGTCCTTGGAGCCCTTTATGCTGTATAACATCTATTGTTGCCAATATCTCTGATGTCCTGGAATGTCGCCAACGCATTTAGTCTATGTGACTTCCTCATTGACACATTATAAAGCAGCAAAAGGCATACTGAATAGAATATTGTGTAGAATAGTGTGATCATTCGCATAGTAGGGCAGCATACAATTCCTCAGAGCATTGAATAGTGATATAGGGAATTATAAGCAAATTATGGCAATGTAAAGTGACACCAGATAACATTTGCAGCATACTGATTTGCAGAACTATATATTACAAAACATAATAAATGAGTATATTATGTTAGAATGCAATATGCAGAGAGCTATATATAGTGGCACAATATATTGTATACACTCTCAGGATTATTAAAATACCCTAATATTACCACAATAATATCCCAGATATTCAGCGGTGCCCGGTACCATGCTCACGGTACGGATGAGTATATCAGTAGTATCCTGTGGCCATTCTCACAGCAAGTATATCAGAGGTGCACTTGAGCACAATATGGATGGAATTAACAGAGCAAATTACAGATATACAGAACATTTCAGCATCAGACATGAGTACTGTTGAGCATAATAATAAATGCATGGACACAATTAACAGAACAAATTGCATGGCTTATAGAAAAAAAATCATCATCAGACATGACAAGGACAGCATCAGGCAGATGGCAGACTGACATGAGTCATAAGGTAGAGTGGACCCTGCCCATTGAAAGCTTACATTCTAGAGGGGGTGGGGGGTCAAGAGAGACAGTAGGATTAAGGAGGACAGTTTAGTTTGGGATCGTGGCTGACTGATGCTGGGAAATGAGAGGAAGGAGGAAGTTGCTTAGGAGTGATTTGACATCACACATTGATATGTGCAGATGTAGAACCAAAGACTGGGCCATAATCAGTGTGTAGACTGAATAATAAGCCGCAAGAGAAGTTAAATGTACAATCAGGGGTGAAATTAAAGCTGGTTATAAAATAGTAGTAAGACGCATAAGAGTTAACAAAGCTACAGCGCATATATTGACAAATTAAGTTGTTTTTCTGCATCTTAGACAGAGTTGCTCAAGGTATATGGGGAAACATGTCTAAAATATTTTATATAGCGTAACTTATCTAAACTGAAATGTGCCCTCCATGATGGGAAACGGGGAAGTTGTGGTACTGTAAGTCTACACCAGATAAGATGTGGCAAGGTCTACTTGGATTTATGCCTGTATCTGGGGGGATGTTGGGTGATGTGAGTGGTCCTGTCATATGCGGAGATATTAGTGGTCTAAGGTCTTATATGATGCTTTATCTACGTATTAGTTTGTCGTTTTAGGGCATAAAATGCTTGCAAAGTTAAATGTAATCACCATTGTTCTGATTGAATTGAATGGTCTGTATTGCGCATACAAGAATAAATCGAGCATATACTGAAGAGACTTTGGGCTAGATTTACTAAGCTGCGGGTTTGAAAAAGTGGGGATGTTGCCTATAGCAACCAATCAGATTCTAGCTGTCATCTTACAGAATGTACTAAAAAAATGAAAGCTAGAATCTGATTGGTTGCTATAGGCAACATCCCCACTTTTTCAAACCCGCAGCTTAGTAAATCTAGCCCTTTGTCTTTGAATTATTCCTGAAAACTTCCATAACAGGGCACGTGAGGTTTCAAAGGGCATGTAATATAATGCCACCATATGTATTATTTTGGTCCCCAGAACCTTCAGTGCTCACGTCCAAAACCTTGTTGTCTTGTCCTTCTTGGTGACCAATACAAAAGAGGATGCCCATGGACTATGCATTGGCTGGATCGCCCCTAGTACTTCTGTACCTCCTTGTATATGTCCTATTTTTGCTTCTGGTGTGACCCGGTACGCGGGTTGCCTGATTGGCTTTTGCTCACCAGTTTGCATATGGTGCATCACCAAGGAAGTCCAAATAGATATGAATTCAGCTGCGCCCTCTTATAGTCACCCAGTTGTTCAACGAAGAAAAATCCTCACCACCTTCACTTGGAACTGGGAAAGGGGGTGAGAGAGCCAAGGGGGTTCTGGGAAAGGGGGTGAGAGCCAGGGGGTGCTGGGAAAGGGGGTGAGAGAGCCAAAGGGGAAGGGGGTGCTGGGAGAGGGGGTGAGAGAGCCAAAGGGGAAGGGGGTGCTGGGAGAGGGGGTGAGAGAGCCAAAGGGGAAGGGGGTTCTGGGAGAGGGGGTGAGAGAGCCAAAGGGGAAGGGGGTGCTGGGAGAGGGGGTGAGAGAGCCAAAGGGGATGGGGGCGCTGGGAGAGGGGGTGAGAGAGCCAAAGGGGAATGGGGCGCTGGGAGAGGGGGTGAGAGAGCCAGGGTGGCAGGGGGTGCAGGAAGAGGAGTGAGAGAGCCGGGGGGTAGAGGGTGCAGGAAGACGTGTGAGAGAGCCGGGGGGAGTAGGTGGTACAGGAAGATGTGTGAGAGCCAGCGGAGAAGGTGGTGCAATTCTATAAGGAAGGTGGTACATTCTTAAATTTCTGCTTCGACCACTGCCCCCTGTTCCTGCTCCCGACTGCCTGTGTGAGCTGACAGCTGCTGATCCCTCCTCGCCCAGCGCCCAGTAGGAGAACAGAACACAGGATACCATAATCAGGTAAGTTCATATATTTTCTCGTGTGCAATGTGTTTTTAACCATCCTTTCTTGAACTGGGGACACTACAGCGTATCCAATAATGTTTAACACTATGTATTGCTAATTATTACGCTGTAATGTTTTTTGCATATTTATCTGTACAGAGATTTTTAATTAAGAGGAAAAAACATTGCTTGTCATAAATTTTATCTGTAATTGTGTCAATATATCTATTTTTGTTTGCATTGTAAATGATGTATTAAGCTACTCTTGGGACTCACACTCAGTATCTGATATGCTTTACCAATTTTTATTTGTGAATGAGTTTTTGTCTGGGCTTTACTAATGATTTGGGGGCACTACTATGGCATAATGTTATTTGGGGTCACTATTGTGGCACAATATGATTTGGAGGCACTGTTGTATGGTATATGTTTTGGGGGCACTACTATGCCATAATATGATTTGTGGGCACTTCTGCATGACCAAATATGAATTGAGGGTAATACTATGCATAATATGACCTTGGGGCACTACGATGTGGCATAATATGAACTGGGCAAACTACGGTGTGGCATCATATGAACCTCTGCCAAAGGCAAGTCTTTCATTGTTGAATATGATGGGAGCCCAAAGAAGTTGCTGTATCAGGGCCCAAAATTCCTCTTGTCAGCCCTGCCTGTGAATCAAGGGGGTAGACGTCTCCAGGTAAATAATCTAAATGTTTCCTATCTAATCAAACTGATGGATCACATCCAATTATTTCTCACCCACCTCCTCTATCCCCCTTAATTTATATACTGTGTTATTTAAAATGAATAGAAAAGACGCATATCCAATTACTGTAGTAAAACAAAAATATTTTTCTGACATTTTGCTGTAGATGGAAATACTTTTAATGCGGCCGTGTGGGTTCAACTGATCATTCAATAGTTATGTTTTTTTTAGATATATGTTAGTTTTATTTTATGTGGAATGATTCATGAAAACTCTGCCATTACTATTTAATTGAGGGAAAAGGGTACCTGTTACCTATATGTGTGTAAGTACTCTGTTCGTTGTTGCTATTTTGTGGGAGATTTGAAAAAAGCAAAACATTGTTTCCTACAGTGGCGTCTGTATAATTGGTGGTATTGCTGTAGTATGGGGCGGCGTGGTGGTGGCAATGTTGTAGTGTGTTTGGGGCTTAGTATTGCTAATAAGTATGATAGGGTATTGCTGTAATGTGGTGGGGTGACGCTGGATGCCGGTTGCTGTAATGTGGGGGTGATTGATGTAGTATGAGTGTTTGTGGGGGGTTATTTATTGTTGTAATTTGGGTACTAATAATACATTGTCATGGTATTTATTGATGTAATTGGGATGCTAACAATGTAATGTTGAGGGTCATTAGGAGAAATAAATACCCCCCCCACACACACACACTCATACTACATCATGTTGTACTGCACCAGCAATGTGCACTGCACCAGCATCAGTGTGCAACAATATAGTGCATGGAGCCCACAACACGTGGGCCTGTGTGCTTTAAATGCCAGGGCTGATTTTTAGTCCCAGTCCGGCCCTGAGTGGAACTCACTAGAATTTTTCAAGAGCCACTAATAGGTACTAACTAGTGGGCTGCAACCCAACTGTAGTATGAGTGCATTAGTTAACTACAACCAACTACCTCCGCTGTCCCCATCCACCTCCCTTATTTTTTGACAGGCCGCCCCATTGTGCGCTCTGCTCCTATGTTGCTCAGACTGGAAGTGAGGAAATTTGGACACAATTTCTCTCTGATCACAGCATTCTGGCGCATTCCATCTGACATCTCAGAGTGCTCCGAGGAGACTGTATTATAGTGAAATCAGTGGTCCTAATGGAGGTGCAGATGGTGGTGTGCCACACCGCCACTTCTCCTACTGCCGTAGCTGTAAAGTTATAACATTCCATTCACTTACATTCCCATTACATTTTTCATGTCGACACTTCTAAATTTACACTTTGACCACTGAATGAGATAATAAAAATGCATAAGGTTAAAAACTTTAACGACCGAGGAGGGCCACATAGCGGGTACCGCTGCTCTAGCAGAATATATCTAACACTAGCTCCAGCGGAAGGATCTTGCTACTAGTGAGATGTAAAATTACAGTTTCATCTGCCCGATGTCAGTGGTTTGAAACCCACATCACTAATAACTGTTTGTGCAAACAGTTGAAATTAAGCAGTTGACAGTCTGTAGGGGCACGGATGCAAGCCAGCACCTAAAAAAAATTCTTGTTTTGCTTTTTCCTCACCCCCTTCTTAGCCGCAGCGCTCTGGGGCCACCAAATTTGGTTAAAAAACTATTTACATAAAAAAAAAAAAAAAAAAGTCCACGGCTGAACAGTAAAATGTTTCTGTGAGAGTCCATTAAACAGCCCTAGTCACTAACTTTAATCAACAAACAGTAATCATAAATATATTCTAAACGTTTAACCCTATCCTAAATATACTCAGGCATCAGAAGCATGGTGGCTCAGTGATTAGCACTTCTGCCTCACAGCACTGGGGTCATGAGTTCAATTCCCGACCATGGCCTTATCTGTGTGGAGTTTGTATGTTCTCCCCGTGTTTGCGTGGGTTTCCTCCGGTGCTCTGGTTTCCTCCCACACTCCAAAAACATACTAGTAGGTTAATTGGCTGCTATCAAAATTGACCCTAGTCTGTCTGTGTATGTTAGGGAATTTAGACTGTAAGCTCCAATGGGGCAGGGACTGATGTCAGTGAGTTCTCTGTACAGCGCTGCGGAATTGGTGGCGCTAAATAAATAAATGGTGATGCTGATTATTATACAATGAACACATAAGACAAAGTACAACCCAGTTTCAGAGAAATCACAGCAGAGGCCAGTCAGGAAACAAAATGCAATACGTGTAGTCAATATAATACACCAGTGAACCTCTTCCCCGTATATAAACAACCACCTTTTCTATGCAGTTTGTGTCTTTAGTTCTTTGACTTTGCTAATATAATGGAATATAATATGGGAAGACGACACATTGAGTCAGAGACTAATACGCATGCGCGGAAATAAGAATACCATTAGAGGGCGGGGGCTCAGGGGCAGAGATCACGTGGGTGGGCGGAGCTCGCCAGGCGAGATCCTTCCTCTCTGTCTAGCTCCTGCCTCCTATCCATAGACTGCTTGCGCCGTCGGCGGCAGCAGCAGCAGCTGAGCGGAGTCTTGCGCGTTGTGTCACTGCGCCCTTCTGCATTACGCCTCTGTCACCTCCAGCACCCGGCTGTGGTGGTCACTGACTGCCCACGGACTTCCCACCAGCGGGTCAGAGCGTCTATAAGAGAGGAAGGAAAGTTCCTGAGCCGCTTTCTGTATACAGCTGCATTACAGCTGCCTGAGGGAGACATTCACAGTCCACTCTGTGCCAGCTGTGGGGGGGTCACTGGCACCCTTGTGCCACTCTCATTGTAACCCTTTCCACCCCACCAAGGATGTTCCAGTGAGACCACCCACCTCCTTTATTCTCATCACCTCTATCCTGCTGCTGCACGACCCTCCAGACAATGAACTGTGCCCCCTCCTGCTGAACACCAGCTTCATTGCCAGCACCCTCCTATGGATGGAAAATAAAAGATCACGGCTATGTCAGGCCACATAAGCATCTCTTTGTATATGTTGGTGCTTTGCGCCAGAATTGGATTATAACTGCATAATATGCATTAAGTAAAGATAATATCTGTCCATTTTCTGCAAAGCTGTTTTCTATGTAAGGAGTGCCAAGAGCTGGCTTTTTAATTTCTATTCTTTTTCACTAAGCACTTTTCATCAGCTGCTTAAGAAATAACAGTGGTAATTGGTTTAACAGGTAATGATGTAAGGCTATTATTACACATTGCCCTGGAGAAGAACCTTTTGCAGCCACACTGATAAGGGATATAGTTTTGCATTGTTGCACTTTTGTTTCTCTATTTATATACCAAAGGATTGTTTTGATAACAAAAGTAACACGGGTTGAAAATGATTCCAAGGCGGCTGCTGCAGCATCTGAACTGTCTGCCTTTGCTGGTCCTCTTGTCCTGTGCAGTGGTCCATAGCGGCTCTGAGACCACCAATGTGGAATATTACAATGCCATTGTGAATGTGACAGCACAGGAACCAGGCAGCAAATCTGTGCTGGATGGTGGTCGTTACGGGCTGGACTCCCCGGTAACTGAAGCAAAAGGGATCATTGTGACACCTGTCAACCTCCAAGGAGGTATTTATTCCTTGTTACCTTTTATTAATATTTTTTTTTTCTATTTTTCTGCATGGAAGCTTTGGCACTGATATTACAGTATATGCTAACACTATAGATTACAGTATATGGCAATACTATATACAATTTAATGCAGAATTGCGACAGCATTTTATAAGTTGGATTAATCAGGAAAATTACTACATTTAGGTGAAACCTTTTCATGTTTGCTAACAGACTAAATTTAGATTGCAAGCCTTCAATGCTACGTTGTTTTCCGTAACTAGGAATAACTAGTCCTGAAAGCTTGCCATTAAAATTTTATAATAAATATTTGTAATAATGCTCTTTTTTCCCCTGACGTTATCAGTAACTAATAAAGAAAAATATATGCTGTTTGTAGTTAAATAGAATTTTACATTAGAAATATTGGAAAAGTTTTTTAGTTAAAAAATAAATAAATCCAAAAATCTAAAGGAAGTTGTTTTTGGTGAGGACCATGTCTACCACCTGTGGTCTTGCACCTGCCCTCCGCTATGTAACCTGTCATAAATTTGCTTTTCCCCCTGCCCTGTTACCTGGTGTAGTCTTGCATTCAAGAATGCGTTCTTCATATTTGACTTTGGTCATAGACTCACCCCATTCTTCATCTGTTTACGTTGCATATTCTAATTAGCAGGATGCTTTCTGCATAGTAGAGGCATATTTAAAATCCTGTCATAAAGAGCCATGACGTGCTGTAATCCATACCACCCAATCAAATGTTCGTTTTTATTCAGATTATTGAAAGCTGAATGGTTGCTATGGGTTACACCACATGTTCTATTTGCCCTATTAAACAATAATAATAAAACGCCCTATTGTCTCAAACCTCTTTATCCCTCCAACCAGCTTTTTTTTTATTTTGATGTTGAATAATTGTGCTTTTTTTAAAAAAATTGCCTTGGCTCATAAAACAGTTTAGTAGACCAACTAAAACTTTAGTTGGTGAACTAAAGATTAAGGTATGTGTACAGAAGGACAAACAGCTGCCTTAGGTTCTCTTGGTTTTTAGAACAGCACTGTTTATACAGAAAATTATTTAGATGGTACTTTCTACGTGCTGCTGTATTCCTGCGAAATAAGGCTCTTTAGACTTTTAACTGAATTGAAAGCTAAAGGTCATTTCTTTTCTTGGTCAAAGAAAATCTATCTGGATGTTTTACTGTGTTAAGTAAACTCTCTCTAACAGTGTTTATTTAACGATTACCTCTTTGACAGATCGGTTGTCTGTATACGTTCACATACAGTCCTCCTTCAATGTTCAGTGATCTAATATTGCATATGTACAGGATAGATATTGATTAAGTACGTCCTGCGGCCCTCCAGTACAAAAAGAAAAAGATAAAAACTAGCCCCAAAACCTCTGCCAAGCAGTCCTGCGCGATATTGACACATTTTCCTTGGCTGTCAGACTCCAACACAATTGTCATACATGATATAAGTTACTCCAAACACACACAAACAATTCTTCATCTCGCACTCATTCTGTCTGTGCATCACTGACCCTATCTATCCTTATGCCCACTTAAGTGCAGATTGTACTATTGGGTTTGGGGTTTAAAGCTAAAATGGGTACTTATGCTCTATAACTATATAACCTTGAATAGAGTGCACATATTTGGCATTGCTGTACTCTGACAATCTAAGCGATCGAGCGCCTGCATACATTTCCCAAGGTAATGGTAAGTAAGATATTTGCTAAGTTCTGTCTGTCCCAGAAAAAGAGACTACGAAATAAAAATAAATAACAATTTAAACTGAAATGGTTAACAAATCCCCTCAGTTGAGATCTGGCACAAAGCAAAGTTACCACTTCCCATAGCTGTGTTTTTGTAATTGCTCTTGTATTACAATAATGCATCTACAGTTTACAGGAACAGTAATATTTATTTTTTTTCTTTACTGGAATAGTTTTTATTGAGTTTTGCAAAGTTTCAAATACGGGTACAGAAAAAAAGGGGAAAGGGAGGGGGTTAAATTGGAGGAGGTGGGAGGGTACATAGTAGGGAAGGAACACAACAGTAGATGATATACGCTGAATCTCATATGACAGTAACATTTTTGAGATTGTTAAGCCTAATGGATTAAATGTGGTTTAAATTCCCAGTTAAATATTTTCGAAAACATAGTTGTGTTTATGCTGGATATTTAGGGTAATATTGACACATCCCTAAAAACAGCAACCAGCAAAACACAAATTGATACCCTATGTTTTTTGTTTTTTGAGTTGCATTATATGGATCAGGTGGTTTTGAGATTTTTTGCTATATGGTCATGTGACGGTTTCACTATAGTCTAACTCATAACCAACTAACGGAACAAACATTCCCCCCAGAATGCATTGCTCAGCCAAATGGTTTGGTTTTCATGAATGCACACACAGGTTATTTCCTTGAGAAGGTTTCTGAGACATATGGTTGTATTGACTACCTGTATCGTGAGATCCTACATACAAGGTCACTCAACTGTCTTGTGCCAGTCTGTTGGTTTTTATAAACATTAGAAGTGCAGCAGCAATTTTGAGGCACCCCAGCTGACATGCTTGAACTCTGAAGGAATAAAATGTTTGTAAACAGTAATAAATATTCTCCTGTATGAAGTCTGTTTCATGTTTAAGGTTTAAAGCTGCAATACCACCTAGGAAACCATCTCCCTAGCCAGAGAATGCTGCATGCAGCCATTCTTCCCGAGATCTTGTTGTTTTGTAATACACAACCAGCAACCTCACCATATTTAAATGGCAGTGGAAGGGGTGTGAGAAGAACAACCAATGACAAGCTGCAATCCCTTGATTGCGTATTGTGATTGGTCCTTCTGTCAACACACCCTCCCCGTTTTGTGGCAGGGCTGTGAGACATACAGGGGACCCCTGGTGGAGGGGCGCTTTAGGAAAATATTTTCCAAGATGGTGGCAGTCCAGCTTTGAACGTCATCATAACTTCTTTATATTTTGGATAATAATGTGACCTATTTTTGTTCTATATTTACATAGCACTAGCATATTGCTTTGTAAAGAATCTTTTAATCATTCACCTCAGTTGCTGCCACATTTGAGCTTAGTCTAAATTCTTTACCACACAAACACTCTTGTTAACTTAAACCTACTAGTAGTATGTTTTTTTTTGTTTGTTTTTCTTTTTTGGACTGTGGGAAGAAACTGGAGCACCCAGAGGAAATCCATGTAAACATAGGGAGAACATTTAAACTCCACACAGGCAGAGGGCCCTGGTTAGATTAAATCCCATGACTCCAACATTGTGAGGCAGCAATACTAGCCACCGTGCTGCCCATTGTATCATGTATTGTGTGTATTGTACAACATATGCTAATATATGTATAAACTCCTGTAAGTATTATCTGTATAAATTGTGAGTTCTGATGTCATTACTTTAAAGTTTATTCTACTATAAATTATTATGACTATTTGAAGTCACTTTGAGTTTCTGTGACTTGTATAAAAACACCCAGCGGCCTTGTGGATATATGAAGAGTTCGACATTTGAGCGGACCTTTTTGAAGACCTGGGGCTAGATTTACTAAGCTGCGGGTTTGAAAAAGTGGGAATGTTGCCTATAGCAACCAATCAGATTCTAGCTGTCATTTTGTAGAAGGTACTAAATAAATGAAAGCTAGAATCTGATTGGTTGCTATAGGCAACATCTCTACTTTTTCAAACCCGCAGCTTAGTAAATCTAGCCCCTGAACTGAAAACCTCACAATTAGTTTTTGGTTCAACCATTGTGGTGTGTATTTTAACTGCTAAGCCAAAAACCCCTATACGATGGATTGCTGCTATAGTAATACATTTCATTAGGTGCTTTTCTTATCCATGTTTTTATCTTCTGTTTTTATACGTTGGGGCTATAATTTGCTCACATGATACATTGCTATTTATGCTTTTATTATATAGTTTGAAGTTTATTACCCCTGTGTTAAAGTGCACTGAAATATACAAAATGTTGGCAGCCATCTTGTGGGGAGAAACCAATATTCATTCCAATTCCCTAGGAAGCAGTGACATCACTGTGACACTTGGGGGTATATTTACTAAATTGCGGGTTTGAAAAAGTGGAGATGTTGCCTATAGTAACTAATCAGATTCTAGCTTTCATTTATTTAGTACTTTCTACAAAATGACAGCTAGAATCTGATTGGTTGCTATCAACATCTCCACTTTATCAAACCCGCCGTTTAGTAAATCTAGCCCTTGGTGACATCCATCAGGTCATATTCTCATTAATGTTTGATCAGACCACAGAATGGCTGATAACATTTCATTAGCTTAACTATAGATGTACATTTTTAACTTTTAGGTATGTAATACATTTGTTTACATTTTTGTTTAATGTCTGTGATCGCCTGTACAGTACTTTATTCCTCGTATGCCTTCTTGATCTTTCTCCTATGTTTTTTTCTTTAAGATATTTTCAAGTTCTTCTGCTTTTGACTGATTTTTATATGGTATAATGTAGTTTTTACACATGTTGGATATTAGAAGTTACAGGAGTCTGTGACCATATGGGGGGAATTCAATTGGCCGCGTTACTTGAAAAAGTAATGCGGCCTGTGCGTTATTACGGTAATAGCGTGCGTAAATACCGTTATTATGTTAGTTGTAACGCCGGCTGTTTGCTCGCAGCTCGCCGGGTTAATATTACCGTAATAACGGTAATACATTTAACGCTGCGGTACTTCAGTGGAAATTTAATTCCCCCCCTATAAATCACAGAAATCTAAACTTTCCTCGCTATTTATACAAATAGTATATATAATATATATAATAATTTATACATCAGTTTGTGTATTCCATACTTGCCAACTCTCCCTGAATGTCCGGGAGACTCCCGCATTTCACGTGAGTCTCCCGGACTCATCAACATCATCAACATTTATATAGCGCCAGCAAATTCCGTAGCGCTTTGCAATTGGAGAGTGTGGCAATCTCCCGCATCTGCCCACTTGGGCAGAATTCGGTCCAATACGCCACGATTCACGGCATTTGGCCACGCCCCCTGCTGTAAAATAAAGCAAATTTTGCAGCCACACCCCCATCACGCCCACCTCCCCCGTCAGGCTCCCGGAAGCCAATTTTAGAAAGTTGGCAAGTATGGTGTATTCTATCAATATATTTGCACTTCATATGTAAATATGTTTTCTGTTCTTATCTGATTGTTCAGTCTGTTAGATTGCATTAATGGCAGTGTCACATGGGTAATTGGTAGCAGTGGCTTTAGCACTAACTATGACTCCATCATGAGCTGATGATGTAAAAGGATGGCTTTATGTCGTTAAACCCAAGTTAATTCAGCCAGAACTTGGCAGCAGGCAGATATCCTCAGGATGAAATGAGTCAGCTGACATCACTGCTGTTGTCACAGGAGCTACAGAAGTTATGTAAGAAAATGCAGCATGTGAAAGGAACCAGAGGTCTACAAAGATTCTGTGGGCAGATAACTGCAGGAAACAAATGCTGCAGGTGATTTCTCTACACATTCTGGCATTGTGTAGCTTGTTCTACTAGTCCTATGCCAGCCTCATTAGGAGTCGACACAAACTAATCTGTGGCACGTCTAAAAGCCACTGTACCCTGCTCACATTTCCCCACTGCTAATAATACCTGTTTATTAACGCGGACTTCCTTTCCGTGGGACTTTGTAACTTCAAAACAAGCCAATGCTGACACATCAGTGGATAAAAGAAGCAAGCAGCCCTGGGTTAAGCAAGCAGCCGTGGGAGCACACTAAAATTGCTCCCGATGAAAGATCTGTAGCGATATTCCCAACGACTGAAAGTCCTAATAAGCGCACAGATTTATCTGTACACATCTACACGATTTACTTTCAGAACTGTGATCTGACCGTCTCTTATAACCATCTGCTGTAAAGCAGGGGCGGATCTAGACATTTATTCTACCCGGGGTGATCTTAGGGGGGCGATTAATGCCCGCCCCCTTTCTGATTTCTAAGGCTGCCGGCGGCTGCACACTATGTGCAGGTCCATTCAGCAGTGGCAGTGTGCTGTCCCGCTGCTCTGATTGTGTTTAAAACACAATCCGAGCAGCCAGGCAGCACACTGTCGGCAGCAAGCCCCCCCTGGATCCGCCACTGCTGTAAAGATCATGACTCTGCACACTCCATAGAGCTCTGCCTGCGCTCCTGGTAGTGAATGCACACACGTCCACATTTGCCTGGCATCGTTCCATCGTTTACTGATTTTTAGTCTTCATAAAATCAAATTAAATAATATAATATGCTTAGGTACAATGAAACATTACTGTGGGAGTGTGTACACTAATGCAATATTGGACCTAACAGTCGTTTATCGTGTGATTGACACGATAATTGGTTGAAACCTGTAGTGTGTACCCAGCTTTATAGTGAGGACCCCCAAGGGCTATTGGGCCTGGAGCAGTTATAATTTGTGCCACCTGCTATTGCCATGCCTCTAGACATTCTGATTTTCTTTACAGAGCATGTTCTGCTTTTTGAACATTTTTAAGGCACTTTACTTACATGCACCACTGCTGATTTTGTGACTATTACTAATAGAAGTGACGGAATGCTGATGGAGTCCTAGAGACTTGATCAATCTTTTGCAACATCACTAGAACAAGACTATGCATGTAAAAGCAATGTCATCATAAATGTCTGATGCCTCATTTGTTTGCCTAAGTAGATCTCCTTTTATATGATGTAACCTCTGAAAGTGTTATGTTAATGATATTGCCTTGGCTGCTGCGACCACTCAGATTAAAATTACAGGAAAAATTCCCTCCGCAGAAAGCTTTTAGACTAGATAAAACACAAATCTCAGGGTACTGATCTGCCGAGCCGTGAAATGCTAGGGAGAGGCATTACTGCCATTGTTTAAAGGACAGTCTTATCTAAGTATTGCCTTTTGGCCACATTTTTGGTTTGTATAAGTTAACATGCTCCATGGTTTATTACTTTTGCATCTTTTATTTATTCATTTTACTCTAATCTTTGTTCCATGTGTCCTTGGCCAATAGACACAATAATTATTGCTTTTAGCTGTTTGATTTGTTTTTACTAGGCTAGGAATAGTGAAAGGGACTTACCGTTTGTGATTTAACATATCTACTACATGAAGTGGTATTTCTTATAATGTATTTTTATTTATTTATTTATTTATTTGAAGACGTTTTTAGTCAGAGCATTGATGACATAACAAAAAAACCAAAACATTAAACAATTAAAATGGAAACTAGAAGCTCACAATGCTGTTTTTTTTTTTCATTTAAGATCTGGTGGGTGGTACAGGGAACGAAGGAGAGAGTATTAGCAGGTCGATAAGGGCCAAACATAAGAGGAACTTAGCCAACTAGCCAAGGGGGGCTGGCGAATGAATGATGATGGGCAAAAAGCTAGGTTAAAGATTCGAAGTTGAGTATGTAAAGAGGTCCAAGGAGCCTAAAGTTTTGTGGAAGGATACAGAGGAGTTTATGTTGTATGGAGATTTGTTTTCTCCTTTTTGCAGTTTTTAGTTACATGTTTTTGTTTTCATGCTAAACTATTGTTTAGGGGATTTAGTAGAGTGACTGATGGGAGAAAATATATTTTGGAGAATGAATGTACTCTTGAAAACAGGATAATTTGACAATCCAGATTTTCCAGTTGTCGGCTTCACTAGAAAATTAAAAAGTAGCAGAAAAAGAAACAGTTTTTCTAAACTTGGTCTTTGGCAGTTTGATGACTCAGATTATATCCTGCAAACACTGCAGAGCTGGAATGGTGCCATGAGAAGGAAACATAATTAATAAGATGAAACAATAATAAAATATTTTAGTTTGCGTAGAGGGGAAGTTTGCTGGTCATGTGTCTAAACGTGTTTACATTGTTTCATACGACACAGTGCATTATTGTGTAATATAAAACTTGTCTTTCCTGTTTTGTTTATTATTGGCACACTTACTCTACTTGTTCGCTTCTGATATGATTGCACTAACCGTTGTCCATGTGTCTTTTAGTTTGTTTAGTTTCCAGAGACACCTTTCAGCTCTCAGCTGGTTGGTTATGGGCAGTCCACACATCATTCTAATCATGGACCTCATTCTAGCTAATAGTCACTAGGGTATAATCTGCAATAGTGCTGGGACTGTCAATCACAGTGACACAGAGGGAACAATCCGTAGTGCCATGACTTGGGGTTTGCCTGATTCCAATGATGACCAGATCTCCGCTGTATAATGGCCAGGTAGAGTTTGTGCTGTCTGACCTTCAGAAGGGAGCACATTGAATAAAGTAGTCACCCAAACCAAAGAAACGTATCTTTTGGTGGAGTTCACTAAGATGAGATGCAAGGCAAAGATCTACTTACCTGCAGTTCAGATTTACCCCAATCTTAAATGTCCCCCCCCCCCCCAAGGCTTCCTGCCTCCTACTTTTCTGAGTCAAACAGTGATGTTGATGCCCCTCTTTTTGTAAACCTCCCATTCTTGCAATTAGGAAGTCATTGACAACACCATCGTTATTTTGAAAAAGACCCACAAAAGTAGTAGTGAGGAGGGCAACGTTGGACTATAGCAGTCTTCGGGGACTAGTCTAATTGAGATAATGCCCAATGGCAAATAGATGTTCAGAGATGGTGGGTGCCATTACCAAAATGTATTTGGCCTGTGGGCCACCTATTTAACAGACCTGGTGTAGCCAATTCTTAAATGCTACTATCAATAATAAGGATAGTGTAGTGCAAAGGTGTACAACCTCAGTGCGGGACCCCAGCATCTATTTTTGTGGTTGTCAGATATGTAATAAACTCTATTGAGAGCCATCTCTTTTAAGGTACCAGTGAAATGACCCACTGACCTTTGGGGTGCAAGATAAAAATAAATAAATAAACGGCTATAGGGTTGGCAGTGAATACACTACTTTGTCATTGGATGTTCCCAACTAAATTGAATAGAAGGAAAAAGTTTATTTTTATATGTGAAGTGTACTGTATTTGTTCAGTCTGCCAGATCGCAATGTAAAGAAAGTTATAGCTAGCATTCATTATAATTTTATATGTTGTGTGCAGGAGATTGCTGAAGATCTAATCTTGCTAGAGGTATAATTTCCTTTCTGGCAAAGGGAAAAAATGTAATTCGCTGGAGAGTCTATCTAGTCATTGGGTTTTTTTTAATGTACATATATATATATATATATATATATTTAACTTGGTGACTCACTAAAAGTAAAAAGAATAAAATGAAGCTACGTATGTAGTACTGTGCTTTTAAGATTGGCCAATCTCTTCAAAACAGTGGAGCCAGCAATTTTGTAGCATAAAAATGCAGAAAGCATGAACTGGAAGATGATTAGGGGTGGGGCTACACCAATTAGTAGATTGTTGTTTTGCAAAATACATTAATTGCACTGCACACTATAATAGCCAGCATTTAAATTCAGGCAGTTATATATTACTACAGCTTTATGTGCCCACCCGTTGGTCATTAGCCTGTACCACATCAAACTTGTCACCAGCCTGTAACCCCCACCCATCCTGCCAAAAATATGCCAGCCTTTGTCTCGAATATTATGCCAGCCTGTTTGCGATCTGCACCATAGCAACATCAAGGGACAGGGTGCGCTGCTGCACTACAGAAGGGACCCTTGTTTTGTGGATATCCACTGCCGAACATCACCAGTAAGTCAATATTTATAGACTTTTTATAGACTATTCGGGACAACCCCCTGTCACTTACCATTACAACGTATATTGCCCTACCGGCTCATCCAGTGCACCAACTGATGTGTCAGGAATCTATAAGGAACGTTTGTTTTTTACCATCTACATCATAGTCAGAGGACATTCCTCTGACATATTGGATCATCGGATAATTTAGTTACATAGTGTTCACGGACTCCACAATATAGTGGATATACTGATGTGCACGGACTGATGTATTCACCCTTTAACTTCGGTCTCTAGTCGTGGTTTGTTTGTTTTTATGTTTTGTATCTATCTCAGTGCACATGTTGGAGTATCCTCTTTCCGGCCGGAAAGTACTCTGTGCACATCAAATAAATATTACATACCATTTTATCTGCTACATTTGGAATACCCACCAGCGTCCAGAGCCTGATATATCTATCTATATATATATATATATATATATATATATATATATATATATATATATATATATATATATATATATATATATATATATATATATATATTATGCCAGCCTGACCATGTATTCTGCCTAATATTGTACTAACCCGAACACCATGCCAGCCTGAGCCTTAATTGCATTGCAGGTAACTATTACAATATAGCTGCAGCAAGAGGCGCATTTCTGCACAGAAACCGCCACTGTGAGGTCACAAGTTATTCTAGTAAATGTGGACGACTCTTCTGTCTACTTTAAATGCCCAGCATTCTAGAATTCAATGCTTCTGATTTCTACATGCAGCAAGCCAGCTGTAATGCTTCCCAGCATATTAGAGCATTTTAGGGGTGAAAAGTTTTGATCGATAGTGTGTACGCACCCAAAAAATTGTCTGGGATTTGGGCAGCCACATTAGTCTTAATTCCCTTTCTGGAATTCTGGTCCTTTTCCCCCACCACTACCTTGTCCATCTGTCTATTAGTTTGGAAGTGGAGCAGTGTCGCAGCATTTTAAAATATTATCTGAACTGGGTACTGGTCATGTGTATGCAGCGCTGCCTTGCATCAGTATGGTTTTGTAGTTTTATAGGGCTACCAACCAATTGGTGTCTTCCTTTGTAGCACAAGGGATTATTACTATGTGGTGGTTATTCCACTGTGAGTTAAGCTGTATACAGAGCACAAAGATATCCTAGATTTTCATCTCATGGGCCAAATATATGCTTGTGGCCATGTACTACAACATAGAAATAGTTGGGAGCCACAACAAATCTGTAGTAGACTATAGTTGACCTGAGCTGTAGAAAGTGTGAAACGAGCACTTCTTGTGGCGTTCTCAGCCTACTGAAGGTGAGTTATCTTGTAACATGAAGCAGTCTATTGGGCAATTATGTCAAACTGGATTTTTTTTCTAAACTGGCACCTCTGTCTTTGGCTGTTACCCAGTGACGGATGATCCCGCTCATATATAAATTTATTAGGCAACCTTTCAAAACACAGAATATATATGTCATTGTTTTACAGCTTACTCAAACCGGTAATTGTTGCCTGCAGCCATTTTGTTGGCTGAACCAGTATTCACAAGGCACTTCTGCCTCAGTGCTGTCACTAGTAACTAATAATTTGGCAGACTTTGTGCCTCAGTGATGTCCTCATGTCTCATTCATCTTTCTGCCTCTTGGTGCCACCGTTTACTTAAACTACATTCTCAAGTACAGTATATTATTCTAACTCCCAAAATGGCTGCTTCTATAGCACTGTGCTATAGCAAGAGTAGGTGATGGGCACAATTTAACTCCTACTACCAGACATGTTAACATTTCGTGATGATCATGGGGGGTAGGGGGTGTGCCAGAAAGGGAATCAATGCTGCTTGTGAAGGGGGCACCCAAAAAAACCAGGTTTGTAATGAATTTGGGGGTATGGCTTATACATGGGAGGTGTGGCTGTATATAAAGCATTGCTGATGGCCAGTGTACAATAAACAGACCATTTCCAGGTGGTTAGTATATTATACAACGTCCATTTGTGCACATCATTTACTGAGTCCCTGGTGACCCAGTGTACAGTACAGGGCCCATTCCATGAGGGCCCGATGTGGCCAAGTATTGCCCAGTCCCTGGTGGCCTAGTGGTGGTATTAATTGCCTCCATCCACTCTGAGTTCTGTCCACGATGGAAAACTATTCACTATAAGTGAATGGAATAAGCATCATCTCCCTCAACTCCCTGTACTCTGCTGTCAGAGATCAGTCAGGAAGTGGAGCTGCTTTTCAAAAAAACAACAACAAAAAACCCCTTTAGTTTATCTGAGTACAGTGACTAATGCACAGGGGGAAGCTGGGGACAGGGAGACATCTGCCCCCCCGGGCCGGTCCCATGGTGGGCTACCTTGGGCTGGGTCATCGGGCCTCCTGCATTTTTTCCATTAAAATGATCCTAATTAACTGCTGAAATGAGACTTGCGCCCTGGCTAAAATTTCCCAGCCCTCCCCTGCACATTCTCCTCAAATGTAGGAAAATGAGCCCTCTTATAGATGGTGAGCATATTCCTTACCACCTCACAGCCCTGGATGCTCCATGTAGTGGTGCTTCCAGGGGCTGTGTGGTTAGTCTCACAACCCCAGCAGCTTTAAGGAGATATGTTTTTACACAGCGTATGTATGAAGAAGGCCACCTGTATGAATACATAAAATATGCCTCCTAGAAAAGTAGTCGGGTCATTTGCATGTAGAGCAAATTGTTTCCTATAATCTACTCTGAATGAAGCATAGGAAATATTTTGTTTATCTCACACACCAGACGCTGTAAAAAACAAGTATTTGCTTACAACTTGCAGATTCTTTTAAATGTATTGTGGCAGGCTGTGCAAGTATGAGGCCACTTTCCTCTCACGGTTTTTTTCCTCAGTATTCCTAGAAATTGCATTGCAGATGCCAGTGTACGAAGTCTGAACCTCCCGCCCCCCAGCAGTACTGCTGCTCCCTTCAGAAGACCCTGCGTCTCTGTGTTCCTGTTCCCACACTTGGCAAAAACATGTTTTCCAAGCAGTAAAGACCTGTAACAACAGATCTTGTGACGAGAGCTGTAATACGGTAAAAAAAAGCATGTGTACAAACAGATGGTGCTTTCTGTTTTTTTCCCTTAGTCCTTTTTCAAACATCTTGAGTCCCCCTATCCACCATCAGAAAGAAACTTGAGCATTTTTGCAAACATTTATTTCCATCTAGAAACTAATGTGTGCATAGTAATGAAACCTGGGGAGGTTGATGTACTGTATACAGTGTAAAGCAGTGCAAGTAGTTGGTTATTTTTGTCATTAGAATAGGGGGCTTTCCAGAAGCGGTCACACAGAAACCACCATGGCTCTCAAAGGATTCTGGGTTGTTATGCAACAACTAGAGATTGGAACAACCCGACCTTCAGTTTTTTATCTTATAATTTTGTAGTGCATTGTGGTTGGCGATTTAAAATATTGTTTTGTCTGGCAGTGGCATCTACTGTAAATGGGCTAAATTGTACCTGTTGTCTATGCAAGGTGGAGGTAGCTTCTTTTTTTGTGGGTTTAATCAGTATTTGACAAAGCAGCTTATCCAACCACCAGGTACTAGAGACCTCTTTGAGGCATGAGGCACGATGTTACTTCAGTGATGTTACTAGTTCGTCATTTTGTCTGCAACTATATCTAATACTGCCATGGTTGGCCTAATGCTGGCTAAATAATCATCATTGTGTATGGTCATTATGAGATGAGATTTCATTTCTGAGTGGAACATTGGGCGGGTTATTGGCTGATGTGCACTTTACATCGATACATTGAACAATACGATCACAATGTCTGAGGATTCTACATTGGTAACTGGTGGAATGAGACAGACTGATTCATCATCATCATCATCACCATTTATTTATATAGATTCCGCAGCACTGTACAGAGAACTCATTCACATCAGTCCCTGCCCCATTGGGGCTTACAGTCTAAATTCCCTAATATACACACAGACAGAGAGAGTGACTAGGGTCAATTATTTTATTTTTTTTACAGCAGCCAATTAACCTACCAGTATGTTTTTGGAGTGTGGGAGGAAACCGGAGGAAACCCACACAAACACAGGGAGAACATACAAACTCCACACAGATAAGGCCATGGTCGGGAATTGAACTCATGACCCCAGCGCTGTAAGGCAGAAGTGCTAACCACTTAGCCACCATGCTGCCCACCAATAATTTATACACTGGCTAGATCTCAGTCTGGTTCACACAAAGGTAAAGTTTTGCAACTTTCCTGAAAGTACATGCGTTGTTCAGTGGTGATGGACCGGGAAACGTCTTTGGCCCATTCAGTAATCCCATACTGAGAATTACAGAGACCTATATCAACCTGTATTTTCATTTTATTGCGTAGTGCCTTGTGCAGGATTATGGAAGCTAGTATGGGAGAGAGCATAGTATATGATGGTTGAAATGGTTACCTGAGAACACCCCATATTGCATGATCTGTCCCAGCGAGGAGTAAGCGAGTACGGAGACACCCGCTATCTTGTGCCTGGTTCTATTTAGTGGTCCACTAGCAGTTGTATAAAGCTGGGTACACACTACACTGTTTTCATCCAATAATCGGCTAAATCAGCCGACATACGACCGCTCGTTCAAAAGTCGGGTCAGTGTGTGTAGTGACACGATGGTCGAAAGTCTGCCCAAATGGATGATTGTCGCCTCATTTGGTTGGTCGTACCGTTTAATATTTTAGTTCCAATCTCGTTTCCGTTGTGTAGTGTGTATAAACTTCCGACCGATCCACAACAGTGAGTACGAAATTACAGTCATTGCTCACGACAACATGGCTGTAAAAAGTCGCTAAAGGGACGTCCGCTCTTCCCTTTATCTTAATAAACAAGGCTAGTGTGTATGCAGTTCATGGACCGAGCGATCGGAACATCGATCGCATGTAAAATCGCTCTGCATAAAAAGTTGGTCGAAATTTCTGTAGTGTGTACCCAGCTTTACAAAACCGTAATCTGCCCATTAGGTGGCTGATTATTCCTCCTCTTCTATGCTGGCTATTTATGTTTCCTACTTTAACTTCATACTTAACAGCTTGCAGCATACTCTGCAGCGGTTTCCATTTGGGAAACACACTCTAATAAAACAAGACTGGTAAGAGGGCCCTGCTCACAGACTATAGTAATAAATGTGTATGTGATTTGGCAACAAATTATTTACATCATTTTCACTTCCCTTTAAGTCAGGAAACAAAGCTTGTGCTTTACTTGACTTTAAAATGATAAAAACCCCAAAACAATAAAATATCCTTTAGTATTTAATATATAACATTTTAGTTTTAGTCCTGCAGAAGTACGCCTAGCTGTAGATGCGTTAAGCCTCTTCTCTTTCCCCCAGTTCTGTCTTCCCACCTCTATGTAGATTGGAGGCAGTCATGTGAAATGAAGGAAAGAATTCATTTGAAAAGCAAATGTGTCCAAGGAACCTATAATTTTCTCACATAAAATGGAGTGTGTATACCTGCTAGAGTCTTTGTTTTGACACACTGTAATCATGCATGTGAGACGTGTGTTAGTAAAATTGGTGAGCTTTTCTAGCGAGGAAAGCGCTCTGCTCCGAGTATAAAGCAATCCATCTGCGCTCGTTTTTCACGTGTTGGGGTAGTTCTGCATGTTTTGTGGTGTCGTCCAATTATTTTCATGAAGAAGGAAATATTTTATCTTATTGCTATACATTTGTGGGTCAAATAATATTCACAAAAAAATAAAAATAAGTCCTCCTTCAGTCTATGGAGGTTTCAAATGAGTCACAAAAAAGCTTCTGAGGGTTGGGTCTTGGATCAGATAACCAGATTGAACCACTCCCTTTTTCATGTAGAACTAGTTAAGCTCTACTTGGTAGTTTTTTTTAATACTAATAGCTCTAGTTTAATTCAGCCCTGAGCATCTTACCTTACACAGGGGATGGCCTAACTGAAGGGGGACATGGTTTTTGTTGATGGAATGTAAAATTGTCATCTGAGGGCCAAAAAAATAAGCAAACAAAAAAACTATTATGCCTTCTTCCTGTGAGGACACTGGTTTCTAGCAAATCAATAGGCTGCTCCCAGAAAATGGCTTCCTCCATGACCTCTTTGTATTGTAGTTGACAGACACATTTTCATTTGTAAATGTAGGCAGTACTTACTTATGTATTCTTCTCCTTTGCTGTAGTCACTGTTGTTTCAGAACAGCACTGCAGTGCTTGTAGAGTTAACTGGTTTTATTGTGGCTAAGTGTTTTTTTTTTTTTTCTTTTTTCTTTTTTCTTTCACTGTACATAGAAGTGGCCTGGTTTCTTGCAGATCTGTGAAAACATATTCAAGCTCCTGGTGTTTAGAGATTTCCATTGCAGAAGCAGAGGTGTTTAGTTTATTTTTCTATGAAGAAGGAAAGTATCTACAGTATATAAGGTGCGATGCTTTTATTGCGGTATAAGGGAGAAAATCCAGATAAGTAAGGATAGGAGCGTTTGTACAAAATTTGGTATCTAACCATATGTTGAAACCAGAAACATTTAATATTTTTTCGGGTGGTGGGTGAGGGAACTAGAGATGACAACGCCATGACATTCACTGTTGTGGTGTAGGTGCGCCTCGCCTTCTAAAATGCCTACCTCTGTGACCACCCAGTTACTAGCTGAGCTCTCAGCGTGTTGTGGGTGAATGTGGACGTAGGTGTCCCTGCGCATGCAGGTTTAATGACAGGTGTGATGCAGACATGGTATTAACCAATGCATTACAGCCTCTGTCATATAAAGGTATGGCCACCAGACCATCTCTCATAATGAACAAGAAAGGACTTTATTAAGTCCATCTCCTCTCTCCTTCTGCACAGATCTTTGATGATAGTTAACCTCAATAAAGTTGACAAGACGGTTAAATATCAAGCTCATTCAGACACTGGCATTCTCTCGCCTGCTGTCTCACTCTTTTGTGTCTCCGCAGTCTCTTTGTGACCATCCTGTCTCTCTGGCATGCAGGCTTCATTCTCTCTCTGGATGGTCTTTCGGGTTTGCTTTGACTGTCACTCTGTGGTCTCAGTCTGCCTTCCACTTGCATACTGCTTTCAGTTTCAGACCACGTGTCTGCGTCTTGTGCCAATATGTGCCCACTTGTCTCAGGTCCTGGCACTAACTTCTGTTCTCTAAGGCCTTGCTGTAAGTCATATGTTTACAGTCGCGCAGCCTGCAGCGGTTCGGACTTGCGCATCGTTTCTGGGCTACGCCTTTTGCCGTGAAGCTAGTTTGCAGCATCACCACTCAGCTGCACCCTGTAGAGGCCTGTTCCATACCCCATGACCTTACCCTTCAGAGGGGGTGTTACACATTTCTTTATCAATACACACACAAACATTTAAAGTACAGAACATGACCACCAGTTGGTGTTTTTATGTTTTTGTTGTTTGTTTGTTTTTGTGTATTGAAAAATGTTTTACGGTAGGAATCAATGATTGCTATATTTTCAGCTCTTCACCATACAGTGAATGAACCAGGACAAAAGGGGTCTGAAATAGAAGATATTTTGAGCCTCTCCTGTCCAGGCTCCATTGCTAGCAAGTATAATGGTGAACCCTCTGCTCTTGTAGGGTAAATGTTCCATTATTAAATTGTCCCTGACTGGGGTTATATAATCGACTTCAGATACAAAATTGCAACTGGCCACCTTCATTTTGGCATATAACACCACTGGGCAAAATGCTAAAACAGTACATGGCATAATATGGGATTTCAGCTTTTTCAGTTACAGAATGACGAAAGCTGTTAAAGACCAATTCTTGGTTAATTTTGAATTACCTAATTTACCTGAACTTATTAGCCGAACTTGAAAAACGCGCAGGTTTTAGTTGGTGGCCGCCACTATTCGCTGTGCTCAGCCGTGAGATATCATAGGTCAAGGGGCCAGTGACGGTCTTCCCCTTGGGTGCACCTCTACGAGAACACCAGGCTGCCTTACCCAAGAAGGCATTAGCACACCACTAAACCATGTTGGGACATACAACTCTTTTAAGAAGCAATTAATCCAAATGCCAGGATAAGCCACACGGGTAGAATGGCGGGAGATGTTGCCCATTCTAATCCTACACATTTAAAAAAAGAGAATTCTACCCTTTATCCAACATTATTTCCCACTAGACCCTTCTCTATCCCTTATCCCACCATCTCCGTTTATTGCCTTAATGTAACTTCTCTAACCTAAAAGTTAACCCCTTACCACCTTGATTACTCCTAATCTCATTCATGCCCCCCCTTATATCTATCTACGTCTTGTTCCAGAGGCATTCTGGAACATGTCAAGTTTTGCAACAGCATTGGGGAAGAAACAGTTTATTACAGACTAACAAAAGTATTCCAGCCTCTGCTCAGTGTCAAATTATAATTGTAATAAAGTTTGAAACTGTAATTCTACAAATTGTCCATGTATGTATGTGAGTATGTATGTATGTATGTGTCCTGTCTCAGACATCTTTATTGTGTCTTTGTGTTTTATGTCTGTTTTTTGAAGGTTTTTTATGTTTTTGTTCAACCTCAACGCTTCTCTAGGTAGCATCCAAGTCTGTTTAACTGGTTTATAAGATCTCTTAACCACAGGTGTTTAATGCTAGTAACGGCACAAACTGGTAAGGGGATGAGGCAGGTAACCAGCCTTAAAGTTTGATTCTAACTTCTCTCATGCTAAATGATGCTAAGTAATCTCTTCGCAACTCAGCAAAACTCACACTGTTAGAACTAATAGTGAGCTACTTATTAACTACATCAGCTCAGTCCTGATCTCCTCTGGTAAAGTTGTGTTAATAATTGAACAGAAATGACTTCTTCTGAATGTATAGAAAATGCCTATATAAAATTTGACCTTTTCGTCTTGCCTAAAGCAGAACCACACACTGTGTACATCCCTTGTTATTGGAAAATGTCTGTAACATTACTGAAATATGAGTAAGTGACAGATCCGCTTACCCATAACTGCACATTAAACTGGCATCTGCCCAGGTACCATATAAATTATCCTGTTACCGTTACTGTGTTGTCAGATCATTTTAGTTTCTTCTACCGTCATCTTTTGTGCCTCTTTGCATGAAGTTTGCCATTTCCGGTGGACATAAATATCAATTGGCAACGGTCCCTAAGTTTTGGGTAAACAGATGTATTCTGATAAACATGAAGATTTCAGTCAGTAAACCAGCTGACCCATGCAAAACATTACTAACAGATTCATGCTAAGATGTATGTAATAGTACCTACCATTGCATGTTATTAAAGATGAGCTGCTTGTTGTTTTATAGCTTGTTCGAATTCGGTTTGTCTTTATAGATAAACAAATTTCTTTTACCATCTCTTTACATTGCAGATCATATTATTTCTTTGCTTTCTAGTGGAATGTTGTGCCTTTGAGCTGTAGTTTACGTTGTGCTGCTGAATTGTGTGCTCATGTCACTTATACCCCATTCATACTGCACCAAAAACCCGGGTTTCTGCTGGGTCAAGCCCAGACGACCCGGGTCGGGGTGCAGTACAAATGGTCCCAGATCGAATTCCTAGGTCATCAGACCCGGGAATTAGATCCGGGTCTTTTGGTGGGGTAATTCCCGGGTCTGCCCCGGGAAGCCTGCACTATGAATGGTGCGACCCGGGTCTCACCAGACACAATGTTAAAGTAAAAAAAAAAAACGTCAGAAAAGGAGCCACTCAGAGCTCCTCTTGTGATGTTGCCATGGAGACTCTGTACAGAATCATGATAAGTATGAACGCGGTCTACCCGGGAATTTGACTCTGGGGAGCCTCTGTCCCCCGGCAAAATATCCCAGGTTCATATACCCGGGATATTGCCTGGGCGGCAGTATGAAAGCGGTATTAGACACACTCTGCTTTTGGCAGGCAGGCAAAGTACTAGCATCTATTTACAGTAATCTTAAGTATCTATCTGTGCCTTTAGATTTATCGTGAGCTGCAGGTACATGAAATGTTGTCAATCTCTTGTATTGGATTTTGTGTCTTTTAAGTTTTTAATATCATGGCCTTCATTATGTGTGGTGTTCTTCTATACCGGTTTTATTCTTTCAAATGTTACACTATGTACAACATGATGTATGTGGTTGGGGCGATATCTATGGCTCTACCACCGCTTTCAGGTTTTCCTGTACACACCTTAATAAGGAGCTATGTAAATGTTGGGTGGTGAGCACTATACTAAATGTCTGTCAGGCGGTCTGAATCCATTTTTTGTGTAATGTGTGGGGAAGGGGTTTGAAAACAAAATAACAAACCTTTTCATCTTTTCCTTCTTCGTGGAAGGAGATTGGATTCTGCTATCCTGGCAGGACGTGCTTGGCTGCGATCCCGGTACTTACTTTACAATCTGATACGGGCTGGCAGGTGTATTCCAAAATGCCCAATTTTTCTGTTTAAGGAAGTTCCCACTGTCCTATATTATGTTGCCTCAGTCTGCTACTGCGTATGCTCAGCGGGTTTTTGTGAAATTCCATCTTTACTTGCTTTCATATGAACAGTTATAAATGGTCATTAGATACACCTATAGACACTGGAAGATATATTGTTGTCTATATCTCATTCCGCATCAAAGCTATTAGATAGAAATGTAAAATTTAGTTACCATCTTAGGCTGGGTGCACACTATACAGATTTCTCCCGATGCGATATCCTTAGCGATTTTACCAATGATTGAAATAACAAAAACCAAACAAATCAGCATGTCTATTCACACTAAACACATTTTACACACAACCATCGGCTGAAAAGATCTTGACTCTGCACACTCCATAGAGATCTATGGCTACTGCCGCTCATGAGTACATACATACTGCAGAATTGAAACAACATTTTTGTCCGGTTTAAAAATCAAATGAAACAATGAGCTTTGGAACAACCATCATTGTTATTGTTTGATTGAGCAGATCTGCTGAAAGTGTTGTGTACCCAGACTCTGTTAAAACAATGCATATCTTCAGTCATAGAAAGTATACATAGATATGCAACACACCTATTAACACTTGACTGTCCAGTGTTTGTGGTCTACACCAGTGGTTCTCAATCTTTTCGTGTTGGCGTGGGATTTCTCTGAGAAAATGCCTCACCAAATAGAGCAGATCCCAATATATTGTATGTATGGCAATCACAGAACCCCCTCCCCCCCAAAATCAGCTCTTGGAGACTTGGGGTCCTAACCAGCAGGATGTGCACCTGTGTTCCATCACCCCCTTTGCTCTCACCCTGATCAGTGTGCTTGTCTTTGGCTACATGCAGGGTTTTAAGGTTAGAGAAAAACCACAATGCTTACAGCAACATCATTTAGATACACATGGGGTGAATGCATTGCCTCATAATATATTTAATTATAGTGAGTTAAGTGTCTGCAATACTAATATATATATATATATGTCTGACTAGATAATGTACACATATAGCTGTACTTTATAGTGCTGCCATTAGCCAAATGTATTCATAACCTATGGTTAACAAAAGGCAATTTACATTCTGTGTCAGTTTGGTAATTACCCTTAATGTAAGAATCCATTTCTAGTGTTAGAGGTCATTCCTCTGGAATATGAGGTTATTTGAAAGTCGGCACTCTCAATTGAAATGTTACAAAACATCTACTTCATGGACACATTTCTTACAAATGTAAAAATGGAGTTAATTTTCTACAATTTTCACTTAAATGGACATAAAATAAAATTCTTTTATGTAACGAGCAATGCGGACTTCTCACTAAACAGTTTATTGCAACATTTTTGAGCATATTGCCACCATAGGGAGATGTGGTAGAGAAACTGTAGATAAATTAGTTCTAGTAACCCCCCTCAAATAATAGGGGTGACGGCTTTTATCTATTTTGTCTGATAGCAGCTTGAAGAAACAAACGTTGTTTTTTTTTCCATGGAATTGCTACTTTAATTAGAGTCCTCTTTGTCATATATTTTATTGAACCTTAACGATTGTGACAGGATTGACCTATCCCACCATGTCCGTTATGTGGCTGGGCTAGCCTCGTCATGTCCCCTTTTCTTTATCACAAATGCGCCCTCTAACCGCAGTAGGAGGGGCTTTTGCTGCTGCCACCACTAGGCTCCACCAGCACCTAGAACTGCATCCTTCTGGGTAACTTTTGCTGCTAGTGTACTCATGCCTTCAGATCAGGGTTGTTGTGGATTGTCCCCCCCAGGCCTATCACACTGATAGGAGCTGCCGAGTAGAGGGCAGAGCATTGGTACTAGATGCAGGATTCCAATTTCAGAGCAGCCGGATAATGGATTAGATTGGTCTAATCTGTAGGTCACAAGAATTGCCGCAGGCTTCTTGTAGCAGTGATGTTTATTACCTCAAGTGTCCTAATAAGGACAGTTGCATACACTAGTTTAAGGTAATAGTGATCTCCAGAAGTACAGATGGAATATGATACAGTACATGGTAAAACAGTCTGATTTTTATACAGATTTACACAAATACCCTGGCAGGAGGTAATCCAGTCTCCTGCCCCACTAACCAATCCAGGTGCTTCCTGCAGCCTACCCATAACTCGGGCTGGAGGGGTTTAACACCTTTTTACATTGCTGCTAGTGGCACCACAACGTCTGAGGTTTTATATTGAATGTTTACCATCAGGATATATTCTTTATTTAATCTTGCTTTTAACACAATTCAACTTGCAAAACTCACATTAATCTGTCATCACTTGCATCCTGAGTTTTACACACATAGGAAGTCTACCAGCCAGTCTAATTACCCCTCCCCCCCCTCCCTTTGTGCTTTCAGGCCCCCAGACGTGTTGGTGATTCAGCAAAGAAAAAGTCTAATTAACATGAGATTACCTGTCTCTAGACAGTTGCAAAAACACATCCCTTCCACTCATATGCTTATATGCTTACTTAGGACTTCCTATAGAGAAGTTAAAAAAACCCAAACATGACCTACCATCTCCAAGATCAATACATTTCCATACAAAACACATACCAATATAAAAAATAAGTACACTTGCAATGATATACAGAGGTGCACTACACCCCTAATTAAAATAAATATCTACAATAAGTTATTCCTATGTGATCCAACCCCCCCCCCAAAAAAAATAGAAAAATACCTGGGAGGAATCCCACCATATAAATACATATAAATACATTTTTTCTAAATTTCCAAATAGGTCACAGTTTAATGTATTTGTACATAGCTATAATAGTTTACACATTTTTCTTACTTGACTGTTCTTTATCTGTATCAAATAGTTTGCTTAGAACAAGGTCTAACCTTGACTTGCACTACAGGCCATACGGTTCACTATACATATGGAGCTTGGCAGAGTTTCCTAGTACAAATTTTACAGAATAAGTAAAGTGATTGTGTGGATATTATTGAAGCATGAAGAGGATAGGAAGAATTGTGTATTGGAAGGCACTCAGCGATCTACTTGTTAAAAATAAAAAACTTGTACTTTATTAATATACTTAAAATATACCTCCTAATTGAATAGCGAAATATTAAAGTGACTAAAGTGAATTAAAATAGCAAATTGAATTGCTATGCCCTGCTACTTGTTATCAATATATATAAAGCTAATCAAAATATAATAGTCACTCCTCTTCTAATTATATTTGACTACCTAAGATACCATTGCAACTGAAAATGTATGCTGTGTGTACTGAGGTTATCTTGATTGGAACCAATGGTCATATGATTATAGTTGACACAATTTATAAGGTAATGAGCTTATATGTTGACTCAAACCTCTGATGATGTAAGGAGCATTTTATTATATAAGTATATCCTCATATAGAAATAAAATAAGAGGAGGCGCACAATAGTGTAGTATGGCGAGTTAATTTGGCCAGGTGAGAAAATTCAAAGAAGGAACCAAACCACCAGGAATGGATAAGACAGAGCTTCCCACCATGTGGATATCAACAGTGTCTAGGGTAAATGTGATTAGTTCATACAATGAAGAGATCACACAGAACCAGATAACAATCAGGAAAATGTATATATATACAGGTCACACCAATGAAGGTATATGCGTACCAGAAGCCAGAGAATATATGGCTTATCTGTAGAATTTTCCAATGGACTGTGAGGGTAGAATCAATCTTCAGCCAACCTTGATTATCCAATAGGTTACCTGTTAACAAGGAGACCGTAAGAAAAACTCTAGGATACAGGGGAACGAGGATACCAAACACAAGGTACACTATATATCCTGTATTAGTTAAAAAATGCAACTGGAGGATTCGGCAATGAAGCGTACCAGTGGATCGCTGGGAGGCCTGTAGAGGGTTACGTGCCAATTGACTCATACAAGGTACATGTTACCATTTCTCTTCGAGTTTTAGCGTGGATCTGGTCTATAGTTACGAAAAATCTCCTTCAATATAGACCAGATCCACGCTAAAACTCGAAGAGAAATGGTAACATGTACCTTGTATGAGTCAATTGGCACGTAACCCTCTACAGGCCTCCCAGCGATCCACTGGTACGCTTCATTGCCGAATCCTCCAGTTGCATTTTTTAACTAATACAGGATATATAGTGTACCTTGTGTTTGGTATCCTCGTTCCCCTGTATCCTAGAGTTTTTCTTACGGTCTCCTTGTTAACAGGTAACCTATTGGATAATCAAGGTTGGCTGAAGATTGATTCTACCCTCACAGTCCATTGGAAAATTCTACAGATAAGCCATATATTCTCTGGCTTCTGGTACGCATATACCTTCATTGGTGTGACCTGTATATATATATACATTTTCCTGATTGTTATCTGGTTCTGTGTGATCTCTTCATTGTATGAACTAATCACATTTACCCTAGACACTGTTGATATCCACATGGTGGGAAGCTCTGTCTTATCCATTCCTGGTGGTTTGGTTCCTTCTTTGAATTTTCTCACCTGGCCAAATTAACTCGCCATACTACACTATTGTGCGCCTCCTCTTATTTTATTTCTAGATCTATTCCTGCTACACCGCTTGGTACAGGGGATTGGCAGCCGCCCGCACAGGGGAAGTGTCATATAAGAAGGACTCATTTCAAGACATTGGACTCTAATATCTACTGGTGCAGTGTCATAGCGCCATTTGTATCTATTTGTGTTGTATAAGTATATCCTCATGTTTATATAAGCTCACACCAAGTTGAGTACTAATATATATTATTATTAAGTAGTATTTCTGGGGCTAAAAGGAACTCTGACTAATGTTGATTAGTTTGTATAATCTAGTAATCCTTTGTCCCTGTAATATACTACTGAACTGCTAACAAACAGGCGCTTGATATGTCTGTAGTTCTCCTACTAATATTGATAGTGCCGTTTGTGCAGTCCTGCATACACACACTAGTGAACTGCTACCAATCAAGCACCTGATATATCTGTTAGTTCACCTACTAAATAGCGGTAGTGCCGTTTGGCAATCATACACACACACATACATTTAGATTAATAAATGACCCATACAAGGGTGAGTGATAGTTAGGTTAATACAGGTAGCAAGGAGTGAATATTTGCAGCAGCAGGGTAAACGCCAACGCGCGTTTCGCTACATGCTTTTTCAAAGCAAAAGATTGTGTGGATATGTTTTTTACTTTTTAAAATTATTTGTGAAGTTTCTTAACATGTTTAGAATGTTTGTAAGGTTGTGTATAGCTTTGACTTGGATTACCCTTTATTTTGTGCTACTTTGTCTAATGTTGGTAGGGAAAGACATTGCACTACATCTATCTATGACCTAATGCTAGTAATCTAGTCTTATGACCCCTGTTGTTAGCACTTCAGTAACTGCCTCCACTAGCCATTTGTGACAGGGCCATCACCTGTAATACCTATTGTTCAAATCATTTTAAAGCAAAAAATAAAATCAAACCGTTGCCATATGCAGTCTCCATTGTGCTACTAAAATGTCACATTGGAGAATAAACGTTGCAGGGGTGAGTATTACTTGAATCTTATAAAGCATTGGTAATTGGGGTGGGTGTTGGCTCCTTATCTAGTTTGTCTGAAATGATTTCTTCCTTTTAGACAAACATTTAAATGGAAATATGAATCAATGTATGACTGTATGTAGTATGGAGGGTTGAATTCTGTGTAGACAATTGTTCCTTCAATATTCTGTAGTGAAGTTCTGACAGCGTTTTTTTTGTAAGTGTAGCCATGTATGTCTGTCCATAGATTACATTTGGGCTGTGTCCAAGCAGAAGGTGTTATTAAAGTAATTTCATCGTTTTCCAATAATTATTGTCTATGCAATTTGTGTGGTTCCAAAGCACAAGCAATTTCTTTAGCAAAAGTTCAATAAATAAGTACAGTACAGCCGATACATGCGGTGCTGCGCAATGCTGGGTTCAGCATACAGTCATCAATCCTGAAGTCTGTAGTCAATGTAACTGCATGCTGGTCCCAGGGCCTCTGCTTATATACACTCAGTGATACAGTGAGAACAATACAGATGATTTGGCATGTTTCCATAGGTTCAAGCTTCAGGAAGGTCCAGTGTAATGCAGTCCATAGGTCAGTTCAAATGACACCCTCCAAGGGTGGGGGTTTACTTTCCAAGGGTGGGGGTCAGCTCTCCAGAAGATGAATACTAATGTTCCCGCCTAGAACTAGTTCAAACTGGTCTATTAGCATTACACAGACAATATTATTCTAATCATTTATTTCCTATCATCCATAACTAGCATACGCAAGGAGCGATCCTTTTGGCGAATGAACCGGACGTCTGCGGATAAATAGGGGATTAGAATGATACCAAAATTACATGCTTCCTGTGACCTGAACCTTCAATATCACTAAAGTGCATATAACATTATAATATTTAACTATAAACTAAATAACATTTGTTCATAAACGACTGTGGATTGGAACTAACATAAATATGAACTATATACAAGTGAATGTGAGTGCGATTGTATGCGTGCGTTATTTATTGTGTGATTGCGCCATGACACGTGGCGTACTGATCGCAATCGCACGATAAAACAATATTAATCAATGTACTTTTTCATCCAATTATTCGACTTTGACAGTGTCTTAGTAAGTAACACAGATAGATGGCATGGAGACCTTTGTACAGGACTAGCATTGATCACCAGTTGACTTGAAGAATGTATAAATGCCCAACGTGACCTGTGGTCCAGACTATAGTAACTCAGTTGCAAACTTTCAAAGGTCAATGCCAAGGGAATTTGATTTGATTGAAAAATAAAAAATGCAAAGACAAGTTTTCAACCTTTTCAGAGCCCAACTTATTATGAGTTGATTTTTATTCCAATTCTACATCCATTTGTAATAGTAGCTGTCATTATCTTTCAATTTTAAATTGGTTGTAGAAAACTAGTGGACAACATGGCCCAGGGGGTTTTAATTGGAGGTATTCTTCCCTGCATCTTTCATTCTCGTTTTTCTTTTTGTTTGGGAGGAAAAGGACCAATAAGGCATATAATGTTCTCAGTTTTATCTTCCTACATAGCTTGATTTCGTTTTTGTGTTTTTTGTTTTTTTTCTTTACATGGAGTCTGATCTTAAAGCATATGTGGATTAAAAATTCATATTATAATAGACATTTTCTGTCAGTTTAAAAACAAAACAAAAAAAATTGGGGACAAAAAAACATTTTGAGAACATCATATTTAAAAAACAACAACTCTTTTTAAATAAACATAATCTAAATCTCATCAATATGTCTTAACAGGTTTTGTTTTTAATGGTAAATAAACGTACTCTTGTTCACATTTCCATGTGTTAAATGGTACAAGATTGTGTCTATTTGTCTGTTCATAAACGCCAAGCTTTATATTTTCTATTTCATTATTTTTAGCAGCAGCTACTGTGGAAGGCACTATCTTTCTACTATTTTCTATCTTTCAACTACTTGGAGTCCAGTCTAATTCCTGTCTTCTTTAATTCCATTTCTATTCAACAGAAAAAAAGGTCAAAGAACAAATAAAAGTAATAAAAAAAATAAATTGTACAAACAAAAACAATTTGTACAAAGTTGTACAAACAATAAAATAAGACATTCAATGCTTAATTTTAAATGCTTATTTAATATATAAATACTTGATCATGTATTTTTAATATGTTCAAACTACACCCCTGACCTACCAATAGTGGAGGCAGCCATTTAGTGACCCAATATTATCAGGAGCATGCCTTATGTCTGTGATGTCACTAGTGAATTGTTGTACACTTTAATAATTCTCTTTTTGTTGAGTTATGGAGAAAAATACAAAATATACAAATATAATAATGACGTAACCAGGAGAAAAGCGGGAGGGGAAGAGGTGGAATGATATAGGAAGAGGGTGGATTAGGATACATACTATGGTGCATTGGTAGGTCTTCCCATCTGTCTATAATTCAGCAATGGAATATACATTCACCTTCGTCCTGTCCCAGTGGAGCTTACAATCTATATTCACTACCACACACACATCTTTGAAGTGTGGGAGAACACTGGACCTCCTGGAGGAAACTCGCGCACACACACAGGTAGAACATACAAACTCGCACAGATAGGGACCTGTTTGGAATGTAACCCAGGAATCCGGCACTGCTAAAAACTGTGCTGTCTACCATTGTTTCATTCGTATGGCTATATTGAAGTGCTTAAGCCAGTGGATCCCAAACTTTTTCCGTTCAAGGCACCCTTAGGGTCTCCATAATTTTTTGAAGGCACCCCTAAGTCAAAATAATTACCAATTAATCCCCCGCCTTGCTTACCACTGGCCCTGGCTGAGGCACCCCTGTGAGATCTCCAAGGCACCCCAGGGAGCCTAGGCACACAGTTTGGGAACCATTGGCTTAAGCCCACTGCTGCTGTGTAATGGCTGCCTAAGTCCCTCTTCTATGGCAACACACAAGTTCAATGGAAATCATCTTCTGTCTTCAAGAGAATGACCTGTCACTACTGCATGTCAACTGGACGGAGGGTCCTCGCAATATCATCGAACACTGGGATATATGGACTGTGAAATCTGTCAGTTGAAAATATTTCCAGAAATCCATGCGTGGGATTGAGTGTCCACACTGGGAGTTATGCAAATGACCTAACTCCCCCTGAGGGGAGAGATGAGAAATAAGTAGCAAGCCAATGGTAAGCCAGAAGTCAAATGATCTTGGGGGGAAAAAGTGGGGTTACAAAGAAGGGTGGTAAGTGAGGGTCCAAATGGTGAAGTGCTCGCTTAGGGCCTGATTAAAGTCCAAAAACCAACTTCTACGTAAGTTGCGTCTTAAAAAAAAAACCACATTAACAGTTATAACATAAAATAAAAGACCAACTCTTAACAGAGTAATTTATAGTAATTTTTTATATATATTTTCTACATTACATAAAGATGCTTTCATTGCATACTGTACATACAATGAGTTTTTATAGTCTCCATTGCATACAGTTCTGTGATGGCTACTGACACACACCTGTGTACTTTTTGATTAAAGGCTAAGTAGTGTCAGTTATCACTATCAGTCTATAGTGGGTGCAAATGATACCGGAGAAACACAGGACTGGAATCTGCCACATCTGCTTCGGAAGACCCTTTCTGTACGTTCCCTACATCAGTATCCCCCTTTGTGTCCTCGTTCCGCCTATGAAGTCATAGGCAGTAGTAAGTTACATTTGCGTTCTGACATAAATTGCATTCATTGGCGTAATGTCCGTTTCTGGGCATATGCAGAGCTATTTCACACAAGATACGCTACGCATATGTCCGAACATGAATCACACCCTTAGCGTGTATTGTACCCAATCCTATAGAGTTTCACCAGGGAATGTGCTGTGGCTGGAATATTAATATACTGAAAAGATACCGAAAGCAAAGGAGAACATTATTTTTAAAAATAATAATCCTGCCAAATCACAAAAATGAACTCTGTCGCCAGCTGGTCAGATCTCTATAGAGCTGCAAAGAGGCAATTAAAATTGAGAACAAACAAACTGGATCAATGGGTATATACTTCCCCGAGTATTTCATGTTGGAGTCTTTCCACTGAAATTTGAAGGCCTTGCACAAAGTGTAAAGATTCATCATCTATTTATATAGTGCTACTAATTCCTCAGTGCTGTACAGAGAACTCACATCAGTCCCTTTGGAGCTTACAGTCTAAATTCCCTAACATACACACAGACATACAGAGAGAGAAGAGACAGACTAGGGTCTATTTGATAGCAGCCAATTAACCTACTAGTATGTTTTTTTGGAATGTGGGAGGAAACCCACGCAAACATGGGGAGAACATACAAACTCCACACAGATAAGGTCATGGTTGGGAATTGAACTCATGACCCCATTGCTGTTAGGCAGAAGTGCTAACCACTGAGCCACTGTGCTGCCCCTCTGATTCTTTTTGTTTTTTAAGTTGGAAAGCAAATTAGTGGTGTCATATTCTTTAACCAGGGGAAATATTATAGATTGCTGGATTACAGCTACAAAAATCATTAGTGAACAGTACAGATTTTTGATGCTGTGCCCAAATGGATGCCCCCATGATATCAGGATTCATCCATACAGATAATGAAGAGAGAGAGAGAGGTCATCCCTCCAGCACACCATTAGCAATGCAGAACTTTTCTGATTGTGTCCCGTTGATCTTAGTCTGAGCAGAGGAATTTTTTATTTAAAATGAGATCTATTCCCAATCTACGCAAGGCTAATTCCATAACCGGCTAGTCCAGCTAGCAAACGTTAGTGGTGGTGTTCCTGGCTTCACAACCATGCAATTCTAAGGTCTGACACAATAAGAGCATGTGTGGGCAGCACAGTGGCCTAGTGGTTAGCACTTGTGCTTCGCAGCACTGGGGTCATGCGTTTGATTCCCAACCATGGCCTTATCTGTGTGGAGTTTGTCTGTTCTCCCCGTGTTTGCATGGGCTTCCTCCAGGTGCTCCAGTTTCCTCCCACACTCCAAAAACATACTGGTAGGTTAATTGGCTGCTATCAAAAATTGACCCTAGTCTCTACCTCTCTGTCTGTATGTATATGTGAGTGTGTGTCTATATTAGGGAATTTAGACTGTAAGCTCCAATGGGCCAGGGACTGATGTGAATGAGTTCTCTTTACAGCACTGCAGAATTAGTGGCGCTATATAAATAAATGATGATGATGATGATTAAGAGTTTATTACACCAAATAAGAAAATCAGAATCAAGATGGAAGTGAGTGTGTACAAAGCAAGGGAATATTGGGAAAACAGAGATAAGAACAACAGTTGCTTGCTGTACAAAGCAGAAACAAACAAGAAAACTAAAGTCCAAGATAATAGAACATGATAATCTTCCAGAACTGGATAGAGGTCACAAGACAGGTTGAAAACAATGAGCCGGACAAGCAAGATGCAAGACCAGAGAATCCAGTAGGACAAGAACTAGCAGGACCTGGGACAGGGAAGATCCAAGGCAAACAGGATGGTGTGGCAGGGAGTGTCAGGTTTAGCTGGTTTATATGGTGTCCTAGATTGCAGGTCCAGTTGCAGAGTTACTGAAAGTACCTTAACCCATTGCATGTTGGAATTGGTCCCAAAATGAATAACGTAGAACTGTTTTAGTATAAAGCAATCCTCAGTGTAATGATGGGATTCTGTCCGGAACAAAGTCCACCTACTTGTGGTTGATTAGAGCTGGGAGCTGTTTCAACCTGTTTGCACTAAACTTTGCTTGTATTTTCAGGTTGAGATTTAATAGGGAGGTTATTTTGGGTCTTTGCCTGGCTTGGGAAGTATAGTAATATGAGCATACAAGAAAACTTGGCGGAATCGTAGATAGCCCATGTCGGGAGGTGAAGCAGTTCATGCTGTAATGTTTTATAGTTTTGAAACAAGAAGCCATCTGGTCCCGGATATTTCCCAGTAGGCGTTTCCAAAAGTGCCTTTTGTAGTTCTTTGAGGGTAATGAGTTCCCTTACTATTGATTAAGTGTAAGTCTGGCCACTCAGTGTACTAAGTGCCCCTACCAACAGCTTACTGGGCATATAACCAAATTCATAAAATTTATATTTACAGACAGCAGTTAAAGCAAGTAATAAGCTTCTGGCAAACAAGCATTAACTCAGCAAGTGTGTCCCTAGATGGATTGGATTTGTGGAGCATTTCCAAAGCCTGCAGATGCACCAAAGAGCCCTCTTTTTACACTATCACTGCTATTTTTGTTCCATTTTGGGTGCAATACTTTGTGATGGCCTCTTGTACCTAAATTTGCATAAATGGGTCTCGTACATACATTGTTATCAATGTGTCTTGAGGTGTGAGTCCTCTACTACTCCTAGAATGGAATTATATATATATTACTGTCTGCCCCTGCTGTCCAGTCCTCTAGATGTCTATGAATTTTACTTTAAAGATTTGTTTTGGGATGACGTTATGTAGGGACTTGGCCGAGCTAGTGGTGGCATGGCTATCGGCCTCCTGGAGGGTAAGTTGGGACCTATTATGTTGCAAGTCCTTATTACTATGTCCCCCCCTAAAAGCACCTGTTGACTATCAGATACTGAAAGTCTACTTTAGTTGGCAGCACTTGAATATCCTCGTTGGAAGAAAAGAAATTCAGGACCTCTTTGGCCTCCCTACTTCTCTCAGCTTGGGGACAGTGAGTCTGGACCAGAGCAGGATTCATGAAACTTGTGTAACCTCAGGCTGGGAGAGGAGCATCTGAGCAGGTTTTATTGTCTTGCTTTTCTGTATTTTGTCTTTGCCTTCTTCAACCACCTTTCACCCAATATGAGTAATATAAGGGCTGTAAGAAGCAGATCTGTTCTACCACATTCAGCATGATTGCTAGCTGTGCCCAGGGCCGGATTAAGGGAATGGAGGTCCCTGGGCTAAGGGGGCCTCCATTCCCCCGTGAGGGCCCCCCCACCTTTGTGATCCGAGCCGCCCCCACCCCCCGGCACTTACCTCCTTCTCCTCCTTCCCCGGCCCGCTGTAGTCTCCTTACTGAGGAGATCTCGTGAGAGTGAGACTCACGAGATCTCAGTAGGGAGACTACAGTGCGCCGGGGAAGGACCGCAGTGAAAGTGCTCAGCAGCATTGATCGCGCAGGGGGCGCCCCGACCGATCAATACTGCTGCTGAGCACTTTCAAGGGCCCCCTGGATGCCCGAGGCCCCTGGGCTGTAGCCCAGTTAGCCCTAGGGTTAATCCGGCCCTGGCTGTGCCCCCAACATATACACTTTATTGCATGTTGATAAGCTGACTGTGTTTTCGTTCAGCTATGCTGAAGATTTTTCAATTGGTTTTTCAATAAAGAAAACTGTCAATACACAAAGGTTTCCTGCTCTTAACATGAACGCTACCACATAGGCCATTTCATTGCGTGTCTGTATGGATGTACTCGCAAGCCCAACAGCTCTACGCTAATGTCAAACACTAATGCATTAGGCCAGCGATGGAACTAAGCATTTACTTACATAACCCGCCACTCTTCCCTGCTGCTTCATAGAAAGGTCATAAAAGCAGACTGGAAAGCTCTTACTTTGCTCTTTTAATGCTGTTGCATATGTAGCAAGAACCGGTTATTTCCAACAATAAAAAGTTTTATTGGTTTATTTCTCTTACTACTGATGTTTCACGAATTGACATTAAAATGCAACAACAGTCCAGCAACTTTGCGTGTACAACTCCAAATGTAAAAGAAAATCAACATATTGAAATAACAATTAAACAAGGTTAGGGTTCTAATCTGCTTTTCAGTGTTGATGGGCCATATGTATTCATATATGTATTTTAATCATGGGATATGGGACAGTGTCAGAAGAGAGGGTCCTAGGGGTGGGGTACATTGTGCTGGGAGAGTGGGGTTTGGGAGGGGATAGTCAGTTGACATATTTAAAGGTCAGGAAGCTGGAGTATTATTATTATTATTATTATCATTTATTTGTTACAGGGTATAACAGTACAGAACAATAAACAAAAGTACCAATACTTCAGAAACTCCAGGCAGGCAGATGCAATAGACACGGAGCAGAAGAACAGGTAGGGAGACAGGAGGGAAGAGGGCCCTGCTCAAGCGAGCTTACATCCTAAGGGAGGGTTAAACAGACCAGGCACAAGAGGAGCCAGTTGAGGGAATGAGAGAGAGGGGAGAATGAGTGGAGGAGATGGGGGTTAAGTGGATGGTTGGTAGGCTTTGAGAAAGAGGTGAGTTTTGAGTGCACGTTTGAAGGAGCACAGAGTAGGAGAGAGGCGGATGGAGCGAGGGAGGTCATTCCAGTGAAGGGGGGCTGCACGGGAAAAGTCCTGGATTCTGGAATGGGAAGAGGTGATCAGAGTGGAGTAATTTGAAGTTTTGACTTTGGGGACAGTACAAGTAAATCCAACCTTCTAGGGAGGTTTTGGACTGTGAAGATTTGCCAGAAAAGATCTGCCAAAGAGTGAGCATCTTTGTATGTATGCAACAGGCCATTTTTTTTAAACTATTTATCCCTTTTTCTAATAAAGTCAGATCAAAGATGCACCCCCCCCCCCCCCCCCCGAAAACGTACATGTGTTTTTGTAGTTGTTGTCTCTGCAGTTGCAGCGCTAAAATTATGCCTTACAGGACAATTTTGCTAAGAGACCATTGAGTTGCTGGAGGACCTATCTGGTAAGATGATTATTGGTTTTCATGGTAGGAAATAAAGTAGACCTCGGATAAATAACTACTACATTTCCATTCATCAGTGCATAATTAAAGAATTATACAAAGTGCCCTTTTTATCCCGGGCATTGTGCTCACTTTTCCTTCTGAGGCATCACTTGTACTGTACCCTCCCCCAACAAGAAGTCATGGCGTTAGGAGCACAGCGACTGATACAGTGCGTAAAGTAGGGGCAGAAGAGGGAGTACAATCTATCAGAACTGTCCTTTGGAATCAGCAGCAGTTGTCGAGTAAACCTACTGTATATGTTGTGCTAGCCCCATTTTGAGAAACTTACTTTTACAATTATTTACCTGTTGTGATCATCTCCTTCTTTGCAAATACCCCTAGCCTAATGTAATTTACATTATATGCAGATGAAGGGGTGGGGGGGTCTAAGACTAAGGGGTAGATTTATTAAATCTTGTAAAAAGGTAAAATGGTGGTGCTGGCCAGAGCACCCAATCAGATTATAGCTATGTTATTTAGTACAGTCTAGAAAATGATAGCTAGAATCTCATTGGTTGCTATGGGCAATTGGGAGATTCAGTTTCCGGCGATGCGCACATTGCTGGCAATAGCGCCTTTTTCAAAAGTGGTATTTATATTATAGCTTGTTTGCCAAAAAAACATTTTATATTTTTGTTATTATGTTTTTACTTGCTCTGTGGGGCCATAGATTTATTATTTATTTCAGTAAACTATCAAATGAAAACCTGTTCTAAAAATGTGAATGAAAAAATAGGGAAAACTGTTAATATTTGCTTGATTTTACCCAAACCTATTAAAATAACTTGAACTGCCAAACAAACATTTGTTAAATACACGAATAGAGCCAAATGTGTATATTTTAGCTTCCAAAGTGTTATTTCTCTCACTCTGTAGTTGACTTCAAAGATGCTACTTTGCAAGAACAACAGTCACACATTTTAGTTTGTAAATTTATGTAAATATGCCAATGTTACTGTATTTTATTTTTGTACCACAAAGTAAAAAAGTTCCTCTACTAATTATAGAGCTGGTATCTGGACACTGTTCTGCTGCATTCACATGAAAGCCTGGCATCTAGACCCAAAGTGGCATCTAATCAAGTGCTGCCATGTATGTACATTCATTATGTCTGGGGCTGCAGCTGGACATGCTTGGATAGTCCCTTCCCTGACATTGGTATAGTGGGATGGAGGGCAGTACCTACTACCCTCAAACCTGACATATGCAGTCCTTCTGTGGAGAGTAATGTCCTTCTCTTTAGGGACTGCAGTGCATTAAGAATGTATTTAACAGGTTGGACCATGAATGGTGTATATCTTGTGATTAGTACGACTAGGATACTGTAGTTCTGGCACTCTGATCCAATGCTTCAAATCATGTGAGGAGTTAGAATATTGTAATGTTGCCCTTAATGGATGTATATATCTCATATAGGGGCACATTTATCAATGTTCGGCAAAAATGAAAAATAAGTATTAATCCTTATCGCATGGATAAGGATTGAACTTTTTCTCAAATTTATTAAAAACAGATCACAGAAACAGCAGTTCCGATAAACTGCTGTTTCTGTGATAAAAAAAAAAAATCACACTTACCCCCCTCTTCGGAATGCGATGTCCACGGATCTCCTCCAGGTCCTCTTCATTTTTCTTTATACTGGAATTGCGCACGTGCAGTTCGAAAAACTGCACATGCGCAAAAAAACATCCCCGCTCTGTCTCTGCAACTATAGTTGCAGAGAGAGCGGTGAGTGACAGGGAGGGATCATGTGATCCCTCCACACATGCGCTGTCCAGCTCTGCTCTTCGGAGCAGAGCTGACAGCACTGAAATCTGACAATTATGATACTGTATGCCAGCTTCAGCTGGCGTACATTATCAAGACAAGTTACCAAAAAAAAACTTTTTTTCTGAACTTATTAGATTGCGGTTGGGAGCAGTCACCATACTGTAGAATGGTGACTGCTCCCAAAAACGAAAAGGAATGCAAAGCAGCAGATATCCACGATATCTGCAGCGATCCACCCTTCTTAAATATGCGGAGGACACATAGGGACCTGAATTTCACGGTAAGTGCACGATAGCGCACTATCATTATTTATTAAATATGCCCCATATAGAGATCATGCACTACCTACTCACTGTAAGGTTTATGGATATTAGAAGTCATTGGGGCGGAATTCAGTTCAATGCGATGCGCTGCCGTACTTCACTGCAAGGTTCGGCTACGTGCATTTCGGAATACTACGGTCTACCAACATCGCGATTATTCCCGTACATCTCTATGGGGTGCCAGGCAAGATCCGTGATGGGCATTGCCACCGCCGCTAATGTTCCGAAAGCATTCATCAGCACATTGCAGAGAATTGAATTGGCCCCTTTGAGACCTTGTAAAGGGATATGATAGACGGAGGTCAGTCGTGTACATATACATGCAATACAATCCTATCAATGGTGATCTCTATACCTAGCTCCCACCATTGCTCTTTCTATATGATCATCCAGCTACTGTGGTGTCAATAGCCCTACCCTCTCTATCCAAGACTTCTGTATATCTGCCTTTCTCTTTCCTGACTTACACCCTCTCTATCCAAGACTCATTTTTACTTCTGGGAGTAAATTTATCAAGCTGCGGGTTTGAAAAAGTGCATATGTTCTCTATAGCAACCAGTCAGATTCTAGTTATCATTTATTTAGAACATTCTAAAAAATAACAGCTAGAATCTGGTTGCTATAGGCAACATCTCCAGTTTTTCAAACCCGCAGTTTGATAAATTTACCCCCTGATCTCCACCCACCCCTCAGCCTTGTGGTCAGCCTCCTTATAATATATGTGTTATATTGTGTGCATATATTCATTTGGGTATATAGCTCAAAAGAGGTGAATTTGCATGTATGTGTATAATGGGTTACTGTATTAGAGATACAACTTTTCCAGTCTTTCTTATTAAATGTGACTACAGAGTTGTGAGATGAATAGGTATGTTGCATGAAATCTGCTTAGACATGAGTTTTTTTTGACCAAGCTATCCATTTACATCCTGACATGTTTGTAAGTCTTTCTATTATGTCAAAACAAGAAGTACGAAAAAAATAAATGAAAACCAGTTTACTATTTGAGAAATCACAAGATTTAAACTATAAAAACCTGAATGCTAAAACTCCATGAAACTGGTGTCTATTTATTGGAAAACCTATATATATATATATATATATATATATATATATATATAATATATATATATATATATATATATAATATATAAATGTCTAGTGGCGTGTGTTAGTCTGTCTGTCTGTGTGTGTGTGGAAAAAATAAAACCGAGCTGCAGCGCCACCTGCTGGGCAGAGTTATACACTGACCTACTAAATTCTTAGTGTGTGTGGAAAAAAAAATCAGAAAGGGCTGAAATTTGGTATACTAAGATGTTTTTAATTTGTTAATTTAATTTGTTAATTGTTAAAAGTGTTTATAAAGATTTTAAAAATATATATATATATTTCTTGAAGGAGAAGTGACAGTGGGGAGTGGTTGGTGGTTGCCGGGGGTGACAGTGGGGAGTGGTTGGTGGTTGAGGCCTGGGCTATGGCCCAAATGCATGACATGAACCTTTTTAACACCTTAAGTAGCTTGATTTGACTAGAATGCATGAGTATCATGCACGGGTTAACTTGTGTGTGTATGTATATATATATATATATATATATATATATATATATATATATATATATATATATATATATATGTACAAACTCTCATTCATTCTGTGATTTCATCTGTGTCCTGGTTGGCCATTGCTTTTCTGCATCTTTGTCTATATGGAACTCGCAATAATTAGTGTAGATTATCCTACTGGCTGTATTTTACAGTTTAACATCTATTATACTTAAGACAACAAGTTATCACTGAAACAAAGGTGCAGCCACATCAGACGGTTGTCAAAATGTTTCACATATTTTAACACTTGTTTGAACAAGTTGTGGAATGGATCTGGTGGAGTTTTGCATAAATAATACTTTTAGTTTTTCTACCTTAACGCCTCATGACATGTTTCTTCTAATTTTGTGAAAGAGTAGCCACTTTTGGGAGAACCCCCTTTCAATAGTGCCCCAATAGAGCCTTACACCCCATTCATAGCATTCTGTGCAACACAGTGGAAGGCATATGATTGGATAGGCCACAGCACCTGTCCAATCATGTAGCGTGGGTGAGTGTGGCTGCGGCAAAGAGAGCTCTTTCCACCTTCTAGTTATAGTGGCCCTGGTGGCATGAGTGGGAAGTGGGGATTAACCCCTGCAGCCGCACAGAAATGTCATAGAAGAGTTATGTAATAGATTATAAACATTTTTCAATTATTTTTTTTAAGTGTTCTCATGATTATAGCCTAATCAGAATAATTATGAAATAGATCTGTCTGCTTCCCAAAATGTTCAACAGGACAAGTGACAGGAAAAAGACAGTCACCCGGGGTGTAATCTATGTTTAAATCCAGAATCTTGTCTCTTGTCATGTTGTTGATCTATTTGATCACGTTAAACAAGTGATCAAAATGCCATTCATGGTTTTCAACCTCTCTGGACAGGCCAGAGATGGGTAGAAAAGAGGTTTAGTGTAAAGACTTTGGGTGCAAGTTCAGTGTATATTCCTTATGGGAAACATAATTGATCAACACAATACTTCCTATAATACATGTTAGTGAAGACCCCTGTATCAATTTTCAATAAATCAGATTAGCACACTGACGCACCTCTTTCAGCAGTGCAACAGATAACAGGAGTTCTGGGAAAGAAAAGAAAGGGGGGTGGTTTGCACCTGAGGAGTTATCCAGACCTTCTAGTATGTGATTGTTGACTGTTTATGTATTTTATTTTAAGAAACTGTTTTGCATTTATTCGTCAATTTGTTATCACTATTTCTTATTTAAATAAGCATTGTGACTTTTTTTGTCTCAAGTCTACAGTAATAACATTCTGTCTTTGTGTTGATAAGGATTTGCGTATCCGGCTTGGTGGTTTTTATAGCGCTATATTTTATGCAGGGAATTGTTTTCTTTACAGTAAGTAACTAAATTCGATTGTGATTGCATTTTGGGATAATTCGGAGTAATTGAAGACTTCCCAAGAGTGTCTTGCTCCTGAAGTAAATCTTAGTGGTTGTAGTTAATACTTAGTGTTTTAGAGAAGGTTTTTAGCCATTTTAGGGAGACCAGGTGGTTTTGTGTAGATTAACTTTTCACACCCACATCCCGCATGGGTCTCGTTATAATTTAATTTACATTAGGGAAGAATGTAGTTTTATTTTTACAGTTTGTTCCTATGCAGCAGTAGTGTTCTAAGCACAGCAGCCTGTTGTTGGAGTTTTGATAATACAAACATTGTATGAAAAACTAGGCAGTCATTTGTGAATGACTGCCTAACTCCCTGTCGATCTAACGACAAATTGTCCTTGGTATTATGTGAAAGGTTGCACAAATATTTTGTAACCCCATAAACAATGTGCAGACATCATGTTTACTTGACCCTGCAACCTGAGGTTTAATGTATTTCAATCAGTTTAACCAGGGACATTTCAACACTGCGTACATGTTTGGCCAGCACACGGCTTGACCTGGGTGATTATTTCCAGGTTTGGGTTTCTTATACACGTAATAGTTCCAGTTTCTATACAAGATATGAAGCTTCAGAAATGCAGAGCCCATTACTTTGTGCAACAGAGGAGAAAAAGAAAATCCTAACCCCATAATGCTGTGGTCTGCAAACTTGATGTATCAAGGCATCTAAAATAAGCTTATTAAATGTGGTATGAAATGAAACAGCAGAGACGTTATTATAATGTGCATTTAAGTAAAACTGTGTCAAATCTTGGCACAGTCACAGATTTAATGGGAGTAATGCCCCCCCTACTGTAATACAAGCATAAGTCTTTATACAATTCACAGGACTATGGTGACATTTAATCTTTTTTTCTTTTTTTTAACAATAATTTCTTAGACTACACAAATTTCTATTTGAACTAAAGAAGGTTGACATCACTGCTGTTCAAGTATAAATGATGTAGTCGCTAATCCTCAATTATAAAGATATATTTTACAGGATATTTAACAAAATGCCTAGTGGCGTGTGTGTGAAAAAAAAAAACCAAGCTGCAGCGCCACCTGCTGGGTAGAGTTATACACTGACCTATATATTTCTTGAAGGATAAGTGACAGTTGGGAGTGGTTGGTGGTTGCCGGGGGTGACAGTGGAGAGTTTTTAACACCTTAAGTAGCTTGATGAAGGATGTGGCGATGAAGATGAAGGATGAGGTGATGGAGAAAAATGATGAGGTGGTGACATGTGGACAAAACCACGTTAAAAAAGGGCGCGTGCGTCGGGAAGTAACGCTCTTCCCCTGAGGAGGCCTGGGCTAGGCCCAAATGCATGACAAGAACCTTTTTAACACCTTAAGTAGCTTGATTTGACTAGAATGCATGAGTATCATGCACGGGTTAAATTGTATTTAACATATGTTCACGTATCTTGTGTATTATAAATTCACAGTTAATGGGGTGAATTATTTTTTTTTTAACTTAGGGATATATCTCCACTGTGCTGACTCTCCTCTGAGAATCTTATCCTTACCAAACAACCTCCGCTGTCTTCATAATAGACCAGCCACCCATTATCTTGTACCCCAAGCACTTCACAACACCACATCCAGTTAGCGTGAAACCCATTCCACTGGCATGGTTTGTCAGTGCCTATATGCTTAGCCCTTTCCTTCTCAACTGCAAGATATTTACCATAGTACTTCAGTTATGTTGTCTCACTACCACACAGCTAAAACCACCTTACACCGGCATACTGTTATGGCTTGGTGGATGACTGGGACACCTTTAATTTTGGGGTTTAGTTCGCTTTACTTTACTAATAGTCAACAATTTGTTTTCAAATTATATGAAATTAAATGTGATTTGTTCTTTTCAATTTAATTGTATTGTTAATGTTTTCAGACTTCACTGGTGTACAGTATATGTATCTGCTTGGGCAATGTGGTTGATGTAACAATATATGTTCAATTACTATTGAAATATGACTTTGCAAGAAACTTCTAAAGAACTATCAGTACTGCATTCAGTTTATGGTTGTTTTAGATTTAAAAAGCTTGGAGCATAGTTTAAATAAACTCATTAAACACTCTTGCCGATCATCTATCTATCTATCTATTTATTTATCTATCTATCAGGTGCTCGAAAATTTTGTCCGTGACGTAAGTATGGCATCTGTATATTGATTCACTTCCGGGACTCGTAACTCAGAGTAAACACCGGCATAGACTCCTAAAGCATAGAGGACTTTCCGTCATCATCTGTGGTTGCATCCATTTAAGATTCAATATAGTTTTATCAATGTATGAGTTTATTTAAGTGTTATAATATATATTTTTAAATACTACACCATGAGGTGGCTTTGTGTTTTTTATATCTGGGTTTCTTCAATCTGGTTTTATATCTGTTTTTTGCAGCTTGGCCACTGCTGAACAGATAGACCTTCTAAGCACCTTAATAAATGTATGAAGATTAATCTCATTGGGTACCATATTATATAAAACTACTACACTGTTGCGATCGTTCCTCATTTTACTTTACATCCAATAGGTGAATTTTCTTTCTGGTTTCGGATGCTGGAAAGAGCAGCCACCTTACAAAGGAACTCAAAATGGAAATAATTTTCTATTGTAAATAAAAGATAACAGTCTACTACTGTATGGGTTTATTCAGCCTTGCATTTATTTTCAGATGTGTTTTTATTTTGTTCTTTCCATTATTTTGACTGAACAGAACATGCAGCATGCTAAATCCTAAAATAATGGCCAACAGAGATCTATTGGAATGTTGTGGTGCACAAAAAAAACATTCCAGAATTGCCAATTTCACAGCCAGCTGTTCCGCATCCAATCAGCTTCCGGCTGCCCATAAGCTTCTGCATGCTCTGGGAGCTATGGTGCCATAGTGTCTGATCTCCAAAACTGCACAGGTCTGCTGCTTGGATCGGTTTAAAAGGGGAGAAGGCGTATCTTGCTGCTTTCTGCAAATTCTTACCCTGCATCTTGTCGCTTGCTGCAGTAAATACAGTGCGTAGGTGAATGACTTTCCAAGATGACCTTAGTGTCTCAGAGCAGTGCATCCCCATCCACCCTCCTCTAAACATTAGCCATATTATAACCCACTTAACTGTAGTGCAGCTGTAATTACTTGCTTCAAGTGTCCCCATAAACACATCTACAAAGTTCAGTCCAGATAAGATATTCACATGATGCGGGTGTCTAGGAAGGATCACTAATATGTCTGGACTTCTGAACATAGCAGTGAGGTTGTATTTAACACGTGCAGGTCCCCAGTTAACCAGCAATGAGTCTGCTCCTATTTTTCATCGTCATCACAGTCCTCTATAAAGCACAACTTTTTTTTAGCACTTACCATAAAGAATAACTGTGATTCACAGAAATTCTGAGCGATAAACATACATGAACCACAAAATGTTTAAGTCACTGCCTATAGGCGTTTACTCTCTAGAGAAGGGGAAACTGTTATTTGTCGTCAAGGTACAATGAGTAAAACTAAATAATGAAAGTCTTTTATATCTCTTTACAAGTCTTTACAAGTGCTTTGGATGTACACTTTGAGTAGTCTTCAATGCATATTCTTTATTACACCACATCCATTTGTTTCAATGTGGTAACTCACTCAGTGGTGGGCGGTAATTGGTTGTAAGGTGAATTAAATGCTACAGTAAAGCTTGCTCCAGCCTTAGTTGTGGTCAGTGTCATTGAAAACACGAAACGGGTTGGAAAGTCTATACAACGAAGCTGCTTTCTGACAGATATTGAACATTATGGGGATCAAGCAGAGTTGGATGCAACCTTATGCAGGAAAAGACACATGTGAATAGGCGCATATACGTGGATATGTTCAGTCGGGCACATCTCATTATACGGATCCAGCTGTACATCACTAGTGTTTGTGTCTGGTATACGTCAGGAGCAACAAGTGTGTGTACTTGCGCCCCAGGATTGTGTAGAGAGAGCGCAGATTGGCTTGCCAGTGTTAGTAGTAAATGCCAAAATCACACTACACTGCTTGTTTACAATAATATATTGTGTATAAAGTGTCATATGCATCATAAATATTGTCTTGACCGTATCATTAATAATGGTGAAAGTTGCATTTTCAGTGTAAAATGTAAATATTTATACATTTAATTCACTTAAATGCAAACATGTTTCCCCGTTTAAAAACATTAAATGTAATCTTCTTTCCTGCCACAGTACAAGTGGAAATATCAGTTGAGTAATGCAAACCGTGATTCTATAAAGGTGAATCCGCAGTCTACCCAGTGCTAGTGCTGCTAATATTGCATCTTCAACATTGTTCCTCGTTCACCAGCCCTCCAGCGCCCAAAAGATATCCGCTTCATGGTAGGTGTATCTATGACCATTTCTATTTCAGTCTCAATTTCCCGAAGACTCCCTTTCTGTACCTGGCCTATACTTGTCTGCCTTGTATGCCCAGTTCTGCCTCTCCAGTCGTAAGGAGTGGTAACATGCATCAAATACTGCATGCGGATGCAGGATAATGTTTTGGTATGCATGCGCAGTTAAAAAAAAATAATGCAGATTTTTACGCAAATAAAACGGACCTATGTCCAAATCTACATTAGCCCACATATATATATATATATATATATATATATATATATATGTATATATATATATATATATATATATATATGTGTGTGTATATATATATATATATATATATATATATATATATCTACTATATAAATGCCTAGTGGCGTGTGTGGGAAAAAAAAAACCAAGCTGCAGCGCCACCTGCTGGGCAGAGTTTACGCTGACCTATATATTTCTTGAAGGAGAAGTGACAGTTGGGAGTGGTTGGTGGTTGCCGGGGGTGACAGTGGGGGGGTTTTAACACCTTAAGTAGCTTGATGAAGGATGTGGCGATGAAGATGAAGGATGAGGTGATGGAGAAAAATGATGAGGTGGTGACATGTGGACAAAACCACGTTAAAAAAGGGCGCTTGCGTTGGGAAGTAACGCTCTTCCCCTGAGGAGGCCTGGCCTAGGACCAAATGCAGATTGTGTTTTCCGTCCCCTATCGTACGTACTGTCGTATGTACAATACATTCGTTGGGGACCACCTTTTTGGGGATCCCAAAAAATGGAACACTGACACTTAGGGCCCCAGCAGACAAAAGTCTTAATGCCTCTGTTATGTGTGAAGTCAGATGCAAGATGTTTATTCAACATGTTTCATATATGTATACATTAAATGTGTGATCCTCACCGCATGATGTAATAGACACAGACCCTTTCCACTCCTAGCTGTCAAACAGTTTTATTCCCTTAATTCAAGTAACAGTGAGGATCCCATGAACATATTACATTGGGTTAGAGGGCAACATTGATGCACGTTTCCTTCTGAACATCCCTAATCAACATCTCCTGGAGCCTTTGGATCCCAAAGATGAAATTAAATGAAATTGATTAAAGACATCTGCTGTTCATTCTCTATTTGGTACAAAGTTAAACATTATACATTCTTACAGAAACTAGTTACCATGGGAACGATCTAGCCATTCTTTGTCAAGGAAAGATTGCAGCTATATCATGACTCTACCTAGGTATGTGGCGTCTGGGTAAGAATATGCAGAAAGAATTTGGCTTTAAAACTTTCGGTTAATAAAAAGGATTTAGTGAAGTTTTAGCTCAAAATATAGTCAATCGCTGTATCTACCCAACTTAGTTATTGCTACATTTATTTCATTTTAAAGTTTTAACAAAATAAAAAGTACACTCACATTTTACAGATTTATATTGTTATTTAGTAGCTGGAAGATGCAGGTCATGTTATAATGCTCTGCTGTCAAATGGAAGAATATTAAAGCTGAAGCTCGAGCCATGATGATAATTATACCTCAATTACTATATCTCAGGCACCTCTGTGATCCTCCTGTTGACTAATGCAGAGAAGGCCTTCCACAGAATTGATTGGGGTGTTCTGTAAGGGCTCCCGGGGCATCTGGGAATGGCTCCCAAAAGTTTGTATCTTTTATATAAATTCCCTTCTGCTAGAATAAAGATAAACTGTTTCCTTTCCGCACTATTTAGCATTAAAAGCCTTTCTAGGCAGGGATGCCCACTCCCAGCTCATTCTTGTACTCTGTATGGAAACTCTTGCGCTGGCAAACTAGAATGAACCCTGCTATAACGGGAATCAGAATAAAAGATAAAGAATGTAAGCTGGCTCTTTTTGCAGATGTTCTGCTCATGACACTTACCAACATGGTGGTCTCACGTACCAATCTGTTAAATGCTTTCACAAAATTAGACAAATTATCTCATTTTAATGTAAATTCCTCCAAATCCATAGTATTAACCTTACAACACTGCCCCAAGCGATAGACGGTCTGAAGCACGAGTTTTCCTTTTGTATGGCATGAGTCACATACCCCTCTTCCCAACTCTCTTCTTGGGGGTCCAACAGAATAGACCTCAGATGGCTCATAAGTCCCATAGTTTAATTTATCCGTTGTTATATTATTAAACCCTTCTCCTGATCCTCCCTGCCCAGACAGGGCCATCTTTTCCATTGGGCACGATGGGCAGCTGCCCAGGGGCCCCACGGGCAAGGTGGCTCCATAGGCATGGCTCTTAATGAGAATAAATAATCCTGCATAAGAAAAAACCTGCAAAAAAAACCTACAAGGGTCACTGAGCAAGTACATCTATCTATCTCTATCTCTATATATCTATATCTGTATCTGTATACATCTATATACCTATACCTATATCTATATCTAGGGGCCCCGATGCACTGCTTTGCCCGGGGACCCATAATGTTGTTAAGATGGCCCTGTGTATTCCCCTCCTATACCCAAGCCTGCCAGTTCCTGTCTCTTTCCTGCATTTGCTTGCGCCCCCCCCCCCCCCCATTTACTGTCCCACAGGTTCTGTTTCCATGTTGTTTTGTTTTTCTGCTCTTTCTTTACTAGTTTATGTTTATGTAGAATTACCCCATGAGCTTTTTATGGTAAGGGTTCTTATGTCCCCTATTTTCATTGGCTCCTGCATATTTGCTCCACTTCATGAATACCCAGTCTGTTTTTCACCTTATCTAATATATAAAAGCCTAGCGGCGTGTGTTTGTGTGTGTGTGTGTGAAAAAAACTACCGGGTGGCAGAGTGCTCAAGCTGCAGCGCCACCTGCTGGGCGGAGTTACCGGTATATACTACACTGACCTACTAAATTCTTAGCATTATCTTCTAATATATAAAAGCCTAGCTTCGTGTGTGTGTGTGTGTGTGTGTGTGTGTGTGGAAAAAACTTTTCTCAGAAAGGGCTCATCCAATTGACCTGAAATTTGGTATACTGACATTATTTGACAAAAAAATTATAATAGTGAAGTCAGTTAACTTCCATCATCCCCCCTTCCCCCCGTGGGAGGGGTAGTAATGGCTAAATTTACGAGTTGAGGGCTCAAACTCATCTTCGTGAGGTAATTTTACCTCATGAACACACATGCTGTGTTAGTGTGTGTGTGTGGAAAAAACTACCGGGTGACAGAGTGCTCAAGCTGCAGCGCCACCTGCTGGGCGGAGTTATATACTACACTGACCTACTAAATTCTTAGCATTATCTAATATATAAAAGCCTAGCGGCGTGTGTGTGTGGCGATGAAGATGACAAAAACCTTTTTAACACCTTAAGTAGCTTGATTTGACTAGAATGCATGAGTACCATGCACGGGTTAACTTGTTGTTAAATATCGCTCTCCTGCTCCTTCCTTGGAGCCCCGGGGGCTGTTCCATTCTTCTCCGAGCTCCCCCAGTTTCTGTGATATAGAACCTGAACAACTTTAAGTTCAGAGTTTTAAATTGGCTGTGTGGAAAGAACGTGATCTCATATTTTATGGCTTCTGATTGTTTCACCTACTCGCAACCTCTGCTATGTTCCCTCAGTGGCAGCTTTTCGCTGAGGCTGTGAGACTCACCTCAGAGTTCATGGAGCGTCCCCCGGGTTTCTGGGGGAGGGTAAAGGAGCACGTAACTCATCATTATCATCAGCTATATCATCATCATTATAGCACTAGTAATTCCGCAGAGCTGTACAGAGAACTAACTCACATCAGTCCCTGCGCCATAGGAGCTTACACTCTAAATTCCCTAACATTCACACATACACAGACAGAGACTAGGGTCAATTTGATAGCAGCCAGATAACCTACTAGTATGTTTTTGGAATAGATTAGGGGGGTAATGCAGCTTAAATCACCTTCAAGGAGTGTTGTAATCATGCACAAATGTGATGTGAGTTGCATAAGTCACCTGATAGGTCTTGGTCACTGTAGCTCCTGCCAAATCCTCCCCAACATTCACCCCTCTTTAAACCACTTTCCACTCTCTAAACCACTTTAAATGTCTTTCCAACAGGCTCCAAAATGGCATCATTGTATTCTCACAGAGCAGCAAATAACAACAGTTGTTGCAGATTCTCCAACATTATTGATAGCAAGATTCATGAAATGTGATGGTATAATCCGCAGTAGATTGCCCCACGTTCTTGCATAAATGCAGTCTAATGTAAAGACTAGTTTCTTTGTGACTGCAATTTGTTGCATTTATTGCAGATTTTGTCAGGGTTCTCTTCTCAGATAATTGAGACCTCCTCAGAATTTGTATCCAGGTCCCATACAGCCAGGAAGGCTGGATCCTGGCAGAACTATTTTCAGGGAATGCTTAGTATGCTGCCGTTCACATTCCTACAATTATTAGTATTCATATTTCAGTCATGCCTAAAGCAAATGTGAAAAAAAAAATAACAAAAAAGAAACTGCAGTAGAAAACTGCACATGGAACACACTGTGCTGGGAAAGTCTATATTTATACTTTTTTTTTAGTTATGAGCATCAAGAATCATTGTTAAGTCTGCTTTTTTTTTTTTTTCCTGACTTTTTTATACGGTGTAACTGTCCTTAAATATCTGTATAAACAATACTTGGCTATGTCATTACCTATGTATTAATTACTAAATACATTATGAGTGGTACTGTTGTCTATAAGGATATTAGAAGTATGGTGTACATATTAACCCCATAGCTAATCCCGGATGTTGTGAGTCTTCAGAATACGGTCTCCTTTGTTACAAACACAGAGCATGCAGAATCTGTTTAAACAGAAACATTAGTATTTATACGCCGTCTCGACATGATCTGGCAGATAATCCGCACATTCACACTGCTAGGGATATTTATGAAAATTGGTGCAGTGAAAGAAATGTAATCCATAGAATGTAAGGTTATTTTTGCTTTTATTTTCTAAATCCTACTTGAAAATTGACAGACTTGGTTGCTATAGGATACAGCACACGTTTCCTGTGCGCTTAATGCCATAAAATTCTCCCTGTATGCCTGCGAAATACATGACTGTAGTTGAATTTCAGGTTATTGTTTCCGAACATGACTCCTGGATTATCTCCTTAGTCATGCGTTGGGTGTTACCCCTTTGAAATCTGCAGCGCTACCTAAACCGGAAAATCTAATCTGTTCACCGCTTTAAAATGATTGTGGAGGGAATATATGATCAAGAGGACCAAACAGAAGCCGCAAGCTCGTCTTTGTGACTTGTGATTGGTCATCCTCTTTGCACCAACCCCAAACGAACAGCACAGGTATTCAGAATGCTTGGCACCAAGGATTTTCCAGATTAAGGCCTTTTTTGTTATTTGGAGAATCATGCCTAAAATATTGTAAATTCTATTTAAAACTTACCACTGTCATTCCACAAACTTCCTCTTGGTTTACCTTCAATAAATTGTTGCTCTTCACGTTGACTCTTTTGAAAGAGATACTTGTGTTTTTCTTTATACTTTTTCGGTTTTTTAGAACTTCCTGTTTAACGGGTTTCTGGATAAGAGATTCCATACATGTTTTAGACAGTGTGCTTGTCTAAAGAGGGGGGCGCATTCTTATGCTTGTGAGAGGGATTGCAGTGTTCCTTTTGGGTATTTATTTAGGTGGAGGATAGTTGTGTCATTATTTTAGTGAGCTAGGGTAAGTATCTGAGCCTTTAGTTACAGCGAAGGATAACTGCTGCTTCACCCATGCTGTGTACAGGGATTGGGTGTCTGATCTCTTGCCCAAATGAATCACTTCTATGACCTTTTACTAAAGTGAAAGATACAATAATTTATTACTATCTTAATTGGAATCCCAGTGTTTACTGTACGCTTCCTGGGTGTCATCCTGGCTCCTCAGTTGTGGTGTCAGACTTCAACCTTTGGTGTGATCTAAGCTACTGATAATTGCCATGTGTTATGACTTGTGTCTATCATGTTGAAAGGTGAATATAAGAGTAATCAAATCACTTTAAAAGACTGTAGGACGTTTGTGGATAGCTCATTGGACTCGCTTATGTTTCACACTGACCAACATGTATAAGGCGAACACTTGGATGTGTAAAGATTTGATATAGTAGCTGTCTTGGTCTGTTGTTCTTTTCAAACATAGAACGGCTGTAGGTTTTCATTAAACATTGGATAAGTCACATGTTACCATAGGATGTCCAATCAGCTTTTCTCACACAACCAGTCTCAGTCCTGCAATGCTTTTTTTCCATTATTTTTTATTTTTTTTGTAATGTATGTATTTATATATCATTTATGTATTTATATTTCATGACTGGATTCTTCCTTTAAATAAAAAAAAAACCAGTGGCTGATCGATCAAATAGCTACAAGTTGTATTTTGTTAAAAAAACCAACTCCGTTTATTTTGATGTTAGCTACTACTGGTAGAATCCCTTTGAATGTATACTTTTGCATTTTAAAAGATGGACATGGCATCTACTGTGTGTCTGAGCTTTGGACGATGGCTGATACCTATGTGTCAATGTTGGGCTGTAATTAACAATTTAGCAGTAAAAGACACATCAAAAATCACATCTCCCATGATACATAGCTAGTTCATAGCTTAATAGGCAGAACGATTGAGCATAATATTTCAACAAAATATGGACTGGTAAGTTTACTTAACCCTGTGTCAGAGGTCTGTTGCCTCTGCTGAATTATTTTCATGCCTGTGAAGTCTGTCTAGGCATCTACCAAACCAGGCTGTTGTTTTTGCCTCTGAATAATGATATATTTTGTAAACTGTACAGGAGAAATTTCGATAATTTATTGTCTTGCAGACAAACGAACAATAATTTATTGCACATAACGTTCAAACCGGCTGGACAAAAAAACCAACAACCTAGTGTGTTACCTCTAGCATTCAGCCTGAAAATGAGAAATTACCCAGTGAGGGAGAACAGGCAGCAGCTGCAGGTTGCACATGATCAGGATTTTAATGTGCATCCATTATTCCCGTCCGTCCCAGATCTAATGTTTTCCACAAGGCAAATCTGGACAGGAACATGACTAGTGTGCCAATCATAAGTTTCTGTTTTTTTCCTTCTCCACTATTGATGGCACAATCTCATTGTTAAACCAAAATACAGCATAATCCAATACGAAAAATGCATATTTTCCATTCCTGTCTTTTTGTCTTACAAGCTATAATATGTTAAACCTTTGAATGTTTGACATTCTGTGTAAGCTCGCTATGTTGTCCAGGTATAGGACCTGATAAATGGCTTTACTTTTCTTTGTGGCATTCTGAAGCCTGGTTATTGGGGGGAGGGGGGGCTAAGTGATAATGTAACTGGGCACAGAAGAATGGGAGGAGAGGTGTCTGGCTGTAGTGTAGCCAGTCTGTTCATGGAGCACCACAGAGGAGGACAGTACACTTGTAGATGACATGAGAGTCTGGCCAAGTATTGTAGCTGTCTTGTGTGTGAGGAAGGGATGAATACGAGTGAGGTTCTGTACAGATATTGTTAAGGTGGGCAGGGGGACCATTGTAGAAGGGTGGCGGATTATAGATTCTGTTTTAGCTATAATAAATATTCAGGACTTAGTGGATCTAAAAGGATAAACCACTTCTCCAAAGTGGCTTTGAAAAGAATCAGGCCTCCAGAAAGGAAGTTCTCATGTGCGCAGTGGAACTCCCGATGCGAAGCCCCAGCACCAATCATTACTGCTCTGGAACTTTGATATCACACTGGGCTTTCTTGTGTGGAAGTCTTTCACTAGGGGTCCACTGAGCCCATAAGATGATGGTTATGGGGTAGGTACCACCATTGTACAGGTAGAGGGAGGGTGAATGATTTTTTTAAGGCCATCTGCTAACCTGGTAATGTCCATAACACACATTTTATGCTGGTAGAACATTTAAATATTGAGAACCACAAACAAACCATAAGAGTTCTATAGCTTTGACGTTGGTTTTAATTTTCCCCGTCTCTTATTTTTATTTGTACCCCATCTGTAACAAAATATATATTTTTCATATATTTATTCATTTTTTAAAATCCGGCTAGTGAATGGTAATTAGAATAGGGTTCTGCTTCGAATGTTCTTTTTTAAATAATCATGAGAGATTATATATATTTTTTTTATATTTATATATATATATATATATATATAAACACATAGCTCCCACTTAAAGTACACCTGTCACATACAGAAAGAGTATAGGGAGCCATTTTGTTAGCTTATTGAATCACTATGTATGAGAGCAAGACTTAACTACAACTGGGTCACACCATGATTTGCCCTAGATGATGCCTGTTTCTAGAGAAATTGCCCCATATTTTTGGAAGCTCATATACATTTTGACAGCCAGGAAACAAAGCTGTCCTGCAAAAATCAGGACTGATGGCATGTTTGGGGATAAATGATTCATGAGGCAAAGGATCCTAGTGACCTGATTGGCCAAATTCTTATGAACATTGAGATATTGGTGGTCTTCACTGTGTGCAGCCAACAGGTGCTCATTAACTGTAATTTATATTCTAGTAAAATATAATATTAATATGTAGGGAAACATATCTCATTCTATAGATAAAGCTTGTTTCTTTGAACGTGAATAAAAATAGAGAAGTAAATGAAACTAAACCAATTCTCTATAGCACACCATTGGCCTTTGTGGTAAAATTTAAGTTTGTTATATTCTGTGAAGTCGCTTGTTACCTGAATCTCAAATAACCGTTATGTCCTAAGTGGCTGTCTTGTCATTTGATAGTTAATTGAATATCTGTACATCAAATAGTGAAATAAATGAGCTCTTTAGTCATTGCCGCCCATAACAGCCAGTTCCCTTTGATCGCTACTAAAGGATGCGCTACAGAAGTGGGGAAGGAAGGTCTTTCTTCTTGGTCACTGAATCAGCATGATACCGTTGTAAAGTGAATTTTAGATATTTTATTGCTTTCTCTCTACGGCAATGGTATTGTGGCAGCCTGGAAGAACAAAGAGCTCCAATATACATGGTGCAGTGTTTGTTTTTATATAAAGAACAAAGATTTATTTCTCTCCTCACGGAGCTAATGCTTTAGTTAAATCACAAATAAGACTTTGAAAAGAAGCCACCAAAAGACTTAATTGGTTGTCACTTGCGTTCTTTTTAGACTGTTATACTATATTCTGTATTCTTTTCGTGCTAGTCCAACAAATAGCATAAAGACAAAGCAGAAACTTCATTTTAAAGGGTTTATCCACTCAATATATATATTTTCTTATATCATGTGTGTTTTTAAATGCACCAAAAAGACCTCTCTAGCTCACTGACTTTCACCTGCTTATCTCTATGAAGCAGCTGATGTTGGGTAGAGATTTTGGGGTTTCTATGTAGGAAGTAGATCCTGTATAGCAAACCAACGGGAAAGCACCTGTGAGATGTTTTACGCTGTGGCACAGAGCGGTTGTGTGATAGCAGCTTAAAGCTGTAGAAAGCAGAAGTCCCTGCGTGGGAAAGCAGATGTTCTGCAGGTTAGTACCAGTTACGGTAAGATTGCTGTACGGTCCTCGTACAACTCCCAGCTGCTCTCCCCCATGATGGGCAGACCACAGTAGCAGAAAGAGATAGGGATACATATAAGTAAAGCTACCATTGGACTGTAGCATTCTGTGTATTAGCCAGGGCCTGATTATGCAATAGGCTGACTAGGCTGCAGCCTAGGACATAATGCTTATTGGGGGTGAAAGGTATAAACTGGAATTCATTTTAAAATATAAGAGAATAGTTAGAAAAATGTAGTAAGGCTTTAATCTTGATGTATTCCCATGGTAAAGGATGAAGAGAATGAGCCATTTATCTACCGCATATTACCCTGGTATGGTAGGCGAGGGGGCACTACGAGCTTTTAAGCCTAGGATGGCCTGATTCTTTAATCAGGCCTTGGTATTAGCTATAATATACACATTAAAGAACTAAACCTATCTGTGCTACCATTCTGCAAATTGCCATCTCCTATTAGTAAGAGGTTGGCGCTTCTCTATCTTGGATGACTGACAAGGCTGACGCCCCTGAGCCTGAATGACAGGATTGTATGCTGGATACACACTTGGCCAGTTATTGTGTCACTGTAAGGTTGAAGAGATAGAACAGATATGCTTTATTTGCTGCTATATGGAGATATGTTTGCTTCTGGGTGTAATTTAAACCAAGTGCACCTTTGATGGCCACATTTTAAAGTTTTTTGTGACCTAGACCTCCGTCCATAATAAATTAATGACTCGATACCATGACCAACGCCATTACACCGTGGTAACATTGTGACAAAGACTAACACAATGATGTTCTACATCTGTGCTCCCAATACCCATAAGACAGCCCTAGGCTATCAATGCATTAGCGCCATTTCTATGATTTTATTGCCCTGTGTTACTTTGATTCGTGTTGTACCGAGTGAACCAGATGGAAAAGCTGTCGTATGCACATACGCAGAGGGTTTTAAATGTTTTGGATTGCAAAGAGCTTCACTAAGTCATTTTTTTTTTTTTAAGTTGCATGGCATTTGAAAACCTGAAACTACACTACTTGCTTCATTCTTACATATTTTATTATTTGTATGTTATCTCATCTTGTGAAATTTGTTTTTGGGTTTACCTTTTTTTTTTTTTTGTGGTCATGGGTTGAGGGAGATAAATGGACACTCCCGCCTCCTGTGTTGTTGTCTTCTCACACTTCCATCAGTGATATAACTGTGCTGAGGTGGCTTATAGCGTGCCTGTGAGACATAAATGTATAAAAAATATATGTTAAGTCCTATGCTGTGGTTATTTATGGTGGGGAGAATGAGTGTGTTTTTGTAGTAGTTTGAGATGTAAGATTTTATTTATATTATTATTATTATTATTATTATTATTATTATTATTATTATTATCACAAGATTTCCGCAGTGCCGTACAGAGTACAGACAGTAGACCATACAGGGTAAAACAGTACAGAACAAAGACGAGTAATACCAAGACTCCAATAGCTCCAAGCCTAGCTAGTACAGTGAAGTTGGAGGAGAAGAAATGGTACAGATACAGGAGGGTAGAGGGTCCTGCTCATAAGAGCTTACATACTAAAGAGAGGGCAAACAAACAGCAGGCACAAGAGAAGTAAAGGGAGGGGATAAAGCACTAGAGGAGTGCAAACAGGGAAGAGAGGTGAAGTGAGTAAGCATGGAGAAGGTTAGGTGGACGGCTGGTAGGTCTTGAGCGACAGATGAGTTTTAATTGCCCGTTAGAAGGTGCACAGCCTAGGGGATTGACGAAAGAAGCGAGAGAGTCATTCCAGTGAAGCAGTGGCGCACGCAGGGGGGGTTTCTGAGTCTCTAGAAACCCCCCTGCGCTAACTAAGTGGCCACTGTTCTATACAGCAGCCGCGGCGCTGTCAAAGAAGCGTCCGCAGCAGACGCTTCTTAGACAGCGCCGCGGCTGCTGTATAGGACAGCGCTGGCGAAACGGAGCTGCATGCGCAGCTCTCTCTGGGGTTTTTTTGTTTTTTTTTGGGTCGGCGGGGGGAAACCCCCCCCGACAATCCTCCGTGCGCCGCTGTGAAGGGGACTATTATTAGTGATATTTTACTGGTGAGGTTTGAGAGGCCTATTGTATTTTGTCTTAGATTCATTTAAAAGTGCACATTTACACAAATTTGGATTTTTTTTCTTCTTCAGAGTTTAATTATGTCCCTCTTTTCCTTTCCGCAGCTCCAGACCGACAAGGCTGCGACTCTCACATTCGTTTCCCCGTGCCTCCGAACACCAAGCAGTGGATCGCACTACTGCACCGTGGAAACTGCACCTTCAAAGAGAAGATCCTAAGAGCCACTTCCCACAATGCCACAGCTGTGGTCATCTACAACAATAATTCCAATGAGGATACTGTGACCATGACACATCCAGGTAAATTCAAATATTGTGAGGAACTAAATACAACAAGTAAAAAATGAAATTAACAGCCTTGTTGGAGACACTTCTATAAATGACAAATTTGTAAAATATGTTTTCATGCCATGGAAAATGTTACATTAAAAAAAAACACTATAGTCATCTCTGATAGTCTTGTTTTTACTCTGATAGGGTAGTTAAAAAAGGAATTGGTACTTTCATAGTGTGGTGACATGGAATGACCAGAGACGCAAAGCTTTTTATTATTAAACCTTTGTATAAAATGGCTAATTTTACAATCAATTATTTATTTATATCCATTCTTTTTCACCATTTCGCATGACTGTAGAGTCCAGCTATATTGGCGTAGACGCTTTGTTAGCGCTTCTTGCTTTAATCAACAGTACTTTGGTAAAGCTGTCCACGTAGTCAGATATGCTCATTTGGACCCATCATAGAAAGATCAGCTATGTGGTAGATTGGACCACAGATCTTGGTAGTTCACTGATTGTGACGAATGACCACATTTGACAATACCACAAGGGATTTCCATCCTCTGGTCAAAAAATGACACCATAATGTACTGTGTGTGTGTGTGTGTGCGTCAGTCACAGATCAACCAGATTTTCATATGTTCAAATTCATGGGAATATATTTTGATCAGGCCGGACTACATTCAGATTGGCTGTGCACATTACAACATCTGCCTAATTTAGTCACGATTGGCCAACATCCACTATTTCCGCAACCTGTCTTCAGATTTCTTTCTATCCGCATTTTAATTGATGTTACTCTTTGCGGCATTTGTTTTGTTGCTTTACTTAAGGTGGCGATACACACTGCCGTTCCGCTGCTCCACCAAAGTGCCGAGTGCCAGGATTTTTAATTCAGGCTCACATAGCTGACTAAGTGATAGGATCTGGCCATACAGCGTCTAAAGTTATTATCATTCTCTCCTGAAACTCAAGGATGAAAAAAAGTGTCTTTCTATACTGAATGACTTATACATGTGTGTGAATGTTTAAATAATAGATTGTGCATACACCCTACTCAATCTGTGCTCAGTATGTGTCTCTTTATGTATGCATGTATTTCCATATACGTTAACTCCTTCACCACTGAGGCTTTTCTCACCCCTGTGCTGATCCTATTTTGGCACTTTGTGGTTTAGTCATATTCCAACATCAATATCAGTAATTTTGTGTTTTTGCTATCCACAAAAATATACCGTGTTTTCTTTCCAGAAAATATCATTTAGTTTGCTTATACATACTGTCACAGCAAGGGAAATGGACCCAAAATGGCCCAAATGGATTCTTTTTTTTATAAATAATTGTATTAGCTTTTCTAACACATAACTTAGAGTCTGTGTTGTTATTTCATCATCATCATCAACATCATTTATTTATATAGCGCCAACATATTCCATATCGCTTTATTTAACAACAAGATTGAGAATATTTTATACGTAAAGATGTACGTTAGACAAATGGTATTGTTCATTTTCTACAGTCTTTGAATATTTAAGACAGTTTGTTCTCCATTATTAAAATATATAGAATAAGATGGTACACACTAAAATTAAGCAAAAATTATATATTAAACATAGCAAGATCAAATGAGGAGAAAAAAAAATGCAAATATTTTACTAATTTGAATTAGGAAAACCTCATTGTAAGCTGTCATAGTGATGGTCCTATTTGGTTTTATTTGAGGGGATTGGCTCCAGTCAGGAGGAGGGGCTTTGGTAGTCTATAGATTAGTGGGAATATGAGGAATATTTAGATGTCTTGGTAGTCATCCTCACTTATTTGTTTATTTAAATCCCAATCTGTGGACTTAAACAGGTTCATGATGTTATTCTGGGTTTTATTTATCTAATACTATTTACAATCCCCATTTAGAATACATACCTACGGCTTTCTCATTATTTTGGAATGTTGCTCTTCTGTGAAAGTAAAGGGTTTACAGTATCTCTGGTTTTATTTTGCTCAAAAAGGGGGAGTGCAGAAGAAGTCCACTTTTGTTCTTTACAATCGTTAGATGACAGTCTAGACATTTTTGCAAATTTATTTTCCTGCATTCAAAGTTGTAAAAAAAACTACGGTTATTGATATTTTTCTAGCTTAAGTTTAAGGGGCATATTCAATTCTTTTGTATTTCCGCGGCGTTAAAACTATTACCGTTATTACGGTAATAGTAAGCTCGTGGCTCAGGGAGCTGCGAGCTGAAATCCAATGAGAAAACTACCGTCATAACGGTATTTACGCGCACTTTTACCGTAATAACGGTATTTACTCACACTATTGTTGTTTTTTAGTGGAATTGAACTAAAAGGAAATGTGCATTTTTATTTCTCTAAACACAACCAAGAAGTACTTGCTTTAGCATCAAACCACCTTTCCAACACAGCAAAAAGCAGGTTTGTGCCCATAGGATTGGATAATGAAATCTGCACATAAAAAATGATTTTTATTTTTACTATTTTGCACAGTCTTGAATGAAATGCATAAAATATATAGGAATAATATGGATAGTCCGTGTCAAAAAATAGAAAAGCTAATGAATCAAATGAGTGTCCCCTGTGTTTATTAAAGCCAGGATGGAGGATATCTGAGCATTAGAACCTCTAGATGATTTAGCACTTTCTGTATTGTAGGTTATTATTGTCTGGTGATCACTTATGATCAGAAAACAATGACTACTAAGGGGCCATATCATTTTAAAGAGGGGACTTCCTTCTTTCCAATAAGGATTCCACTGAGTTTATTGAAGCCAGGATTGGGGGTGATCCTCCCCATCCCTGGATTTAATGATATCTGTAGTGATGGGATTATTCTCTGGTTGATTATACATAACTACCAGAGAATAGCTTCCATGGTCTGAGAAAGGGGACTCCCCTCTTTCAGGCGAGGTAACCCCTGAGTCGCTGGGTGCTAGGATGGAAGAGATATGTGATGTGCCCTCACCCCATTCCCTGGCTCTTCAGAATTTAAGGTAGTGTAGTGGATGGAAAAAGGTGAGACTTGATGAAGTCAGCAACCCCCTCTTCTTTCCCCCACTGGCATTTAATGCCTTGCAAGTACCTCTAGTTAAGTTTTTACATTATTTCAAATTCTGCAGTGCTAAGGATGAGGAGTGTGCATGTTTGAACCCGCTTTTTTTTTTTTTTTTTTTAACAGTGTGTGTTTGAATCCTTTTTTGTTTGTGCCTGTGTGCGCGTCTGAACCCTTTTGTGCCTGTGTGCGCGTCTAAACCCTCTTGTGCCTGTGTTCGCGTCTAAACCCTCTTGTGCCTGTGTTCGCATCTGAACCCTCTTGTGCCTGTGTGCGCGTCTGAACCCTCTTGTGCCTGTGTGCGTGTCTGAACCCTTTTGTGCCTGTGTGCGCGTCTGAACCCTTTTGTGCCTGTGTTCGCGTCTGAACCCTCTTGTGCCTGTGTGCGCGTCTGAACCCTTTTGTGCCTGTGTGCGCGTCTGAACCCTTTTGTGCCTGTGTGCGCGTCTGAACCCTTTTGTGCCTGTGTGCGCGTCTGAACCCTTTTGTGCCTGTGTGCGCGTCTGAACCCTTTTGTGCCTGTGTTCGCGTCTGAACCCTCTTGTGCCTGTGTGCGCGTCTGAACCCTTTTGTGCCTGTGTGCGCGTCTGAACCCTTTTGTGCCTGTGTTCGCGTCTGAACCCTCTTGTGCCTGTGTGCGCGTCTGAACCCTCTTGTGCCTGTGTGCGCGTCTGAACCCTTTTGTGCCTGTGTTCGCGTCTGAACCCTCTTGTGCCTGTGTGCGCGTCTGAACCCTCTTGTGCCTGTGTGCGCGTCTGAACCCTCTTGTGCCTGTGTGCGCGTCTGAACCCTCTTGTGCCTGTGTGCGCGTCTGAACCCTCTTGTGCCTGTGTGCGCGTCTGAACCCTCTTGTGCCTGTGTGCGCGTCTGAACCCTCTTGTGCCTGTGTGCGCGTCTGAACCCTCTTGTGCCTGTGTGCGCGTCTGAACCCTCTTGTGCCTGTGTGCGCGTCTGAACCCTCTTGTGCCTGTGTGCGCGTCTGAACCCTCTTGTGCCTGTGTGCGCATCTGAACCCTCTTGTGCCTGTGTGCGCGTCTGAACCCTCTTGTGCCTGTGTGCGCGTCTGAACCCTCTTGTGCCTGTGTTCGCGTCTGAACCCTCTTGTGCCTGTGTTCGCGTCTGAACCCTCTTGTGCCTGTGTGCGCGTCTGAACCCTCTTGTGCCTGTGTGCGCGTCTGAACCCTCTTGTGGCTGTGTTCGCGTCTGAACCCTCTTGTGCCTGTGTGCGCGTCTGAACCCTTTTGTGCCTGTGTGCGCGTCTGAACCCTTTTGTGCCTGTGTGCGCGTCTGAACCCTTTTGTGCCTGTGTGCGCGTCTGAACCCTCTTGTGCCTGTGTGCGCGTCTGAACCCCCTTGTGCCTGTGTGCGCGTCTGAACCCCCTTGTGCCTGTGTGCGCGTCTGAACCCTCTTGTGCCTGTGTGCGCGTCTGAACCCTCTTGTGCCTGTGTGCGCGTCTGAACCCTTTTGTGCCTGTGTGCGCGTCTGAACCCTCTTGTGCCTGTGTGCGCGTCTGAACCCTCTTGTGCCTGTGTGCGCGTCTGAACTCTCTTGTGCCTGTGTGCGCGTCTGAACCCACTTGTGCCTGTGTGCGCGTCTGAACCCACTTGTGCCTGTGTGCGCGTCTGAACCCTTTTGTGCCTGTGTGCGCGTCTGAACCCTTTTGTGCCTGTGTGCGCGTCTGAACCCTCTTGTGCCTGTGTGCGCGTCTGAACCCTCTTGTGCCTGTGTGCGCGTCTGAACCCTCTTGTGCCTGTGTGCGCGTCTGAACCCTTTTGTGCCTGTGTGCGCGTCTGAACCCTTTTGTGCCTGTGTGCGCGTCTGAACCCTCTTGTGCCTGTGTGCGCGTCTGAACCCTCTTGTGCCTGTGTGCGCGTCTGAACCCTCTTGTGCCTGTGTGCGCGTCTGAACCCTCTTGTGCCTGTGTTCGCGTCTGAACCCTCTTGTGCCTGTTGCGCGTCTGAACTCCTTTGTGCCCGTGTGCGCGTCTGAACCCTTTTGTGCCCGTGTGCGCGTCTGAGCCCCATCGTGCCCCTGCGCGCGTCTGAACCCCATCGTGCCCGAATGCGCGTCTGACCCCTTTCGTGCCTTTCAGTGCATAAAGTGTTGTGTGTGCATTTATGTGTTAGTAGTGTATTTAGAGTGAAATTTTTTTTAAAATTTCTTCCTCTAAAATTTACATCTTATGGTCCACAAAATAAAAGTAATCGATGATCGATCTCTTAATGAAAAAAATTGCATCATATAGAAAATCCAGTAATACTTTAGTACTGTAGCTGAGGAGAGAATTGTTGTCTCTGCTTATCTAAGGTAAATGTTATGTACCAGACAGCAGCAGCAGAGGAATGTAATTGCTTGAGAAAGAGTGTCATATTTGCAAATGTATATTGATGTACTCCCTCTCCGAAGAGGCCCAGGATTTATCATCTTATCACTGACTTCTTCATTGTCTATGGCAATCTTAACTGCACTCACTCAGAGGAATTGGTGTGTGTCTTATCAGGAAAATAATTAGATAAACGCTGAAGCAGGGTTTCTGACTTTAAACCTAACAATAATGACTTGGCTTTTGTTGTAAGCCATTTACCCATATTAGCACACTTTGCTTTATAATAAACAATTAGTTACGTATTTCTTAATATATCCGTAAAAAGGATTTGCAACAAAACTGTAATATTGGAGAAGAAATATTAATGATTTGTTTATCTACTTTATATGAAATAATTATTTGACCTTAGTCCCCCTGCTGCTGTTTATTTTGCAAGGGGATTTCCTGCCATAATATGTTTATTCTCTAGAATGTATGCATCTTTAAAAAAGAAGAGATAAAATGAGTTGCTATTGCCTTCTAAATTGTCTAATAATCTAAATGCTGGACTTGCTCTGTGCACAAAGTTTGAAGCCAGAAGCATGTTAGACCTTGGGGGACAGGTTAATGATTGAACAAAACTCTTGGCTTGCTACAATATATCAAATGTGCAGGAGAGTTGTACAGCACTGACAGCCGCCGTCATGCCTTCGTCCCCACGAGGTGTGTGCACTCCAGTGCATCCAACTCGCCAGCCAGCAGGTACTCCTGCTATCTCCTTCTACTGTTGTACCGCTGATGAGTTTGTTTTATGTCTTTATAGATATGAGTATTTTCTTTTGCTTTTTATATGGCTTGTTCACGGCTGTGTTAGGTGTTTTTAAATGGGGATGTAAAATACATCAATAAAGCTCCTGTATTTTTGACAAACTGACATTGACGTTCAATTTAGTGAATTAGAAAACTGTACAGTTCAGGGATATTCAGTTGTCGTCGATGTGGCGCGAAGACATCACCACAATGTCTGGCTGTGCACATTGCCGGCAGTTACAAAGATTTCAGCATCACATTGGTGCAAGGTGTCTCCATGGACATTCCAGACACACCTTGTGCTGAATTGAATCTCCCCGCTGTGAGGAAACCACACTTAGCTGGGGTGGTGGCTATCGTCAGTGGGATTCTGGGCAGGCCAGAATGTATCCAAAATAAGGCTTTTTACGACACCACAACACTATAAGACGCTCACACGGTACAGGGTAAACGGTAGCATGCACCCTCCAGCAGCCTCTTGCAGTCAGCACTCCAAAATAACAGTTTTGGTATCCTTCAGAGTCTTATCCTCCCACAGTATTACCACTACTGTTTGCTAGACATTCCTGTATCCCCAAACCTGGGCTACTGGCTCAAACAGACCCGGTCTTGGTAGGGTTCCTCTGCTGGCACTGTGATGCGTTGCCCAGAGTCCTTTGTGCTGATGTCTTGTACACCAGGAGCCACCAAGATGGAATGAATGGCTGTCTACACAGGGAGTAGGGTCAAGATGTCCTAATCCTCCCCCTCCCAGCAGGGGTCTATCAGTGCACACTTAAATTATTTAACTGTTAGACATTCTGTCTCTGTTACCTTGATTATACAAATGGAATGGCTTGACTGAATTAACTATTTGGCTGGGTACACTTAGCAAAGGACTTCAATATGACATCCGGGAATGACATGACACTTCATGCATACATGAAACATTAAGATATTAGAAACATTGTATCTGCAGTGTTACACAATCTAAGTCTGAGATATCTTTTGATATACTATTTATATTGATACATATTAATACATTTCTCAATGCTATTTCAGCCAGTATAGTACTGTGGAGACACAGTGCACCTCTCAGATTACCTGTTGACCTAGTTAATTTACTTGGGCTGCCAGCTAGCTATGTCAAGTTACTCAGACATTGTTCTGATTGAAAACAACCCAGCTCTATGCCACACCTCATAATCATGGATATTTGAGACAAATGGTAATTACCTTAGCTAACACAAGCAAACTGGTTTCTGCTGTCTTGCTATTTTCACACAATATGACAACAGCCTTTATGTTTCCAATGCATACAATATTGTAGGTAATAGCAAGGGCAAAATGTATCTAATAACATGAAATAACATATGCATATTACACAGATGCTCTAGTGTATATACATAGTCTGGACCAAGGATTAAAAATTACATTAAGCTGTGAGAAATGGGTGATGAATAAAAAATCCTGAGTCCAGTCCGTTTTGTCACCTTCCCTCATATGTTTATTATTTCTTAAATACAATTTTAGACAGTTTTAATGTGTCCAAAAATGTGCTCCCTGCCCACTCTTGTGATTTTGAGATAGTTTAAAGATTTGTGATTTAAGATAGTCACGGTTTTCTGTGTCCAAAACAGTTATGGACTGGGGGATGAAGGCTGCTGGCTACCATTCATATCCTGCACATTTCATACAGTTTAGCAGGCCATGGAGTATTAGGTATTATAGTGATCGTAGAGGAATTACGGTTACAAGGGTTAACCCATCACATAATTGTGGGGAGTAGGGCCTAAATCATAACTGCAGTGTAAATATGGTATATCAAATAAATCCATTGATAAATTGAGCTACTAAAGTGTAAAATGGGAAGTCAGAGAGTCTCTTGTGTGTGTATTCAGTGGCAGATAGCAGAGTCACCTGTGGCAGCTTCAAAGGCCTCTGTGGTGTGCTATATCCTGGCCTAGGATGGAGTTTTGACACCTGAATAGACTTTTAGGAACCACTCAGCATTATGTCTGGCTCAAAGAGACCATGTGCTAGCTATATTTTATATAGACAAAAATAATTAAGTTTTGAAATATGCCACTTAAAATCAATAAAAATAGTGATCACCCACATATTCCTCAATAGTGTTTTGAAAGGCAGCTCATATGACAAATTAAAAATTCTGTCACACAGAGAAGTTGAGGAAATGAGTATAAGCTCAACTGATACCCTGTATCTAGTCCTGTTTGGTATCAATAGATGGGTAAATTCATAGGGGATCTAGTAATAACAAAATTGAGTCTGAAAAGTTAGGTCACATAGTAGAATTGTGTAGTAAATCAGTCAACATGCAAATGATGATTGTAAAAAGTGTCACAGATCACAACCCCCCTGGAGGTGCGGAAAGATTTAAAGGTTTCTTTAAAAAGCTGAGACCAGTTACAACAAATTGTCAGTTTCTTGGGGATCAATTTAATTGAATAACTGTCCATCTTTTCTGCCTACCCCCAGACATACAAATTATTATATGTAAGTTATGCTCTGTACTTTCATCCCATTTGTTTTTATAACTGTTGCCAATTTTTTTTTTGTATGTCAAATCTTTAATTGTTTTTTATTATTTGTAAGCATTGTACCTTTTGTATATTAAATCTAATAATTGAATAGTTCTGTCCTTATTGCTCTAAATGAATTCATTGTCTGTCTAGAAGAGACAGATTACTTGGCTGGGGTTAATTCTTTAGAAACCAGAGTGTGAAGGGTTAACTGTTTAGCTACCAGAGCACTGAGTGTGCGCAATTGGGTGATTAAGTCATAGCTTTGCTACAGGCCTTATGCGCAATTGGCTGATTAAGTCATAGCTTTGCTACAGGCCTTATACGTAGCTGGTGGCAGTTGCTGAGAGGAGTGAAGCGTCTGTCTGTGTTGGGAAGGGACCAGCAAAATCTGTAGCCTGAAAGAGAGGCGAGTGTGAGTTTTAGGCTGGAATCCTGTGTGTTCCCTTACAGTAAGCTTCCAAGTCACGAGTGCACAGAGGGCGGTTTATGACAGATAAAGGGGTTCATGAGCGGTTTCCTGACAAAATAGAGGTGATATATTGTATGACTGTTGGAATATATGATAAGATATAAATCCGGGACTAGTTAGAGGGGGGTTATCCCTGACAGGTGTATCAGGCTTTGCATTTTGCTGGGTTGTACTTTTCATTTGTACAAAAAATTGTAATGATCGTTGCAACAAGATCACACCATTTGATCCTGGGCATGCGATCATGTTTCACTATTAATAGGACACTTCTTTATTTATTTTTTATTATTAATTATTTATTTCTATGTAGGTGTCCTCCTGCCTCCACTGCACTGGTATCTTTTATCTACTGAAATAAATAATGACTCCCTAATTTGAAGGAAAAATAAATTTCTAATAGTTAAGTTACGTGGTCGTAACCACACTCTAAGACTTTTTTTTTGTAGCCTGCAGGAAGCCAGTCAGATACAGGGGGACCGGGACTGATTTCATACAGAATAGGTCCCCCTGAATCTGTCATATGCCACATTGTATCACAAGAAAAGAAAGACAAAATAGGTGCACTGCCTCTCTATTATTACAACGGAGATGGTGCTGTTAAAACTTAACTTTTATTATTAAAGCGAAATATAAAACCACATATTCCTATAAAACCAGACACCAGTCTGGCAGCTGTATTCTGATTTACCTCCACAGTGACATTGTACTGTGGAACGTAATCTTGTGTGTAAGACAGTTTTCCTGTCCCTACCTAGGAGCCATCTGGTACTCACTCAGAGTGGGCATGGGTGGGTGGAAAGGGGGGATGGGTTGTGGATAAATATGCTGCAAGGGTGGGCTGAGGACAGATATCTGCTGCCGGTGGTGGTGAAGGAATGTGTAACGGATGGGAATGGAGGTGGTGCAAATGTATTGCGGCCTTTGTGGCTGGGCCCCATTCCCATGGCAGGGCACATGTGTCTGACCCTACTGGGACTTTCATATTGTTGACAGGTTTCAATTTTCCTTTTGTGATCATCCTAAAAAAGATTTTTGCCTGCCCATGCTCTAAATCAAATAACATTCAGTTCAATCACTGTCCACTGCTCTCCGGAGTTCCAAGGTAAATAATGAGGAAGCATGTGAGTTGGCCCATCTTCACAGAGCTATTTACACATGGCTGCAATTCTGCAAACCACCAGTTTTCACCAGGATAGTCTGACTGTAGGATGTAGGGTTCAGTTTTCAGATCACTGATCAATGTCCTGGAACCTGAAGACCCGTTACAGAAGCAATCTATGCTCCATGTTGGCATTCCCAAAGCTGGCTCTATGTCTGTGTAGCCAATAGGTACTCTTTGAATTTCAAAGTATAAGGAGTCATTTTTATGGGTTCCTATTGAATATATAGGTCACATTTTAACAAATATTGGTTCAGAAAGTGGCTGCCTCCAATATGTGTAAATGATAAATAATGGTTAAGGGACCTGATTCCGCATTTTGAGCAGAGCGAGATAAATATTTACGCTTTATGAATTAAGTGTGGAATTGGCCACTAGTAACATAAGATAAGAAAGGAAATTTAGCATTGGAAAGGTACTAAGGAGAAACTGGTTGGAAGAATAGAATAATCTTTTACATGATTACAGGGCTTCCCAGACAGAAATGCTAAATGTTTTGTTTGCCACTCTAAACATTTTTTGTCTTAATAAAAACATCTGTTGTGGAGATATGTTCCAAAAATATATATATATTATATATATATATATATATATATATATATATATATATATATATATATATATATATATATATACTTGGACATTAAGCATGTTGAATCTATTATTGCACTTGAATTATCCAGCCCCACCCACTTGTTTGACAGTGATCTAGAGAGGAATACTTCAGTCAGTGTGAGCAAACACTACACCCTCAGCATAGGTGTCTGTAAATAACGGAAAGCTTGTCCTGGCTATCTCATATTTATGGCTGCTTCTGGGGAACCATGGTCTGAAACCATGATGTCTTTTGAAATTCTGATGTGCAATATATCTCTGCAATGTGGTATAAAAGTGAAGGAGATGTTTGAAAGCTTCTGGGATGAATCTTTGTTGTGCTGCATTTTTTGTTGGTCTCACAAGAGGCGTATTTGCCAATAGCTCAGATTTAGGTGTGACTGTCATAATTTGTGGAACCCATAAGGGGTGAGGCTCCCCAGGATATAGGTATAGTCTTGACCAAATGTGATCAAGCTGGCTTTGCATAGGGTTTGTTTTGTCCAGTATTTGCACTTTTTTGCATATTCTAGGGTATGCCAAGGGGGACCGCAAGATGTTTCCCAAGAGTAGAAGAATCCCGTTTATGCAGAGAACAGCTGATCTTAAACTACTACAGGGCACAAAGTTAAAGCTATATCAGTCAATGTGCTCTATATACTGCTCCCACATGTCCTGTGCTTATAAAGTATATCTTCCTTTCAGGAGCAAACAATAAGCTCTCCTGTTGCAACAAGACTACTTACACAGTTCAACAAATGTTATGTTATGTCAGCATATGAAAATGCTACATCTGCCTTTCTATCAGCTGCATGTATTACTGCTGTAATCATTTTCTGTTCTTCTAGTAACATGATTCGTCAGACTGCTGTTACAATCCTACATAATATCTATTGACATCAAAACAATGATAGATGCACCTGGCTACCACTGCAGAGCACTCTAAAGGCAAGGAGGTGTATTGTGCAGCATGGGTGCTGAATACACAAAAATCACATAGCTTTAGTGCTCTCTAGTCTACCACTCACTGACTGTCATACATTTAAGTCTTCCTTATTGAGCTTTGTGTCTGTCACAGTATGAATGGAGGAGACAAGACAATAGCTGCACAAGAAAAGTAAAGTTGCGAAATCTTCATATAGTGCATGAATTAGAAATGATGTCTTAGTCTGCTTCCATGTATGATGATTATTGTGCTAAATATTAAATGCCACAAACATGTTTGTGCTTTCATTTCAGTCTAGGCCCATGCAGACAGCTATGTTGTAATGTGAGTTCATGAAGCCTGAACATGATCTATGTCATGATCTATTCCCAATAATCCTAAAATGCAAATTGGTGCATTATGAAAGGGCATTCTGTAACATTCACATATGTATATATAAAATATGTTATTATACAATGGGAATGGATATTAGTAAAATGTTTAAAACCGCTTCATTCTGCAGTTGGCCTTGATATTTTGCATGTTTTGTCAGCGGCTGTTCCCAGTCCTTCTCCAAACAGCAGAATGAATTGAACATAGTCGTTCCAGCTCTATTCCTAGGCTATAAATTTAGTGAAATGCAAATTACAAAGAGTGTCGGATCCCATTCAGTAGAATGGTGAGTTCAAAGCGGGTCTGGAAGATTTCATCTATGGTACTTCGCACACTGCCAAATCGCTTGTTCAGCTGCGAAACCTGATTTGCTCACAATTAGCTACTATTTTGCTCATCTCTAGAGTTGAGATGTTTACAGCTATCGTCAAACAGTGGAATGTCCATAAATCTAACCCCTTGACAAATAGGTCCCACGGGTAGGAAGTATGAATCGTAGTCCTACTTATATCTGGTGTTTTCAGTGCCGCTACCGAGATCGATCTGTGATTTGGTTTGTTACAGGTAACGAATGTGTTCTTCACCCTGCCAGTAGCTGGGCTGGGAGATTACCAACCTTTCTCGTTTAACTCCAAACCGCAGTGCCGATATGAAAAGTGGGATAAGCAAAACTGGCTTGTTTATTATGCGGACAGAAAGGGTTATATAACTTTGAGGAAGGGGGTAAGGTAGCAGTTTACAAGATCATCATAATCATTTATTTATATAGCGCCACTGATTTTTCAGCTATATACAGAGAACTCACTCACATCAGTCCTTGCCCCATTGGAGCTTACAGTCTAAATTCTCTAACACACACACACACACACACACACACAGACAGAGAGAGAGACTAGGCTCAATTTTGATAGCAGCCAATTAACCTACTAGTATCTTTTTTTGAGTGTGGGAGGAAACCGGAGCACCCGGAGGAAACCCACGCAAACACAGGGAGAACATACAAACTCCTCACAGATAAGACCATGGTCGGGAATTGAACTCATGACCCCAGCGCTGTGAGGCAGAAGTGCTAGCCACTTAGCCACCCTGCTGTGTAACTGGTAGCTATGGAATATGTACAAGTGCTGGATAGTCAATAAATCTGCTCAACAGGATAATAGTTAATGTAATACTCAATGTTAACAACAAGCACTCAAATCTGTGCGAATGATTATTGTAGTGAAGAAGCGCGCACACACTTTCTGAATGCTCATAGAAGTGCTAGCAAAATTGAGCAGAGATTTCTCTACCGTTATAACCAGTGGCACATTGTGTGTAGCTCCTATAGATCTCACACTGAATTGAACCCACCTATTTTAGTTAATGTTGCAGCCATTGGGGCACACCAGGATGCAGGTTGCAGTGTGCCACTTTCAGATTGACAGCCAAAATGGCCACTTATTATTGGTGATTGCTATTCCTTAAAACCAATATTATAGCCTGTCACTTTGTCTGGTTTTCTCATGTGATGTTATATTCTCTTGTGTCAAAAAAGACAAAAGTATTATAGTCCTTTTTATTACTTTAGCATATCTTAATGATGTATTCCCCCCCCCCCCCCCGCCACCCAAATTTCTTGATGCGCCAGCTCTTAAATGTTGTGCCTTTTTCTCAGTCATTCACTTGTAAACTTGCCTGATGAAGGGGCCTCTGTGCTCTGAAAGTTAGCAAATATAATATATTTTTTTTGGGTTAGCCAATAAAGGTATCACTCCTATAATACTTTTGTCTTTTTCAACACAAAAGTATTTAACATCACATAGATTTTTCTGGCTAACACGGTACTGCAATAATAATCTAAAAAATATTTTTTGATACTCATTCTGGTTTTCTTAGTTATACTTTGACCGGGTAATGAATAGTCTGTCATGTGAATACTTCTAACACTGTCTCTGTTAAGCTGTATATTAACACTCATCTATATAGACACTTCGCTCTGCCGCCAGAGGCCTCTGATCTTCCCCACTTATCTAGTTCTTGTCCATTCTCTCACGAGGTCCCCAAAGTAAAAGGATTCCCAAGGTTGGTCATGCTGACCATACACCGCCAGTTGTGGAGGCCTAGTGGTCTCCCCTCATGCAGCGTACTCTCTGGTCCCCCACGTTGAAGAGGTTTATATCTGTGTCTTTCCCATCAGTCCTAGCGACTAGGACTGCAAGAATAGCTTTCCCAGCAGGAAGTGCTTTGGGACCCTGGGTGACTACCCATGTATATATCTGCCCGATAATTCCGGGTGCTACGGGCATGCAGAAGACAGCAGTTGTTACATAAGGAAAAAGGCTTCCAGGATGATGAAAATCTACCTCTACGATCTCCTTTTTTGAAACTTTAAATTTCATGTTGGCTCTATTAAGAACTGTTCTAAAACTATTTTGCTTTTGTGTTTGAAAGCCTTACAGTATAGCTGCTGAACATTTAGAGAGACTGTAAGAACAAAATTTATGATTCCATAGGGTGATAAAAGGGTTTATTTGACAACCATGATTAGCAATAAACTGTGAAAATATGTCATGTTGTAACCTATTTATATTTTGGTGGGGGGGGGGGGGTTTCTCTTTACAAAGAACAGTAGAATTACTGTGGCAGAGTTTAAATCCTAAGAGAATTTGTTTTCTGAGGATATGACCACCTTTTTCTGACTTTGTTTTCCAAATCTTAGACGCACTCTTCCAGAGCAGTGTTTCCTAAACCTGGTCCTCGGGACCCCTAACAGTGCATGTTCCATATCTCCTTGCTTTAGCACAGGTGTATTCATTACTGACTGACTGACACATTGTAACAGATCCACTGGTGGTATAATTATTTTCCTTGTCACCTGGAAAACATGGACTGGATTTGAGAAACACTGATCTAGAGCATCTAAGTTACAATTACTTTCTTTTAACTATAACTATGCTAAGATTTCATGTACTGAACAGTAATCTACTTGTTGGCTGTTTCGAAGAGGGAAATAAATACTGAACACATCAACATTTTTATCAGTAAATATATATTTAACGTGGCTATTTGTAATGAAATTTACACCAAATGTCAGCAACAACCCTTGCAATCCACGCATGCAAAGAAATCAAACCATAGATGTCCATAACTTAAGTTTTGTGTACTTTGTGAAATGATACAGGGAAAAAGTATTGAACAAGCTTCCTGAAATGTATTTAATACTTTGTACAAAAGGCTTGGTAATGGCAGCTTCAAGACGCCTCCTGTATGGAGAAACTAGTTGCATGCATTTCTCAGGTGTGATTTTGCCCCATTCTTCAATGCACATAGTCTTCAAATCTTGATGGTTCTGTGGGCTTCTTCTATGAACTCTGATCTTTAGCTCTTTCCATAGATATTCAATTGGATTCAAGTCAGGCGATTGGCTGAGCCATTCAAGCAGCTGTGTGTTTGGGATCATTGTCTTGCTGAAATGTCCACCCTTGTTTCATCTTCAGCATCCTGGTAGATGGCAGCAGATTTTTATCAAGAATGTCTATGTACCTTTTTCCATTAATCCTTCCTTCAATCATATGCAGTATGCCAGTACCGTGTGCAGAAAAACAGCCCCATACCATGATGCTCCCACCTCTAAACTTCACTGCTGGTATGGTGTTTTCGGGGTGATGTGCAGTGCCATTTCTCCTCCAAACATGGTGTGTATTATGGCATCCAAAGAGTTCAATTTTGCTCTTATCTGACCACACTATATTCTCTCAGTATTTCACAAAATTTGTCTAAATGTTGTGCAGCAAACTTTAAGTGAACTTCAGCTTTTTTTTTCTTCAGCAGAGGAGTCTTGCGTGGTGAGCGTGCATACAGGACATTGTGGTTGAGTGCGTTACTTATTGTTTCCTTTGAAACAATTGTACCTGCTAATTCCAGGTCTTTCTGAAGCTCTCCACAAGTGGTCCTTGGTTCTTGGACAACTCTTCTGATTTTCACTCCTCTGTTAGAAATCTTGTGAGCTGCACCTGGTCGTGGCCAGTTTATAGTGAAATGATGTCCTTTCCACTTCCGGATTATGGCCCCAACAGTGCTCGCTGGAACATTCAGCAGTTTAGGGATCCTTCTGTAACCAATGCCATCAGTATGTTTTGCAACAATAAGGTAGCAAAGGTCTTGGGAAAGCTCTTTGCTTTTACCCATCATGAGATGTTTCTTATGTGACACCTTTGTAATGAGACACCTTCTTCTAGGCCATCAGTTGTGGCTGAACCAGCTGGCAGGATTGCTTTCTAATTACTGATAGATATCAGCTGGTGTCTTGGCTTTCCATGCCTTTTTGCATCACCCTTTCTTCATGTGTTCAATACTTTTTTCCTGTGTCATTTCACATTATTACACAAAACTTAAATTATGGACATCTATGGTTTGATTTCTTTGCATGTGTGGATTGCAAGGGTCGTTGCTGAAATTTGGTGTAAATTTCATTGCAATAGCCACATTAAATATATATTTACTGAGAAAAATGTTGATGTGTCTAATATTAATTTCACCCGCTCTATACAGCACTATTTTATTATTATTACCATTATAAAATCAAATGCATATTAATGAGAGGAAAAAAAACATCTTTTTGATAACATTTAAAAAACACTTTCCATTTAAAATGTTAATAACACTAATACACAAAATAAACAAAATGTTGATAGCGATTTAAACATGTCCCAGGTAACATCAACACAATAATCAGCAAAAGGTAAACAAATATATATATATATATATATATATATATATATATATATATATATATATATTTGGCATAAAAATAAAGTCTATAAGCTGGAATCTTCTAGATGGTGCTCCTAAATAAATGCAATATTTTTAAAATTTCTTGTACCTTGTAGCATGCAAATTAAGTTTTTAATCCACAATAAGATGAAGTAGTTCTATGTAACAGATCCAAAAGTAGGTCTGGCATACTGTAGCCATTTGGGCAACCACACCGCAGTAGGCTTTTCCTGGTGCTATACTACAGCAGCGATCGAGCCCCTGGGAAAAACATTTCTTGCAGCATACAATTCCCAGGGCTCCATGGACTTTATAAAAGTAATGTTCTTGCTAAGGTGTTACATGTAATAGATTTACTGCAGCCATCAAGGTACATCCTGGACAGATTAATTCCTGATGAATCGCTTTTTTTGGCATTCCACAGGCATGTTTTGAATATTGCAGTACAGATAACATAAGTTACAGATACAAGGATACAAAACACCCCCCCTCCCCTGGGAGTTGCAGTAATGAGTTTATTTAGTCCAGATTGTAATTCAGTTGTTTTTGTTTAGTAAACAAGCCACAGCAATGTTTGCATTTTTTAGAATGTGAAATTAGAAGACTTGTTTCAGTAGCAAAACCTGTTGGCTTCTTCCCTCTGGCACCTTCCCAGATTCTAGTCTTTGGCCAGAAAACAAGAGAGAGAGAATAAAGAGAGATGATTTTCTACAAAGCATTTTAGGAAAGCTTGGCAAGTAGCTCCCTTTTAGTTCACTGCTGGCTTCCTTCCTTTGTTCCTTCAATGTAAACAAATATATAGACTGTTTTATATTGTTTATTTTATGGATTATTTTGTTTTTTTTTGTTTTGTGTTTTTGTTTTAGTTATATGTTGTTGAATTGGTATTTGTGACTTTTTTGTGACAATAGAGAGTACTTGGTGTCCTCACTAGGCAGGAGCATAAAAATAGTTACATCGCCATGTGCGTTTGTCTTTCCATGATCATCGGTCAAATTCCACTATTGGTAATCAGTTGGCAATACATAAATCTTTTATTGTAAACATCCTAATAGCTGATGCCCTTCCTTTCTTGCACAAAATAAACTCTCTTGCTGTCTTTCACTGATTTAACACCTAGTACATCACATCACTCTGTCCTCATACATTGAAGCAAGTGGGGACTACTCACCTCTGTCACCCTTCCACTCTGTCTCCTGATTCACCTGTCACTCAAGAACTATTATTAAATAGTCGCGCTTGATTGACCAATCTAAGTTAAAATACAAATTTTCTTTGAGTTTTGTTTGGACACAGGCGCTATAGATATTCACATAGGGACAAGTCATGAACATAATTCATAGTCAAATTGACTCTAGTCTGTGTGTCTGTCTGTGCGTGTATATTAGGGAATTTAGACTGTAAGCTTGATGATGATAGTCAAACAGGTAATTGACCTCCCCCCCCCCCCCAAAAAAAAAAACACCTTACAAAGGAGCACATAAAATTTGTGTGCATGCTTTTTGTATTTTCCATACTTATCAACGATCCTTATGTCACCTTTAGTGCCCCTTGCGTTCGGAGGTTCTGAATTGGAACATGAACACAAACCCAATAAACCCACTTCTAAACCTTCACCTCTGTGACCTTGTCGGTATCTCCAGCCACAGATCATCTCTGTACTCTGCAATTGATTTTCTTGCCATTTTAATAGTAGCAAAATATATTTTTCTGTGACTTAAGTCTGTTCTTCCTTTCCATGGCTTTCAGCTGGAACTATAATAAGATGACATTAATTGAATTTGGTTCTTTTGTTTCCAGATGTAGCGGAGGAGTGTGGGAGGGAGAGTGCTGGCTGGAAATAGAAAGAGGCCAACATCATGCAGATAAAAATACACTGTACACAAGAGGCTTTCCAGCTTTCCTTAGACACGAACCCTTTCCATACATCAAAATGAAATGTGAACAACCAGGATAGAATAGGCACAAGTATAAGAAATGTTCACCCCCTGGAGTTTTCTTCATTCATCTGGCATCTCTGACATTCCATATTGCAACTACAATGTAATCATGGCAGAGGCTGCGTTTCTAAAGCCTCAAGAACAGTCTTTTAGTTCCACAAAAGCTGGGGAGAGCTGTAGGTCGCCCAAGTCCTAGTATGTGACGCTGGTATGACAGCAGACATTTGTTGGAGTTCTTATGAAAAGTAGAGGTGGAGGAGGGAAGCAAAAGGGGTCAGGTTGGATGGTATAGTTAGAGGGGAGGAGGGGTGAGTTGGAATTGAGACGCATATATCACTTTTATATGAGGCTCATAAAAGAGTGGTCTGAAGTCACCAATGTGATAGAAAATCTAGTGGATAATAGGCGAAATGTTGCAATGAGCAAGCCTTGGGAGCCATATTTTATTAAAGAACGCTAGCTATAGGTGGTCCATGTTTTCCTTCTGTTTTAAGCACAGGAATGTTGGGTTCTCCCAGTGATGTGGCCTATTGGCATGCTGCTGCACTTAAGTTATTTTTAAGGCTATATATCTTTTATAGAGTTATTTTTTAGTTAGCTTCCCTGTGCTATATTTAAATAAAAATGAATAAGTAAGCAAAGTGTTCTACCAGTATTAGAGATCTCCACTTGGGAAAAAAGCTGCCCTGTTTCTTTCCCAATGCACTCTCCTGGCCCATTTTCTTATCTCATCCCAGACCCCTATTCCTCCCATGCATTCCATTGAATATACTCTCTGTGATACAACGAGGCTCTGATGGCGATTGGCTGACACAAGACCAGTTAGCATATGAGCTTACATCAGAAGAATGATCACCTGTGGGCAGTCAAAATGTGTAAATATTTTATGAACATGTAATATAATGGATTTAGATCAATGTTTCACTATATTTAGTGTGTCTGAGCTCACTATATTCATGATGAACCTCAACATTTTTCTACACCTTAACTCACATAATAAACATGACAGGGATAGATTTGCAGGATTCAGTTTAACACCAATGTATTTTTGTTGCTACAAATACCATACAAATTATGATTACGTCACTGTATTTTACATAGCATTTAGTTAGATAACTGATTAGATAATGGACCAGTACAGCAGCTGTAGGCATTGGTTGCACGGTTCAGAGTTACACCCTATCACTGGGTATAGCAGTGAGGATTAAAATTTCATAATAGGATGGGTCGGTTTTAGAACAAATTGGGTTCTGCGTGAGAATCAAAGTTGGGTCTGCTGAGTTACTGAACATAAACTCTGCGGTACATGTGCAATTGTTTGTAAAATGTAGCTGCAGTAGAGTGCACAGAGCTCTAAGCCGTATAGAAACCTACATGACGGCATTCTTAATTAAAAAAAAAAATAAGAAAAAGTATCCCTTGTTCCATGAGTCATACTTTGTTCTGCCCATGATGGGATAATATGGCGGTGGGGTATGTAACATACACTGTGTGCTCTCATCCTTTTAAAAGAAGAGGAAAAAATTACAAATGAAGAGGAACAGGGGATTTGGGTCAGAAAATGGACCGTTTAGAGGTACGTTGATATGGTATGGTTATATCGATCTTGTGATTCAAATATCGTGTGCACAATGGTTTTGTATAACCTTTAAAAAGAATATACTGCATGTTACAGCAGAGTACCTTTTTTTTATGCTATGTCAGTTCAATAGTGATGATTTTATGGCAGCTAACAGCTCTGCTTCAAAAATAGTCTAATACATTTGTCCATTGCCTTTGAGATATGGGAACATGAATGGTATATATCATAAAACTTGATTGTGACCTTAACGGAGAGTTGATGCCGCTTTAAATAACATGAGAGCTTCATGTTCCGCCAGTCTGCATAGAGCATGACAGCCTTTCTTTTAAAATGTCATCAAGAAGATGTCCCTGTATTTCAAAACTTATTATACAAGTCATAAATCAGTCATTTTTATTGAATTCCCCTTCATCTTTATAGTACACTAGAGATTCATTTCCTCGGTCTGGAAATTTACTGTGTTAGACCTCATAACCTATCATGGTAACTTATCCACACATCATCTTTTAATCCTCATAATCTATCATTTACAGTTTTAATGTTGTATTTTATATATATATATATATATATATATATATATATATATATATATATATATATATACTTTTTTAAGAACTTTTAAATATATTATCTTTTTTTTATTACAAATTGTCATAATAAAAAGAAAGTGAACGAGAAACCATAAAGTGTACAGATTCAGTATATTTCAGTGTTCATTCACTTCTCATAAGAATTTTTTCTGCATTGAACTAGAAGAATTGATATACAGGTTGGACTCTATTGACTTATTGTCATGTAATCATACTTGCCAACTCTCCCGGAATGTCCGGGAGACTCCCGGAGTCCGGGTGGGTCTCCCGGACTCCCAGGGAGAGTATGGCAGCATCCCGTATGTGCCCACTTCACTAGGAAGGAATTAAATCCAAAATGCTGCGAATCCCCGTCAATCGCGGCATTTGGCCCGCCCCCGCTGTAAAATGACGCGTTTGTGTCATTACATCACGAGGGCGGGGCCAAAATTATGCGATTTTTCTGAGCACACCCACCTCCCCCCAGTAGCTTCTGAACACTGACTGCCATAAGTTGGCAAGTATGTTTGTAATATAAAAAGAGGTCCCTCCCAATAGTTTGGAAGATACACAACCATATTTGGGCTGTAATAGACTAACAGGCCGTTAACCTGGGACAAGTTTGAAAATAACTCATGCCATAGAAAGATTGTCCTTTCAGATTGTCTGGAGGGACAAATGTGAATAACTGTTCTTGGGAAAATATGATTTAAAGAGCAGATAAAACCAGTATACCAATCCTTGTTCATAGTGTCCCAAGAGAGGGGGCTTAGTGAATTTGGGGCATGGTTTGGTGGATCAGGCATGGCAACTGTTGGAAGATATGAAATATATCCATCCTGCTCTCTCTCTCACTTCTCTGTAGCAGTTGCCATATTAAAGTGGAAGTTCTTCTTAAAGAAAACAGGCAGACTATTTGGATTTAGCCAAAGAAAAAATAAGCCTGTGCTCGCTGTATCCCATACTATATATGGGATCAGTTGCATGACAATATAAATGCCCATATAATTATACAAAATACAAGAAAGTGCGTCATTGCGCCTTCGTCCTCAACCACTGCATCCAGGTGTATTGCAGAGTTTCTCATGAGTGTGAGACATTCTGGGAGAGTTATCCTTTATGGTCCCAGCAGCTTAAATGACTGCAGCCTCATATCTCACTGTCCTCAACTGCCTGCGATTGGAGTGGGAAGGTGATCATTTACTATTTAAAAAGCTCCATAGTTCAGATTTCAACAACATCCCAAAATGTGGCATTTTTTTGGTGGTCTCCCAGCATCCCCCTGATACAGCTGCAACCCAATATGCCACGCCACTCTGATGGTCTAGTTTGGAGAAGAAGTCTTGTCTTCTTGTCCTTCGCTCCTTGTTGCATGGATTAGCTACCAATCATCTATTTTCTGTAACAACGTTTTTGTTTTTATTTTATTTATTTTTTTATTATTTTTTTCCCCACCATCTTTTAAATCGTTTATTTGTAGAATTTTGTACTACATTTTTATGAGTAATGTTTTGGTTGAATAGTTGTATTCAAATATTAATAATATGGAGCACATTTTACAGTAAAGGGGCCTATTGTAGTAAAAGGGCTGAATCACTGAAGGGATCGATGTGAGTTTAACCTCTCTGGAAATGTCGCATTACTGGGTTGCTAGACTAATTTCGGGGGCTTTCACTTTTTTTCTCTGGCACCAAAGTGATCGTCTGTCTCCTGTAACTATGAAAAAATAAAAGTTTGTCGTGACTAATTGAGAGTAAATGAGATAAGTACCATTAAGCTAGGATATTGGCTTACAGTGGAAAATATTAAATGTTATAATCAAGAGACATTCTAATGGGAATGTTTGCTAAACCACAAAGAGAACATCCCAAAGAGTTTCAAACATGCACTTTACTGTGTTCTGTAAATAACATACATTAACATTCATTACAAGCACTTATTTTTAAATGTTGTTTCCTGTATAAAAAAAATAGAACTTCTAATCTCTTTCAGTCATCTTGTATTCAACTAAAAAGCCTGTTTCATACATGCAGTGAATAGAATGTTTGTGAATGATGACTTCTCTTATGTTACAGGAAGGGCTGAACAGGTTATCCAAGTGTGACAAAACGAGTATGATATGTGAATTATAGCAAATACTTTGTATAGCCCTTCTTTTGTTTCCCCAGCTCATCAGACTACAACTGCATTGTCCAATTACATGTGGTTAAGGGGACATTGTAATTCAATTTAAATATGTATATTTTGTATTATATATTGATGACTTGAAGTAATGTTATTCATTGTCCTTAAACTGAAGCCAGGAGGGTTATGGGTAAAGATCAGGTGGTGTCTAGGATACAGGTGAGAGGGCTTGAGCTGCATTCATTCTCCCCCCTCCTTCCTCTACAGGAAGCATGGAACAGCTGGGGACCCTGTGACATCACAAAGTAGTGTAAGGGGTTAATTTTAGGAGGGGCTCACTGCTACCTTATCCTTGGAAGTAGGGGAAGCCAATTAAGCATCAATTGTTCTCCTTAGGACTAGTCCAGACGTTCTGTCTGCATCCCAGCAGGGGGCTTCTGTGAAAGGACATCTCATCTCCACTGCCCTGTCCAAACCCCCTAGTCCTGCACTGGCCAATGGGGAAGTAGAATAGATGCAGGGGTTTGTCCAGGGAGGGGAAAGACTGTGGAAATTAGACCTGTGATATATAAGGGACAACTCCAGGGGGGAGGGGTGTTCATGCTTGGATTTCATTCAGGAAGGTGCAAGATGGAGTTTTGAATTGTCGTTTTCTAACTCAAGTCTATATATGCAGCTGAGAGGGATCCATGGGTCATGAAGTCTGGACAGCAGGTGACTATATCTCCTTAAGTTATTGGGGTAAGGGACAGATGATGTGGTAAATCAGCCTGGCATTTATTTACTGTGTGTACATAATATTGTGGTGTGATTTGTATGACAATAAATATACTGTTGTATGTTTATAACTGCATTTTGCCTGAGTGACCATACGAATCCTAGAAGGTACTGGGTAGCACTGGGCCAGATAAACCCGGTATCTTCACATTTTTGGTGGCAAGCAGTGGGGTCACTCAGTCCCAGGTCCTATCTGGGTAGAGCTGCAGGGGAACTGTATCGTGATACATTCCAGGGCTCTGCAAAGCAGTTAGCACTAGAAACCAGTTACCACATTATCCTGAACTTACTCCTAAAGGCTTTAAGGTAGAAAGTGTCACGAAAAGCGTTGTGGGCTTTAGGCGAGGGAAGATGCCGTCTAAGTGCCGATTTGATAAGGGGAAGCGCACCCCGCCAGAGGAGAGCGGAAGATGGAACCGTGTCTCAAAGAGAGGAAATCACAGTGAGGTGATCCCTGGAATTAAAATGGGTGTGAGCTCTAGGAACAAGAGAGCAGATCACAGCCCAGTGTTGAAAAAGTTCCCAAAGGAAGGGATGAAGCAGTCCAGTACAACCAGGAGAAAGGTGTACTGGGATGAAGGACTGTGGGAGTGTCTGCAGGATGGGGATATGGATGTGTTGCACCACCCCACCACAATGCAGCACATTTTGGATTATTGGGATGAGGAGTGCCCAAAGATTATTATGTGGGAAGGAGCCAGTCTACAGGAGAAATTGGAGAACCTGTTGGATGTGTTCCTAATGTTGAAAGAGGAGGCAAGTGCCTGTAATTTTCAGGATGAACCAGCATGGGATGATTTTACACATGAAGTTATTTGTACTATGCAGAATCTGGCCAAGGGAGAATCCAGATACAACAATAATCAGCAGTACAAACAAGACGTAAATGGACTATTACAGCACAGGGACATGCCTGATGAATCCCCTGCAAATGTATTAATAGAATCTGTCCCATTAGCAGATTCTACAGATCCACTAGAGACAATGAGTATGGAGGAGCTGATAGTGGAATGCCAGATCCGGGGTGTACCTTACCTGTACAGCACACACATGGATATCCTGAAACGTTTGTTAAAAGATCAGGAGAATCCCGTCAATGCCTTTAGTGTTTATAGAAAATGGATGCTCACTTTAGGTCCCCACATACCTCTCTGGGAACAAATGCAATGTCTGCAACAGAGTTTTGAAGAAGCAGAGGATGAGGTATGGCGGCAAGGATTTACGGACACTGAAATGTGGCAGGATCAGTGTTATCGAGTGAATACTGAAAAATGCCAATTGGAATATCTTTTATCACACTCTAAAAAGATGGCTGCTCAGTCTGTTAATCAGGGGGAGGTCCATCCCAGTGGATTAAATACAGTTGCCCAAGCTACTATCTTGGGGGAGACTGGAGAAGAACTGCTTGGTGAGGATGTTGTACCTCTGACTACTCAGAAAGGATTAGGAGAAATTCTCCCATTTGGTGACTTGGATGGAAAAGAGCTACCAAGTAAGTACCATGTAGTAGCATCTTCTGATAATTTGCCAGTGTTATTGGAACCTGAGACTGTGTCTGAGTTAGAACAGAATTACAGAAAAGACCAGTTATCCATCCCTGTTGTGCCTGAAAAGAATTTGTTTAATGAAGTAACGCAGGATACCGCATGTGTGCTCTCCGGGGCAAGTGATGTACAGCTTTACCCAATTGTGACAGAAGAGAATCATAAACTTGCGCAACATATGATCTCAGCAGAAATCATGTTTACAGACTGTAGGACAGAATTAATGGGAGAGGATAAAGGAATTGTCATGTCAGAGGCCACTACCATGGGGCCCTGGGAAAATTACACTTATGCCTTCCCCTATGCAGAATTGGCAGATGAGGAGATGTTGACTGAGTGGGTGTCTGAGAGGGCACCAGTACAGCAAGATTCACCAGCCCCACCAGCTTTGATGCATCGCACTCCGGCTCCAAATCTGGGAATCCAGGACCCAATACCAGAGGCCTGCACTGGACCATCCACTTTGCTTTGCTGCCAGGAGGACAAGTCTGTGTCCAATGAGGATTCACACTACCCCGATGCGCCAGAGGCGAGGGAAGTAGTGCAACAGTTGGAGGTGGTAGCAGGGGAGGGGAGATGCACACAAACATACTTACAGGGGCACCCACATGTGGTTTGGGAGGGGGACAGAGGATTCCCCATAAGCAAAGAATTAATGGAGCCCCCACGCTTGCCTGCCACTGGGCAGTTGTCCCTTGAGTGTTTGGGGGAGGGGGGATTGGATCTTTGCCAGAAACAAACGGACAAGGAGCCAGAAAGTTTGCCTGCCACTTGGCAGTTTTCACTTGAATATGTGGGGGAGGGGAGCATGGTCTCCAGAAACAGAGGACAGGCCAAGGGACTATTTGCAGTTGGGCAATTAAGGGTGGATAAGGCACACAAGGGATGTTGGACTACAACTCTCCTACCATGGATGTGTGCACAGGAGTGGCCCAGTTTTATTGTTGTCTCATCTTATGACACAGGGCAGCATAAACCCCCACTCCAGCTGAGTGGGAAGATATGCCTGCAGCCATGGGACCCTGGTGGGAGATTGAGGAACTGTGTACTGCTGTCTACCTTGCCATCAGACCCAGGAGAAACCACAGCAGGCCAGAAACTTTGGACTTGGAAGAAATGATTACTTGGGGCTAGGGAGCCACTGGGAAACAAGGGCTAAAAAAGTAGGGGAGGAATGTGACAAAACGAGTATGATATGTGAATTATAGCAAATACTTTGTATAGCCCTTCTTTTGTTTCCCCAGCTCATCAGACTACAACTGCATTGTCCAATTACATGTGGTTAAGGGGACATTGTAATTCAATTTAAATATGTATATTTTGTATTATATATTGATGACTTGAAGTAATGTTATTCATTGTCCTTAAACTGAAGCCAGGAGGGTTATGGGTAAAGATCAGGTGGTGTCTAGGATACAGGTGAGAGGGCTTGAGCTGCATTCATTCTCCCCCCTCCTTCCTCTACAGGAAGCATGGAACAGCTGGGGACCCTGTGACATCACAAAGTAGTGTAAGGGGTTAATTTTAGGAGGGGCTCACTGCTACCTTATCCTTGGAAGTAGGGGAAGCCAATTAAGCATCAATTGTTCTCCTTAGGACTAGTCCAGACGTTCTGTCTGCATCCCAGCAGGGGGCTTCTGTGAAAGGACATCTCATCTCCACTGCCCTGTCCAAACCCCCTAGTCCTGCACTGGCCAATGGGGAAGTAGAATAGATGCAGGGGTTTGTCCAGGGAGGGGAAAGACTGTGGAAATTAGACCTGTGATATATAAGGGACAACTCCAGGGGGGAGGGGTGTTCATGCTTGGATTTCATTCAGGAAGGTGCAAGATGGAGTTTTGAATTGTCGTTTTCTAACTCAAGTCTATATATGCAGCTGAGAGGGATCCATGGGTCATGAAGTCTGGACAGCAGGTGACTATATCTCCTTAAGTTATTGGGGTAAGGGACAGATGATGTGGTAAATCAGCCTGGCATTTATTTACTGTGTGTACATAATATTGTGGTGTGATTTGTATGACAATAAATATACTGTTGTATGTTTATAACTGCATTTTGCCTGAGTGACCATACGAATCCTAGAAGGTACTGGGTAGCACTGGGCCAGATAAACCCGGTATCTTCACACCAAGAGACACCTGTTAGACTGGTCCTACTGGTATTAAGGAAACCAGTGTCACCAGGATGGTGTTTGACAGGCATTGGTAGGGAGGGGCTCAAAGGAGGAAATTCCACTGACCGCGTTAATTTGCAGTGAATAAGTAAATAGAACAGACACCACATCTAGTGGCCAAAAATGCAGATGCACTGCATCCACTCTTGAATAATCTAGGTATCATTTCCATGCATGTTTACAGGCTTTTCATAGCTAGTAAACATGGAAAACAATGTGCCATATTGGTTATTTCCTGCCTCACGGTGCTGGGGCCATGGGCTCGATTGGCAAATCTATGTGGAGTTTGTATACTATATGGACAAGTATTTGGTCACACCTGTTAATTATTGAATTGAGGTGTTTCAATCAGACCCATTGCCATAAATGTATAAAATCAAGCACCTAGCCATGCAGTCTACATTTGCAAACATTTGTGAAACAAAATGGGTCGTTCTGAAGAGCTCAGTGATTTCAAGCCTGGTACTGTGATAGGATACCACTTTTGCAATAAGACTGTTTGTGACATTTCATCCCTGCTGGATATTCCACGGTCAACTGTAAGTGATATTATTAGAAAGTGGAAGCGTTCAGGAATAACAGCAACTCGGCCATTAAGCAAAACACCACATAAAATCAGAGTGGGGTCAACGACTGCTAAGGCACATGGTGCGTAAAAGTCACCAACGCTCTGCTGATTCCATAGCGGAAGAGTTCTGAATTTCCACTGGCATCAATGTAAGCACAAAAACTGTGCGGCAGGAGCTTAATGGAATGGGTTTCCATGGCCGAGCAGCTTCATGCAAGCCTCACATCACCAAGACCAATGCCAAGCGTTGGATTGAGTGGTGTAAGGCACACTGACACTGGACTGTGGAGCAGCGGAAACGTGTTCTGTGGAGTGACAAATCACGCTTCTCTGTTTGGTAGTCAGATGGGCGAGTCTGGGTTTGGCGGATGCCGGGAGAACGTTGCCTGTCTGACTGCATTATACCAGCTGTGATGTTTGGTGGAGGAGGGATAATGGTATGGGGCTGTTTTTCAGTGTTTGTGCTAGGCCCCTTATCTCCAGTGAAGGGCAATGTTAATGCTACAACATACCAAGTCATTTTGGACTATTCTATAATTCCTACTTTGTGGAAACAGTTTGGGGAAGGCCCTTTTCTATTCCAACATGACTGTAGTCCTTGCTTTGTGCACTGGGGCAAAGACATGGTTTGATGAGTTCGGTGTGGAAGAACCCACACAGCGGGTCCTCACTGCTTTCACCTTGCGGCGGCACTCGGACGTATTCCCGGTACGGAGTACAAAGAACCACGTGTTGGCCACCCCTGCTAAAATCTGTGAAATGTGAAGATGTGACATTGTAACAACCAGTAGTTTATAATTCTGCAGCATCTGGGTCTGGGAGATGAACATGTCTCGGCAATTATAGCTGTAACAACCATGTTGATGAACTAGAGACTAGAGAAATGCCTTGCACAAAAATCATACAATTATTCTTGTTTGCTTATATTGGATTAATTGTTCAATGTTCATTCGTTGCACGCCGTTGCAGTATACAGGATTCTGCCACTTGATCTCTTGCAATACACAGAGGTTCATCTTGAAATGCTTCGTCCACATGTGGCTGGTAAGATCTTTTACATACACATTTTAGATTGCACATGATTACATAGATTTTATTTTTTTATGGTTGGCCACATAGATGAATAGCCTAACTGTCTCTTGTATGGTAACTTTATTGTCAGGAAATACTTCTTTATTATTTTTGAGAGCAGATTAATATCTTCAAATTTTCCTTTCTTTCAAATATACAGCACAAAGAGATCAGTCCCCTAGATAGTAAGGATATGGGCATTTGGAATTTATGTATGTCATTATATAGAATTCCTTTAATCACTTTTGGTGCCATTAATGATGCTCTTTTCATTTATTTTTATTTTTCTAAAAAAAAATATTTTATTACCCTATTGTAATTAAATATTTTTATTTGGATGTTTTATTGCGCCTGGCACAAAGTGCTTTATAGACTTGGTATATAGGCGTACCTCACAACTGTCCCTGTTTTGGCAGGGCAGCCCGAGTTGCATGGCACAAAAGGGACGAGTGTTTAACATAAAAGTTGGTAAAGTTATGCCCATTTGAGTGCAGAGTTGGTTGGAATGGGGCGGAGCTTATTTTGTCCCGCTTTCAGGATTCTAAATGTTGAGAGATATGAACAAGCACATGTTGTTGCTAAAATTGTTCGTAAATGGCAAAAGAGAGGTGTTTTGCACAAAAGTTAAACATGAATCAAACGTATTTTACCGGAATATTTAATTATCACAGATTTCATAAGCAAGGTGTATTAAAACTGTTGAATAAAGTAATGGAGTTTGTGTTGTGTTTTTAACCAAACTTAAAGTAGCAACCCAACTTAGCAGATTTTTTTTTCTTTAAATTGCAAGTTAAGTACCTTTTTAATGTGCATCTTAGGCGTCCTCCTACAAATCATGATCTTCTTTTCAAAATCTCTTTTTAGCGAAGTCCAGTATGGCAGCCAGACACACAGACTCACACTCACACTCACACCTCTCAGCATGTCATGTGACAGCAGGGGGAGGATGTTCAAGTGCAGATAGCTCTACAGAGCCTTCCAAAACCTCTCTGCTGACTACATTGTGTGCCATGTGACTGTGGTTCCCATGGTAGTCACATGACACTGTGCTGAAATATAAATCAGTCCTGGCACCCTGAAGAAACAAACCAAGGGGAAATTGTAATTGCCAAACGTATTCTTATAGCATGCCATGGTGATTTATGTAAAAACATATATGGAATTGCTGTCTTAAAGCAAAGAAAATATTCATTAACAGAAATGCTCTCATTTAATATACTATCTGTTTTTTGTTTTTTTGTTTTAAATTAAAAAAATCATGTGACATAAATAAGTAAATGAGTTTAAATTGTTTAAAAGAAAGAAACAAAAAACACATGGTAACAAATTACTGGTAAAGTTGCCCGCATTGCAATTTTGGTTTGCTCAGTTTTCCTAGCACATTACCACATATGGGCTCTCATATGCTCATCAAATACAATGTTCTAACCCCTCCCATTACTGTGTGTTTGTGTTACCACCCGCAACGATAACCTGAGTGTCTTTGTCAGTGCTCATATTGCTCTATGATGTAATGTGAGCTGAATGGCCAGGTAGCAACCTGTATGGGCGCTGTAACAGCAAATTTTGTATGCAAGGCGATCTCGGATGTATGTATGTGTGATGGATGTTCACAGAAGTATGAACTGTACACATACAGTACAGTGTACAGTCCACCTTCCTGTAACATGTTTCCCTCTCTCTGTGTTTGTGTGTATGTATGTATGTATATATGTATATATAATATATAAAATCTATTTCACATTGCAGCTTTACAAACTCCTACAATCTGCAAAATAGCCAGTTTACTCCTCAGCAGTTAATGGAGCAGTTATGGTGCAGAGCCAGACTTTTACTTATAAAGCAGAACTGGCACATATAATGTAATCGTCAAATGCTCCTCATACAATAATTATGGAGATGATTGTACCATTACACAATCCATCAACCCAATGCAAACATTTGCATATCTCAAAGCTTATTTATTTATTGTTTTGACAGCTCATCTTTTTTAAATAACGGTGAACAGTTTTAGGATGAAGATGATTTTTGTGCCATAAAATAATGCATTTAAATGAGCTGTATTTTCTTTTTATCTTCTATTTTATCTTATTAAACAATGAATGAAAATGTTAGTATTGATTTGAACATAGTGATGCAGTGTGTGAAGTCCTAGGGTTAATACAGCAAATTTGTTTCCAAGAATAAATCTTTACTGGAAATATAGATAAAAGCTATGTTCACACACAGAAGTTTACTACAAGGACACTGTAATGGTTATATCATGCAGACAAACAAAACCCTGGAAATGTGCATTCGAAGACTGCATAGTTGCCAACTTTCCCTATTTTACAATGATAGTCCCTATTCCCCTCCTCTTATTCTCCCTGTTGTTGTTGTTGTTGTTGTTGTTGTTGTTGTTGTTGTTGTTGTTGTTGTTGTTGTTGTTGTTGTTGTTGTTGCTGCTGCTGTTAGCAATTCTTACCATTTATTCCTGTCTGAGCTTTAGGGAGGCCATCTTGTGGATGGCAACAGAGCACAACATACAGTTCCATTTTTAATGTTATCTTTTGCCTATCTATTTCAAACAGTAGATGTACTGTAATTATTACTTTAGTAAATGAAGGTGTATTAACAACAATCCTTTATCACTATTATTAGGGCATATGTTTAAAAGACCATGTGACTAGAAGCAGGGGTTGGTCATCTTATTGTAGGCATCACCTGATTGGAAAGGTGAACACACAAGCCAGTAGTATTTTTATTGAGTAATGTCACCTAGCTAGACTACTTCCTCCACCCCACCTCACTCTTTTACAGTCATCTAGCCTGTAGGGCCCAGAAAACTTTCATATAAGCCCTCTCAGCCAGCGATATAGGCAAAGGTGATGTTTCACTAGTAGAAGGCTGTAAATATTAGGCTCAGGGGTATGCAACAGTGTCTGTCATCACTGACATGTTTACATGAACCAGTTGCTATGAGGGAATGATGCAGAGACTGAAGCTGCTGGTTATAGACCAGAGACCAACGTAAACAATCGCATACATTCTACACTAACTTCTCTACTTATTAGAGCAAAGCAGGGAGACCTTGTCCTCCTCTGTGCTGGGCTTCCTCTCATCTGAGGAACAGTTGGTTTTCTGTTCTCTGTATTACATTCAATTGCACTATTAAAGCTTTCTAAATAAATAGGGATATGGTATAATATACACCTACTGTAATTTATAAGGATATTAGAATTTACGGAGGAATTCTGTGACCACATTAAAGGACTAAGGTTATGGAAATCTAAGGTGATGTCTAATACCTGTCTATGGTTGGAGAGTGCTTAATGGGCCATGGGTCTACAGCAGTCCGTGAGTATGTAGCCTTGGAGGGAGGTGTTTTTGTTTTTTTGTGGGGGGGGGGGGGGGTTTAAGGACTTGTGACAGAACTGTACCGTTTTCAGGGTAAAGAGAGGCGCAGTGCAAAAATATACATGTATGCTTTCTAAATTATGCATTTAGTTAATTGTTTTCATTTTTATTATCTTAGGGGGGTTTGTTACCTTAAAATCTGGGTGCAAATTCATGTGTAAGCACTTCTTGTTTGTTCCATCTGCCAAACAGCTCGTTAAATCATTAAATGACCATTAACTAACTTCTCTGTTTTACTGTTCATTTACAAAATATGACAACTTGTGGGGATGTTTCATATTCATCCACTCAAAGCCTTTAGTTTTATTGCTCCTTTTTTTGTTTTGTTTTGTTTTGTGTGGCTGAATGCATGCCTGTTTATCCATTCACAATCAGTCTGGTCCATGAGTAAAAATACAGTCTGTCCTGAGGGCGTTGCATTGCAGTGTATGCAAGGGGATCATCAACCCTTCGTTTTTCACTTTAAATATCAGTGGTGCTCATGCACCATATTGTATTTTGTACTTTTACATTGCCATTGTAGTCAGCAGAGCCCTAACTTAAAATTTTTAGCGCCTGGGGCGAGAAAGAAAAATGGCGTCCCCCTGGGCGGTCGCCCCTATCGCACAGCCCTAGTTATGGCCCTGGTGGTCAGCTGTGCTCCTCAACCACCAAGTTACTTTCCATTGCTCAGCATACATACATCCAAAGTGCTCATCTTCACACACACAGATGCCATATTGGTACAAAAAAAGCAGTGGGAATGATGGCAAAGCTGAGACATACCTGATTGTGTACAACACATGCCTGTGTTATACCTAGATGATTCCCTTTGAGTTTTTTTCACACTTTGAGAAAGAGGATTTTGCCAAAAGAGAACTCACAAAGCGTTGGGTCGCAAACTCTTGGTTTGTAGAAAACATACAGTACCATACTTCAGTACTCAGGCCTGTTTCTTGGATGCAGTATTGCTGTATTACAAAATCTGGTCTTGGTGATAAGATACCAGTGAACCAGTACAAGACATTGAGACATGCAGCTGGAATGTGTTTTCAGTGCTCAGGATGTTAGGAACTTGACCAAAAATGGGCAAGTGAAATACAAACTCCTTAATATTACTTAATATTGAAACTTTTACGTCCTGTTTTTTTAAACCAGATATAGGTTTGTTCTTTGATTGAGAAACAGAAATTAAAATGTCAAAATAGCACTTAATCCTTTTTGTTAGCCTTTTTATGTCATTGTTTACTGTTCAAAAATACACATATACATGTCTGTGTTATTATTTTCTCCAACCAAAATAAATAATTGTAAGAAAAAAATAGCACTTGTCTAATATTTCTACAACGTTTTATGGACTAAAGTTTTCACATAGTCTTATGAATATCTTGGTTATATATTTGTTTTGTTTTTCATTTTTTTGTATTGCATGTAGTGCATCTGTTATCATGAATTAATATAGACTGTTTTGTATCTAAAACATGCACATCACACCTTTGTAGAGACACACTTCTCCCCTCTATGGTGGTGATCCGCATAGTTTCACCTTCCTTACTCCCTATTGCAGTAATATAATAAGTGTGATTAAAAGAAATATTGATTACCCAAAAAAAATTCAATGTTTTTGTTTTGTTTCTTTTACAACAGGGACTGGAGATATTGTTGCCATAATGATCTCCGAGTCAACAGGTCGAGAAATTCTGAGCTACGTGGAAAGGAACATCTCCGTCCTCATGGCGATAGCAGTCGGCTCTCGCAGCCCAGCCAAGAACATCAGCCGAGGGTCTTTGGTCTTTGTCTCCATCTCCTTCATTGTCTTGATGATCATTTCTTCGGCTTGGCTGATATTTTACTTTATACAGAAGATTAGAAATACGAGTGCCCATGATCGGAACCAGGTGAGCCAATTATATTCAGATCATGCAAAAATTGAATTCTTGTCAATATTTAAAGGGGCATTCTGTTGCCTGGTGGTTTTGAAAACATAGGGTTTTGCCAGGTTACTTTGTGATGAGTAATATAAAGGTTTCTTCCTTTCAAGTCTGACTTTTTAGACGTTAATTTGGAAATTAGAAGTCATGGTTAATTACTGTTCTATGGTTGATATTTAATTTTACCTTGATCGGACAAGGTAAATTAAATTTTTTGGACCAAAATTAAACTGTTTGTTTATAGAATAAACCACTGCACCATACACCTTGCCCAAACATCAAAGAATAGCAGGATTTGGTGCCTACAGGGATGGTATGCTCGGTTCCTGCCGTGCCTAGCTGTATGTCCTGGTATTTGTAGAAAATAGTGACGTCTGTAAATGTGATCTGTGCATGAACATACTGAATAGAAGTGAAGCTGGAAAGCAAAAAAAGTAAAAATATATTTTTCTATGTACTATTCAAATATGAAACTGTTAAATCAAATTAATTAGGAGCTTTTTGGTTAATGTAAATCTCAATAGCTGAAATAAAAAAAATACAATATGTGGAGGAAGTTCATATGCAAAGCCCACAATTCATTGAAAAAAATAAATAAATATATATATATATATACACACACATAAATTTACTCCCTTCCTTGCCCCTCACACACTTGACAATTGTAAAATAAAAATAATAACTCCTACCTCCTCCTGGTTGGCTGACAAGGCTGCAGTCCAGATGACTGATGGAGTAAACGCAGGATATCTAGAGGGGAGGCCCCATATGTTAATTTAATCACACAAACATAACAACTGGACATCACTCACCTGTTACACACTGACATGTCCCCTGCTGCGGCTGCCTACCAACTTTTCTCACATATGGCCGCTAGCTATTCTCACCCCTATTCTGCACCCTGGTTTTTTTGTGGCCCTCTCTTTCCACCTCCCTCCTTTTTCTGTAGCCCTCTTTCTGCTCCCCTTCTTTATTCTGTAGCCCTCTTTCTGCTCCCCCTTTATTCTGTAGCCCTCTTTCTGCTCCCTCTTTATTCTGTAGCCTTCTTTCTGCTCCCCCTTTATTCTGTAGCCTCCTTTCTGCTCCCCCTCTATTCTGTAGCCTTCTTTCTGCTCCCCCTTTATTCTGTAGCCTTCTTTCTGCTCCCCCTCTATTCTGTAGCCTTCTTTCTGCTCCCCCTTTATTCTGTAGCCTTCTTTCTGCTCCCCTTTTATTCTGTAGCCTTCTTTCTGCTCCCCCTCTATTCTGTAGCCTTCTTTCTGCTCCCCCTCTATTCTGTAGCCTTCTTTCTGCTCCCCCTCTATTCTGTAGCCTTCTTTCTGCTCCCCCTCTATTCTGTAGCCTTCTTTCTGCTCCCCCTCTATTCTGTAGCCTTCTTTCTGCTCCCACTTTATTCTGTAGCCTTCTTTCTGCTCCCCCTCTATTCTGTAGCCTTCTTTCTGCTCCCCCTCTATTCTGTAGCCTTCATTCTGCTCCCTCTCTATTCTGTAGCCTTCTTTCTGCTCCCCCTCTATTCTGTAGCCTTCTTTCTGCTCCCCCTTTATTCTGTAGCCTTCTTTCTGCTCCCCCTCTATTCTGTAGCCTTCTTTCTGCTCCCCCTCTATTCTGTAGCCTTCTTTCTGCTCCCCCTCTATTCTGTAGCCTTCTTTCTGCTCCCCCTCTATTCTGTAGCCTTCTTTCTGCTCCCACTTTATTCTGTAGCCTTCTTTCTGCTCCCCCTCTATTCTGTAGCCTTCTTTCTGCTCCCCCTCTATTCTGTAGCCTTCATTCTGCTCCCTCTCTATTCTGTAGCCTTCTTTCTGCTCCCCCTTTATTCTGTAGCCTTCTTTCTGCTCCCCCTCTATTCTGTAGCCTTCTTTCTGCTCCCCCTCTATTCTGTAGCCTTCTTTCTGCTCCCCCTCTATTCTGTAGCCTTCTTTCTGCTCCCCCTCTATTCTGTAGCCTTCTTTCTGCTCCCCCTCTATTCTGTAGCCTTCTTTCTGCTCCCCCTCTATTCTGTAGCCTTCTTTCTGCTCGCCCTTTTTTTTTCTGTAGCCCTCTTCTACTTTCGCCCCTTCCCGCTTTCTGTAGTCAGTATTACTTACCTTCTTTGCATACTTCTTTTCATTCTTCTTAGTTCGATCGCTGTTCCTCCCGCTGCCCTGCTTCCGGCCGACGGAAGCAGGACACACACACACACACACACACAGATGCGGTGCTGCACTGTAGCAGCACCGCAGAGAAAAAAAAAAAGTTAAAAAAAAGTAAAAAAAAAAAGGTGCCAGAACGCCGTTCCCAGCGTTCAATGGGAAAAAAAAGCACTGTGTGTGTATATATATATATATAATTATTATTTTTTTTTTTTTCTGACAGTACTGTATATAATTAAATGAAAAATAAAAATTCTAAAATTCAGTTGTGGACAGTTGCGTAGCCGAATGTGCCTAGTTACAAATCCCCCACCATCACCACTATTAATACCCACAGAATCAACCGTACAAACACCACACACATCACACCTGCTCCTTCCACTGATATTTCTCTGACTGCACCCTGCGAGCCTTCCCTGAGCCCACATAGCACATACAAGACTCAGCTGGACACCAAGGCCTATGGGCAGCATATGCTATCGCTGCGACCAGTTTTGCAACTCAAGTGGCTGAGTATTGTATGGAATTACAGAGTTATTGCGAAGCGTTATAACTCCTGCCCTGAAAAAACTGGCTTTGCATTAAAATGTTAAAATCCTGCATGTAACTTGGGGTTTAATTTTTGATAGAACATACATGATGTGTTTACTGTGATGCTTAATTTATTAAACACACCTAGTATTATGTGTGCTATATTGTACAAAACAATTTTATATTTAGATTTTGTTTCTTATTAATAAACTTAGACACTGGAAGCATTATTCATAAGTTACTACTTAGACAATACCATGCCAGTTTTCTGTTATTTTTCAAGACAATTTGAGCAGTGTGTGGCTCTAAGCTAGTTGTGTGTACATATGTTACTACAAAACAAACAATGTGCCATGTGCATACCAGTGGATGTTTTTAGTGAATTTACACAGTAAAATGTGTGTATTGTGTAAGTAGAACTGGTATGCTGGTGGTTCAAACAAGTTAACCTAAGATAGTGATCATAGACTACAATGGAGCATTGCTTCTAATGGTCTAATTGTCACACACAATGGTAGAATAATTGTTAAGCGTATACCAGTAAATAACCAGTGCCAGTATAATGGGGGGGGGGGGGGCAAGGAAGACATCTGCATCCACCCTGCACCCTGCCCTTTTAATATCAGCTGCTTGTATCTATGGGTAGCTCAAGGCAGTGGCGGATCCAGGAGGGGGGGGATCGGGGAAATCATAAGAATGATGGTAAGACGAATCATGTTTTCTTTTACATCATGTTGATGGCCATGTGTGTGTGTGTGTGTCACTTACATGGCATTCATGTGGATGTTGCTTTGATACCTAAACCAAACTTTGCAGACCAAGCACATCCCTTCATGGCAGCTGTATTCCCTGAAGAAAGTGGCCTCTTTCAGCAGAATAATGCGCCCTGCCACACTACAAACATTGTTCAGGAATGGTTTCTGGAATATTATAAAGAGTTCAGAGTGTTGACTTGGCCTCCAAATTCCCCAGATCTCAATCTGATCGAGCATCTTTGGGATGTGCTGGGAAAACAAATCAGAGCTATGGAGGCCCCACCTCATAACTTACTGGACTTAGAGGATCTGCTGTTAACGTCTTGGTGCCAGATACCAGAGGACACTTTCAGCAGTCTTTGGAGTCCAGTCTTGATGGGTCAGAACTGTTTTGTCGACACGAGGGGGATCTACACAATATTAGGCAGGTGGTTTTAATGTTGTGGCTGATCACAATGCTCTGCGCTATTGGTGGACATTGCTGTTACTGTAGTGAAACTGATCCATTTGGCATCGCTATAGTCCTGATGCAGCAACAATTAGCGTCAATTGAAACTGTTACTTTTACACAATAAGTAGGTGCAAAATTTTAATATGAATATGCGGCAGCTTCTCTGATTTAAGGCGTTTCATTGGCTGAAACCACCTGTGATTTCATTGTGTGATTTCATTGTATGCAATCTTTATAGACTCTCCTCAATAGCAGGAATGTGTATGATGAGGATTAGCCTGATATGGTAGGAGCACCAGAGTATTGTATTGTACCCAGCAGAATTTGTTTACGCTTTGTACATTTAACACCACATTGAGGTCTGCGTTATATACTTGTCACCAACGGTGAAGTCTGTATTGCATTTTGATTACTAGAATGGACTTTGCTTTGTATCAAGGCCAATAAAAATGGCTGTGGTTTTGTTTTTTCCATTCAGACCTCAGGGCACAGTACCATCTATCCTCTTCTATTTGCGGAGTTTTCGCCCTGCAGTGTCCGTCTTGTGAATAATGTCCCCCTAAGTAAGATGGTTTAGAAAACACTCAGCTTTTCTAGAGAACGTTAGGAGGAATGTCAAGTGGAAGTTCTGTTCCGATCACACACGCATCCGTGTTTCATTGTGCTTAGCTTGCTGTCCCCTCAAGGAGTGAAACAACACTGTCTGCCAAGTTCTGCTTATTGGCAGTATCGATTGCAGACTAGCTGTGCAAATAAGCAATGCCAAGATCAACCCGTTTTGAATGTTTTCAAATGGTAAATGAAACAATGTGAAACAATGAACTTGCCTAAGCTTTATTTATATTTCTTTTTAAAACTTTGCAGCTTAAAAGACAACACAATAACACAAACTATTCATAAAATGGACCTTGTACACTATAACATGCTGCTAGTTAGGTATGCATCCCTAGGTCCTGCAGTGCTGGCAGCCAGGAAAGGAGAGAGCTGTCAACACTGCCGGATTAAACCAATCTTATCTGTTCAAGCAGCTAGGATGTAGGGGGGAGGGGTGTAGTAATCACAGCTACTGAATAGATTGGTTTGCCCAATTCTCTCTGCCAGTGCTAAGTGTGGTCTTAACAGTTGCTGTGAGTAGCTGGGTCTCCTCAGGGGGCATGACCCTCATAGAAAGTCTGCATAGAGGGGTGATGTGCCTAATTAATAGTGACTGTGCAATGTCCTAACAGAGGATTTGTACAATTGTCATTCGCTAATCAGGTGGCATACCTCAAAAGAACAGCCAGGAAATAATACCAGTTTAATGTACAGCCCCATTGTGTAGAACAAAGCAAGCTTCCACCTTAAAAAAAATAAAATAAATAAAAATGAAATTAAATACATGTTGCGCATTAGACAAGTTGCTGTGTGAGAAACGACCTTTCTCTTTTCCCTGACTGTTTTCTAAAGGTCAGGCGAAACTTGATGAAATTTTTATGCGGTGAAAAAGCTTCAGCGGATGAATGTTTAATGAGAAGGTGGCAGCACTCGAGAATCTCTGTTTGAAATGCTCAGATGTTGTAAAGAAGATGCAGCCATTAGCCGAGGGGAGGGGGGGGGGGGCTCCATTTGGCATATTTAAAGTCTAATCCCTGCAAGGGCTTTTTTTTTTCTCTTTTCTTGATCCAGTTTTAAATAGAGATGATGCTTTTCTGCAGGTGGCTGAAACACTGCGGGACTCACCATGTCGGTGCCCTTTCGGATTGTGAGACTGAATGTGATGTATCATGGGATGGTTTAGAAAGAAGTATATTACCTTTGTGTGGGGCTGTATTGTTGTATGTCTTAGAAACAGGTTTATTCAGACATTGAAGTATGTACTTTATGCTGGGAAAACAAAGAGAGGGGTTGAGTGTGATTAGGAAAGATTCAAACCACTTTCTATAGCCAAAAAGATTAATTATTGTCTTCCATTTGTTCATATGGCGCTAAAACAAATGATTTTCATGAAGCAACGATTCTTTTATTATTTGTGTGTATTTTTTCGTACTGAGTTTCTTTACACAAAGCAGTTGATATAATTCATAGTTGCCTACTCTCCCAGAATTTCCGGTAGACTCCTGAATTTTTGGGAGTTCTCTCGGACTCCTGGGAGAGCAGGACAACATCCCGGGTCTAGCTCATCTCGTTTGTGAAGCGGGTGGGGGCGGGGCTAAACACGTCATCCTGGCCTACCCCCATCCACCGATAGGCTGAAATGGGCAAAGATTGACAGGGGCATGGCCTAATAGCACGATCCACGTGGTCAAGCCCGCAAGATGGAGCCCCCTCCCGGACAGTTGGTAAATATGATATAATTTAGTATACCTATCATGTATCACAGTTATACCACAAGACTGTGTATGATCAGGCAGATAAAGAGATGAGTGCCCTGCTCACAAGCTTACAATCTATAGGATTTAGTCTAGCAATTCATTAGGAGCAACCAACATCACTGAGACACAGGTCATATTGGTAATTTCATTCTATATTACAATATGTTTTATAATTCCTGTTACGCATTTATTTGATACAACTAATGTAGGGGCTGTAAACTGATTTTGTGTTGCGTCATCATGCATTATCATTTTGTTATATTAGATTGTCAACATTTGTTTGGTTTCTCCCTATCTCCCATTTTAATGGCTAAAAATTATTTCTAAATAGGTTTCTGTGATACAAAATTGATTTAATGACAAAATAGAATTGTAGCCGAACTCCAAATTTTGTGCATGCAATTAACAACTTTTATGAAACTACCAAATAAATTGCGTTTCCTGACACATGTTTTAGTCATATAATTTTTTTTTTACCCTATTTTAAATATAATACACAGTAATCAAATGGCATCTCGTAGTATGACAGGAGTCTGTCATAACTACTGTGTTATAGAGGACCCTGCTCTTTCACTCTCTAACACTCTGTTGCTGCCCCCTTATCCGTTCCCCTTCTTACATCATCATGGCCCTGCCTGTCATATACACACTATTACTGACATAATCACACAATCTTTGTGCAATCAGATGGCAAGTGGCAGCTATCAGTGGAGTTTCTTTATTACTGGTACTTTTTTTTTTTTTTACCCAATTATTTAAGAATATATGTATAAAACTTTTTTTGATGTCTCTCTGCTTGTGAGATATACCCCCACCTTCATCTCCTTTGTACGTTCTCTACCACTTCCTTTGATTTTCAGTTTGAGACTTCAAATAAGGAGTCACAGCAATTGAAATTTCAAAGGCACTGTAGCCTGACATTTTCTTTGGTTTATTGTACCTTGTAGAATGTATATACTAGTTTGTTAATGTTATACTATTCCTCTGTGCAGGCTATGACCAGATTCAAGAGTTGTGTTTCCTACTTCTTTACCAACTCTTTGTCTTCTCTTCAGGATTCGCTGATGAGAACAATGTCTGAATAAGCTTTTGTACATGTGTGTGTGGTGGATTTGAATGGGGGAAGACTTGGGATCTAAGTGAATTTGACCATGGAATGATTGTTGGTGCCAGACGGGGTGGTTTGAGTATCTCAGAAACTGCTGATCTCCTGGGATATTCATAGACAACAGTCTCTCAGATTTACCGAGGAGTGTGGACAAAGCACAAAAAACATCCAGGGAGCGACACTTCTACGGGTGAAAACTCCTTGTTAATGAAAGAAGCTGTCCGAAAGGCAACAGTAACTCAAAACAGAAACACACATTACAACAGTGGTATGAAGAAGAACATTTCTGAAAACACATTGAAGTGGATTGGCTACAGCAGGAGAAGACTACACTGGGTTCCAAACCTTTTCAGTTAAGAACAGGAAGCAGACTACATAGGGCTCAGGCTCACCAAAACTGGATATTTGAGGTTTGGAAATCCATGGATCCATCCTGCCTTCTGTCAACGGTGCAGGCTGGTGATGTAATGGTGTTGGGAATGTTTTCATAGCACACATTAGCGTACATGAGTGTTGTTGCTGCTCATGTCCATCCATATATGGCCAAAGTCTACCCATTTTTTAATGGATACTTTAGCAGCTTAATGCTCCATGTCACAAAACACCCGTCCTCTTAAGCTGGTTCCACAAACATGACTATGAGCTCAGTGTACTACAATGGCCCCCACAGTCAGCAGATATCCATCCAATAGAGCACTTCTGGAATGTGGTGGAACATGGACCAAATTCTGTACAGAATGTTTCTAGCACCGTGTTGAATCCATGCCACAAAGATTTCAGGCTTCAGGGGGAAAAGGGTGGTCCTACCCAGTACTAGAAAGGTGTACCTAATAGTGGCTACTGAGTGTATTTCTCAAAGGGAATAATGGACATTGTTATATTTAAAACATGCAGCGGAGCAAATTACCTAATGTAGAGCTTACTGTATGAGTTATAATGTTGACAGAAGAAAACACTATACTGCTGTGAGTTGTGGGGTGAAACTCTGCATTGTCGGGCCCTATAGCAAAGTTTGGTTAGGGGCCCAAAGATGCAATTGTAACCTCTCAACCCCTTACCCACTCTCTGCTTTGAAAAGCATTCGTATATTAGAACGGTAGCCTCAGAGAGTCACCTGGGGGCCCTAGGAGTGTGGGGTGATCCCCATTGAAGACCTCAGAGGGAAAGGGTACGGCATTGACCGTTCCCCTCACCTCCGGGCCCTGTTAGTGACTGCACCCACAACACTCCAGCCAGTGCTTGTGATTGTCTGGTCATTTCCCCAATAATATCATTTTACCTTAAAAACTCTCAGCCTGGAAATATCTAATGAACCTGGTGTGTGATCACTTGATATCTAAAACAATAGGTTTCAATGTCCCCACTGAAATTTTTGTTTCTCTGCAAGTCAAACCCAACATTTGTTACATTTCTAACCAGTTGTGCTACATTAACTGTTAGCTGGGCAGCCTCAGTGGATGTTCCATATCATTGGCAGTATCCCCACTCTCCCACTCTCTATTCATGCATTGAGTGGTCCAATTTCAGTACCTGTCCTTCCAGCCCGCCTCTAACTGCTGAGCTGAGATTATTTGTAGTTATTATAGTTATTTTACACAGATAGAAAAACAAAATTCCCCTTAAAAAGCTTTTGGACTGATTTTTTTTTTTTTACATCGTCAAATGGAATGAAAATGTCTGCATTTTTTTTTTTTTGCATTGTTCTTAAAAGAACAATGTATGTTTAATGAAGCCTTTTTCTTTTATTTTTCAATTTAAGCGGTTTAGATGTCTACAAAGCACATATAAAGCTAGAAGAAAATACTTTTTGCTATTTGTGCACAATAGACCATTTGGGTACATTTTTCAAATCGAAAAGCTGTCCTATATGTAATCATTGGCTACAGTGGCGGTACTACCATTGGTGCCGCAGGTGCGGTGCAGATAATGGGGCCCACTGCACGAGGAACTAGCGAGCTGTGGGCACCGGTTGCCTCCTCTTCCCTGCAGCGGGGCCCACAGCTCGCGAGTTCTGCCTCTGATTGGCTAGATACATTCTGTAACAAAATGTATGTACTTGGCACCTTTTTCTGCAGCGGTTTCCTCTTAATTGGGGTCTCCTGCATATGGCCTGCACCCCCTGCATTGTGTTATATACAACACTATCAGAAGTGAACTGACTGGGGAATCAGGGGCTTCCACTGTCAGCTTCCTGTTATCTGTCAGCTCTCCATCCACTCTCTGTATCATCTATGCAGGGAAGTGAGCTAATTACAATTAGGGCTTGGATCATAGAGGTTTTTCACTAGAGCTAAATACAGAAGCATGAAAGTAAAATGCATTGTACAGTCACAGCGAGAGTCAGTCGTTTATCCTCCATCACAAACAAAACATCCAGAACGGATATCGGACAAAAAGATATAACGATAAAGCAAAGCATGCCTGTGTCTGAAAGCAAGAGGATATTTGTTTCCTAGGATACTTCAACTCAGTCACACACACTTTAATATAGGTTAATGAAAGTTCACCTATTACTAATGTGTGTAACCGCATCATAGGAACCCTCATTGTAGTAATTCAAAATTATAATGAAGTCATCTGTTCTGGGATTATTATTATTATTAGTTATTATCATTATCATCCTTATTAATTTTTTTTTATTATTATTATATAATCAATAAGTTGTAATATCTACAGTCCAGACCAGATTACCTTATGAATATAGCTTTGAATAGAACAGGATCTGATTTCTGAACTTCCCCCAACATCATGCAAGATAGTGAAACACAATCCTTTTAAGTATTATCCGTTTTCTCTCAAGGACTGAACAGACAATGTGCTGAATACATTCAGTTACATATAAACACAACCGTTATTTAAGGTATACCATTTAACTCAGTAATACAAATGTTTAATGCAAATGCATGTACAAATGTGACTACTTGCTCTGTACCCCTTAATAAATAGATAATTTAGAAAAACCCAGTGTTGTTGTGCCAGTGAATATGTATTTGGGAAAGCCCTTAGGGTAATGTTATATTTCAAGCTTTAATAATTATTGTGAAATCTAAACAGTTTGTTGTTGCACAATCTCTGACCTCCACTTATCAGATCCACTTATTACATTAGAGTGCATGTTATATCAATTATAGTTGGATTTTTTTTCCACTGGGATAGTTACTTTTTCAGGCATTTTGTTTCATTTTGATGATTATTCTAGCCCTCTGGATGGCTCTATGAACATCTCACCTACTGTATCTCCCCCGTATAGGCTTACATTGGCAGTACTTTCCTGTCCCTAAGCTCTTAAATATCCATTGTACAAAATCAATGGAAAAGCGGTAGATGGGGGTTTGGAGTGTCATTCCCCGAGGGCGTCCCGCTGGTAATATCAATATCAGAAACCAAGTATCTTCCAAGTTACATATCAATATAAAATTAGCTGGTCTCTTTCCAAATGGGATTGGTTGCTGCTGTGAAGCTGAAAACTGAGCCTTTCCTTCCTTCCTTCCTAGTATTCTGGATCATTATAGGTGCCTGGCCAAAAGCCTTTTTCTTAACCTTTGTGTATTTTTATGTCTTTGTTTGCTCAGTATTGACAAAAATGACAATAAAGCAACAATAGGCCATTGTAACACTGCCTGTCCCTGAACACAGCAGGGGGCTGACGTCTATCAAGGTTACACAGATGAATGCATGTTTTTCAACCTAAAATTCTCTCTGCTTTCTTATTAATGCCTACGTTAAACAAAGCATTATGGATTTAAAATCAAACACTATACGCAAACCGTATATCACTTAAACACTATGGGCTAGATTTACTAAGCTGCGGGTTTGAAGAAGTGGGGATGTTGCCTATACCAACCAATCAGATTCTAGCTGTCATTTTCTAGAAGGTACTAATTAAATGAAAGCTAGAATCTGATTGGTTGCCATAGGCAACATCCCCACTTTTTCAAACCCGCAGCTTAGTAAATCTAGCCCTATATCTAAAATATATTGGTCCCAACACCAAAACTTATCATGAAAATTACTATTACATGGGACCAGAAAAAGGTTGCATAAATTTTTATAGCTAGACTGCAAAAGACAAAGGGCTAGATTTACTAAACTGCTGGTTTGGAAAAGTGGAGATGTTGCCTATAACAACCAATCAGATTCTAGCTTTCATTTATTTAGTACACAAAATGACAGCTAGAATCTGATTGGTTGCTATAGGCATCATCTCCACTTTTTCAAACCCGCAGTTTAGTAAATATACCCCAAAGTTGTCCTAACCATGAAGAATTTAATGGAAGTACACCTTATACTTTGAAAATAAAAAATGGACCATTACAGGGGAGCTTGCTCAACCTTATTACCTTAGGTCACAGAGCAAAGGAAGATAAATGTTTGGAGGGGTTAATATGGCTTTGTCAGGGGCGATTTCCCTCAAAATAGAGAGAACCTTTATTGCAGGGCCTAAGGGAGCAAACTGACTAAAGCTGACCTTCATTACCTTTGATGGGACACATTAGCGTTTGACCTTTTCCACACAGTGCTGCTGGATTTTGTTCACAAGGTGATTTTAAAGCTGGACCGGAGATTGATCTTTTTAGTTCTTTTAAACCTGTGACTTTTTTTTTTTTTCATAGCAATAAAAAAATAATAACTTTGTCCTGTCCCCCCTGGTGTTTGAATGTCAGAATGGTTTAAAGCGCATCTTTGTAATATTATGTTGGCCAGAGCTTTTAGTGGACACTAAAAAGCAAACTGGGTGTAAAAACAGGCCATAAGGTTTAATTCAATCTATAATTATGTTTGCTTTTGTAAATGATATTCCACATTGGTTTGACTAGAACAACAACATAATAGACCGGTTAAATGTTAGTTTTTACAAATGCATATATAGTATCTGCTATGGATAGGGACATATTTTAACTTCAGTAATATCCAATCTGGCTACATTTGCGCAACCATTTTCATCCACTGCATTAGGTGAGACTATTAGGGTCATGGTCAGTGGTGGGATGGAGACTGCTTTATTGAGTTCTCTTATAAGTTGTTGTGTTTTAATGAAAAGTAGCTATTGACCTATTTAAAGGAGAACCCCGGTCGTGGTTATTTGTTTAAACATTTCTGACCCCACTAGGAAAATAATAGAGGCTAGAGATGAGCAAAATTTTGGTAAAATGTTACATGAATCAAGTGTTTAGTAACCGGCCTTTTCCGCAGAGGTAGAAAGTTCTGACGATTCAAAATCAGTTTACATTTACCCATTCTGCGGAAAGCCATTGTCTTTGTAAAATTGCATTTTGTGGAATACATCGTTAAATTATTCTGCCGTGTAGTTGGGTAGGACTGGTAACAGATGAAGCCAAAATCCACCAGCTAAAAAAATGTCACAGCCAAATGAGGAATACAGCTAATATTTTGCTGGATAGTTTTGAAAATCTCGCTCATCTTTAGCAGAGTCCAAGATCTAGAACCTAAAGGTTTGGGCAAGCTTGTAGCATTCATTGACTGCTTCAGTGCCGTGGCTCAGTCCCTGCACACTGAATTCTCCAGTATTTCATGCCTGGATAGTGCTGTGTAGAGTTGGCAGCATTATCTAAGGAACAAAAGACTTCGGTAGACACATACGCGCTCTTTCGCTAATCTGGAGTTAAGAATGTTTTAAAATAAAGGAGGCTGGAGTTCTCTTTAAAGGGTTCATTCACACTTGTGTGAATGTTTCATCAGAATTCAGTTACTTGATTTTAGATATATTTCTTTGTGCATCGCAAGCAAAAAGTTATGTTTTGTTAAGTCTACTTTGGATTTATCCTTCATCTTCAGAATAGCCTCTTATGGTTAATTATTCTCTCTCTGTTTTCTCAGCGACGGCTCGGAGACGCAGCTAAGAAAGCCATCGGCAAACTTACAACGAGGACGGTCAGAAAAGGAGATAAGGTAATAGCTGTCACTGGCAGTTCTGGTTCAGTCCACCTGAGTGAGCAGATTGTGAGACTAGGGAGTAGATTTACTAAACTGCAGGTTTAAAAAAAAAATGGAGATGTTGCCTATAGCAACCAATCAGATTCTAGCTGTCATTCTGTAGAATGTACTAAATAAATGATAACTAGAATCTGATTGGTTGCTATAGGCAACACCTCTATTTTTTTTTAAACCCGCAGTTTAGTAAATATACCCCCAGATCTTGGACAGAATGGTGTTCATTGTTTGCAAATTTTCCCTGGATAGTAATTTAAAATGATAATGTGCCCAAAAAGCTATTGCTGACCTAACTTTTGGGAGTCTTTTGTACTGATGTCAATGGGTGCACATCTTGTATAGCTCTTTAAAAGATCCTGCTGACTTGCCTTTGGGGTCAATATTATTTTATCTATTACACACACGTACAGGACTTTGGGGCCATTGTATACAAGAATCCCAGGAAGATTCCCATGTAGTAGCCTGAGTCTTATGACCAAGCCCTTATCCTGTGGTCATTTTGGGGGACATTTATACGCACAGGTGGTGTGCCGCAGTTCTGCTAAGTAGGGGTGATCTTACTTGAAGAGAGAGTACTGGAATATCCATTAAAAAAAATCAAACAAACCATGCACTTTGCCAAGCACAAAAATAAATTAAATTGTGAAACAGTACTTTATCAATGAGTCGTGAGGTACTTCATGTCCCATGTTCATCCCTTTACTAAAAAAGTATCATGAAGTTTGCCAGCCACAAAAACCTTAGCGTCAGATGTTTATGTTTAAAGTGTACTTGTCGCCAAGCGACTTGTTAAGCTATTTTGTGGGATTAACCACAAAGTGCCAAATGGCTCGGTGAGGTCACCCCTGTCTAGTGAATTGGTAGGCTGCCTGCTCTTGAATATTGGTTTAACTCACAAAATGGCTGACTCCATTGTATATAGGCAGCATGTACTTTTTGAAACACCATCTTATTGCTATAACTGTGCTCCTCATGCAGTTCTGCCTCTGTGTCTTCAGTTGTAACATTATAAGCTGGATCAAGAAGCCATTTATATTATTTTTTACCGGTACTTTATATACCGCCTTCATATTACGCATCGCTTTACAGAGAATATATCATCATACACATCAGTCCCTGACCCATTGAAGCTTACAATCTTTATTACGGTCACAAGCGGGTTAATATTTGTCGGAAGCCAATTAACCTACCAATATGTCTTTGGACTGTGAGAGGAAACTCCACAAACTCCACACATGTAGGGCCTTGGTTGAAATCAAACTCATGACCCCAGTGCTGTGAGGCAGCAATGCTAACCACTGTGTATGCACTTATTTGCTCTAGCTCAGCACGGCATAGTTCTGACAGAGATTATATACATTTTCAGGGACCTTTTCCAGTAATACTGTAACAAACCCTCAAGAAGTGAAACGTTTGGAGCCTATAATTGAGCATTCCTTTTGATGGATGCTATTTTTAAGCCAATTCAAGTGAAATACAACCCAGGTTTAGTCGACTGTTGCCAAACTACTAAGCAGATTTCCAGAGCTCTCTAGCAATAGACACCAGGCAGCAGTATACAATGTCACCTGCTTAAATGTAAAATTTATGTACAAAACCCACTGACATTTCAACAACATTGTAGCTACACAATAGAAAAATGTACATGATTAACCCTTTAGTTGCTCTCCCTAACAGCATGTCTTTAGATTATGTATAGAATAACTTTAGTTAAGTTATGTTGTCAATAAAATATGTTTGTATAGGATTTAAAGTGAACTTGTCACCTACACACAGTGGTGTGTAGGTCATTTTGTTTCACTTTTGGGGACTTTCATGAGAACATTTCTATTCACTAGAAACTAGTGACACAGGGGTATATTTACTAAACTGTGGGTTTGAAAAAGTGGAGGTGTTGCCTTTAGCAACCAATCAGATTCTAGCTATCATTTTGTAGAATGTACTAAATAAATGATAACTAGAATCTGATTGGTTGCTATAGGCAACATCTCCACTTTTTCAAACTCACAGTTTTATTACACTCAAAGATTCCTCAACAATATTACTGGTGAATTGTTCAGCACACAAATAATTTTGTCCCACTGACTGGATTCATTATCTGTAGACACAGAGTTAAACTGGAAAGAAGAATGTGAGAGAATTTAGTGTGTGAATGTTTTACCTTCTGCAAGGGTCATAAAGATGGGGGAGTGTTTACATGAAGCTCTGGGTTTTGTTACCAGCATGTAATGTCTACAAGCCGTTCTCTGACCAGCGCTTTAACTCTTCTTCTGCCAGTGACTTTTATGCCTTTGGTTTTGGTCACCAACCGGATTAAGTTACATGTTTTAATAATATAAAATCTCCACTTAAACACAGGTTGTTTGATGAATGTAAACCTTTCAAATAGAAGTATATCTAAAAATATTAACATATATGTTTTAAAAGGGTGGGGTTTTTCTGAAAAAGACAATTTCAAGAATCCTGGCAGATAATTACCGTTTGTACGGTAATTTCAACGCCGCAAGCAGAAATCAGTGTTAAACTTACCGTTTTAACATTAATATGTTTAACACTGCGTTGTATCTGGGGGAATTGAATTCCCCCCTATGAATAATATATAGCTACTTTATTATTGTTGTTATTTATTTATATAGCGCATGACTCTACAGAGAACATTTGTCATTCACATCAGTACCTGACACGTTGGAGCTTACACTCTAACTCCCTACCACACGCACACACCCTATGGTTATATCTGTCAATATCCAATTAACCTATCAGTAAGTTTTTGGAGTGTGGGAGGAATCCTGAGCACACAGAGGAAACCCACACAAACACGTTGAGAACATACAAACTCTGCACTGATAGGACCCTGCTAAGCAATTGAACTCCTGACCTCAACGCTTTGATTCAGCAATGCTAACCACTGTTCCATCATGCCGGTTTAATCAGTTTTATAATTTACTGATTACGGGCTGCAACAATTATTCCATCATGGTGTATTATGCGCGCTGTATATTGCAGAGATAGTCCATGGTGATGTCAATACTTTGATACATTTTAAGGTGTGGTATATTTGTGTGCTATAAAATAAATGTCTGCCTATGAATGTAGTTCAATAGACAGCTATTAGCAGCAAATCTCATTTATGAAACATTCTGAATGCACAGCGCAAAACGCACGAGGGATGTTATGTTACAAAACAATCATGGTGTAAGCATCACAGTGTACGTTATTATTTTAAATTGTATCTGTCTTATCCTCAGGGCCGTATTTATAGGCAAACGAGACACCTGCTTTAAGGTATCACCGTTCAGATGACTGTATATAAATAATAGTGATCTTTACAGAAAATGCAGTTTCAAAGAGTTGCAATGAGATACAGTCTAGCCTCCTCTGAGCGTTCTACAATGCTTAGCCGCATTCTGGTGTCAAGCGAATTCCATTCTTCTATACTGCGCTATACCTATTCCAATGTTTAGTATATAGAGGTACAAGTGTTCTCAGTTGTAAGAATATGACAGATTTAAATGCTGCTTTAACAGATAGATTAGTCCGGGGGCGTCACAATGACAAATGATTGAAAGTAACCAAGCCATTACCAGCGTGGAGTTTGCTCATTCTCACATGTTCATGTGGGTTTCCGCCGGGTGCTCTGACTTCCTCTCACAGTCCAAAAATAAGTTCACACAGTGGGGCAGGGACTGATGTAAATGATTAAACACTCACTGTAACCCACGGCGTAATAAGTAAGAATTACATTAAGGGTGATAAGTAAGAAATAATAAACAATGGTCTGCACAGTGCACATCAAGGTGTGGGCAGCACACTGCACATCAAGGTGTGGGCAGCACACTGCACATCAGGGTGTGGGCAGCACAGTGCACATCAGGGTGTGGGCAGCACACTGCACATCAAGGTGTGGGCAGCACACTGCACATCAAGGTGTGGGCAGCACACTGCACATCAGGGTGTGGGCAGCACACTGCACATCAGGGTGTGGGCAGCACAGTGCACATCAGGGTGTGGGCAGCACAGTGCACATCAAGCTGTGGGCAGCACACTGCACATCAGGGTGTGGGCAGCACAGTGCACATCAAGGTGTGGGCAGCACACTGCACATCAAGGTGTGGGCAGCACACTGCACATCAAGGTGTGGGCAGCACAGTGCACATCAGGGTGTGGGCAGCACAGTGCACATCAGGGTGTGGGCAGCACAGTGCATATCAGGGTGTGGGCAGCACAGTGCACATCAAGGTGTGGGCAGCACAGTGCACATCAGGGTGTGGGCAGCACAGTGCACATCAGGGTGTGGGCAGCACAGTGCACATCAGGGTGTGGGCAGCATAGTGCACATCAGGGTGTGGGCAGCACAGTGCACATCAGGGTGTATACCTGCTCCGCACCCTGGGGATATGCCTCTGTAGGCTGGCAGTGTGGGCAGGTTTATGGAGAGGCTGAAAAATATGTAGAGATGCACTGGGCAAAAATGTAAATTACACATCAAAAGTTAAATCCCCTGCCACTGTAGAAGAGCCCTTTGGTTAAATAAAATAATTCAATATTTCTTCTAAAAATCTGTTGGGTTTAGGCTCAGTCATGAACCAAGGTACATATGAGCTCCTATTAAAAGTATCAAATGAATTAACAACTTTTAAATAATCTATTCAGTTTATATATTTTGGAACATGTTTATTAAACAAGATCTGATTTTGAGGCAAAGGTTGAACAGTCTGTGAGTATACTATTGTTCTTGGCTAGTGTGGGAGGTAATGTGAGTGCACTGCAGACACGGGTTCCTACACCTAGTAGATCTAAAATAAAGTTATACTTCAGCATCATCACCAACAGCATTTATTTATATAGTGGCAGCATATTCCATAGGGCTTTACAATTGGGAACAAACGCAGTAATAGATCAATACTGGGTAACACAGACAGAGGTAAGAGGGCCCTGCTTGCAAACTTACAATATGTGGGACAATGGGATACTTGAGGTTAAGTGCCTCATATTGCATGTTGGTCCAGCCAGAAGCTAAAAGTGCATTGTTTGATCCAGTCACACAGCAATTTTGGTCAGAGGGTCAGAGGGTTGTAGTCTTATGTGAACTGTGTAAAGGATGAAAATAGGGTACCCTAGGGAGGTTTAAGAGGATGGTTGAGGAATTTTATAAGCTAGCCTAAAAAGTCATGTAACGCTGCTTGTAGTTGGTTGCCGTGGTATTGTGTGTCTGTAGTCACAGTGCTGTCTCTTTAGAACAGTCTATTCTCCACAACAACATTTCAAAATAGTTTTCCCTATTTCTTACACATTGTTTTCAAATGCAAAAAATAGAGTTTTCGAGTTCTCAAAGTTGAACTAAACCAAAAAGTAAAAATATCTATTTCAAATCGCTGAGACAATACACACATGCATTAAAGTCTATCAGTTTGGTTACAAAGAAAAGTCCATCCAGCTTTTTCTAAATTATAAGGCCCCTCACACATTGGTGTTATTTTAAAATGGTAGATGCCTATAAAACACACTTTGATGCCTATAGTGCAAGAAATAATAATGTATGTTAATGTCACTTTTTGACAAGCATTCACTTTGCATCAGTTTCAACATTGATTGCAGTGTTCACAAGTGTTAATGTCAAGTAAAATACAATGGTGTCATCTGGGAATTCTCATTGTACATAACGCACTATGCTGCTGGAAAGCTGTGAGACACATTAATGAATACTCTTCTAATGATATTTTAAAATGAGTGTAAAGTACAAGGCTTTGTCTATGCTTTAACTAGGGTTTATTTAACACCTGTATGTACATTCTCAAACTCTGGTGCTCTTAGGTGGACGTCCCCAATATACATGTTCTAATTGTTTACAGTTAGGATCATCCTATAGAGTAGGCATGTCAAACTCAACACCCCAATTGGGCCAAATAATCAAAGTCCTAAGATTGTGTGGGCAGCAAGAAAAAAGCCTCATATGCAAGTTTGTCACCCCATTTCATCACACTGTGCCCCCTTCATGCTGCTTTTGCTCCCCTTCTTCCGTCTCCTATTTCATACTGTGCCCTCCATTATGTTGCTTTTGCTCCCTTTCACTTTATTGACTACTTTCTTCATCATCATTATCATCATCATCTATTTATATATATATATATATATATATATATATATATATATATATATATATATATATATATATATATATATATATATATATATATATATATAGTGCAACTAATTCCGCAGCTCTGTACAGAGATCTCATTCACATCAGTCTCTGCCCCATTGGAGCTTACACTTTAAATCCCTTAAAATACACACACACAGACAGAGAGAGATTAAGGGCCAATTAACCTACTAGTATGTTTTTGGAGTGTGGGAGGAAACCGGCGGCTCTGTTGGGGCCGCAAAAAATAGGGGTTTGAGTTTGACACCCCTGCTATAGAGGCACCATGGTGAAGTTTAATAGCTTTTGCTAACTTTGATAAGGATGCGACTAAGATGTCTGCTTTTCTTAAATGAGATCTCAAATTGGTTCTCTTTTTGCAGACAAAAGGTTGTTGTTTTGTTGTGCTCATTTATTTTATTAGCTGTATTAGACAAATATTCAATTTGTTTAGTATTAGATCTGAATTAGATCTAGTATTAGAAACGGATAAATCTGATGAAAGCAGGAATGACATTTTAATTACTGGATTAATATTGAGTCCAAACAATTTGCTACATTCACCCATTCCAATTTCCTAGCGGTAGTGGTAGACTGGGGCTTTTCATACTCAGACTATTATAAGACAACGAAGTCTGCCTCATAATAGGACCTGCTGTACGTTGCACCCAGTGTTAAATTAAACTTTGGGGTGATAATGAGGCAGTGACTTTTGATGTGATAATGGTGATGTACTCTTGTTTTACTTGGTAAAAAGAAAACTAGAAATAATTTTGCTTTAACAATATGTAAATTTTAAGCCTAATATCCTTTTACACAACATTCACTGTATTGTAGAAATTATTTTTTATGCCCTCGCATTCCATTTCTTAGAGAATCATTAGATGCCAGCAGCTGGAACCTTGCTTCTTATTTTTTTTTTACATATAACTTATAATAATAATAATTTAGAAATAACTCGGAATGAAGCAGCACATGTGCACTTTCAGAGCTATACCATTCTGAATAGCTTTTTCTCATTTTTGGCACATTTATATATATAATAATCATACAAAGGAAAGTACAGAGTACTTATTTCAGCACTAAAATCATTCATTTACCTAACAGAAAATTTGTGTAGTGTGTATGTATATAAATTATAGCTACAGTATTGCTGTTACGATATGATTTACATTTATATGATTTAAATTCTATATTATAGCTCAGTGGATTAACATGAGGCTTTTTTTGTACAGCTTTTGATTACATTGTGGACTCCCATCTTTATACTGAAAATAACTGTGAGGAACCAGGGTATGTGCTGCTCAAATTAAACATTTCTGTGTTAATAAGCACTAGACAGATTTTGATAAGGCCGAATGATCTGTGTTCGTTTCTTAGTTTCTACTCCCTACATAATTGTGTGGCTTGGAGGAATATTCATGAAAGCTTACATGTTCTTCAAATTAAAACATAGCACACATCTGTTTTCATGAGCTCCAAGGTCAAAATAATCATATAGGTTTAAAAAAAATAAAAATAAAAAAAAAAATGTATTCCCTACAATTTAATAACCCCCTCAATCCCTCCTCTTGTGCTATAGCACAATACTTAAATACATTCACCATGTATGAGTTCATTTATGTTGCTTTCACCTAACTTTCTCCGGGTGAATCTTGTCTACTTTATTCTTAGCATGAGGTGTCAGATACAAGTTGCTCATTGATTATATTACGTATCATATTTAAGGAACACTTTGAAAAGATAATAAACAGATATATTCCACATTTGCTTCTCTTGTTTCAGCTGTGCCCTCTTCCACTTAGAATGTAAGCTGTCTGATGAGCAGGGTCCTTTGTTTTCATGTCTGTGTTTATTTTGTCTACCTTGTATGTCCCTGTTTTATGTTTGTACTGTTTTCCCTACTGTACGGCACTGCGGTGCACTGTGACGCTTTACAAATCTGCGATAATAATCATACAGTACTGCATGCAAAAGTCAAAATACCATATAGTGTTTGCCAACCTATGTTCAAAGTAATGCACTTAGGACCTCATTTAGAGTCGGACGCAAAGTCCATTTTAGGCGCATCCAACAAAAAACACTACCACGCATGTGCAGAAAGCACCAAATCCGCCTGCATCTTGGACGCAGTTAACACTTGCGACAGCTTGCGACTCACTTTGAGAGAATGGGAGGAACACGGATTTGTGAAGGCGTGACCATGTAAATACATCCTAGTCGCAGTGATGCGGAGACGCAACATACGTCAAAACAGGGCTAAAGCTGTGCGGCAGGAATTAGGTGGCGCAAGCGTTAGCTAGCTGCAGGAACTGCTCGCAGCTCCATAGGGTATTAAGAGTGGGATGCAACTGGGGTTGCTTGCCACTCATAATACCCTACCAAGCTGCGGCACACTCCCACTCCTACACTTCTTACATGGACTTTGCGTCCGACTCTAAATGAGATCCTCAAACTCCAATAATTATTGTATGAAATATTTTAGCAGTTTTTGGAATGTGTGCAGCATTTATGAACATACAACATTTCCCGTGAGTGCAGATGTATTTTATCTGCTGGCTAGTAGGAAATTCTAATACCATTTTATATTCCGAAACAAACTTTCTAATTGCAGCAAACTTAACACTGATTAGAAAGAGCGAAAGTAGTTTCATTACTAACCCTTTCCAATGTCACAGATAACACCTTTAATACTACAAAGTTTGGTATTGATCATACACTGGATTTATAAAACATAACCCTTGTTATCAGTGATTGATTTCTCCTTTGATATTTCTGATCCTCCCAGAATGCAATGTTTGAATGTATTGGCAGCAGAATGTATCCCAAATACCTCCCTGTCTAGTTTATAGGTAACAACCGATATGCCTGTACCCCACGAATAAACTAATACCCTCAGTCAGTCATTACTTTGTGTGCCAGATTATAAACTGTAGGGACTTTGCAAAAACCAATCTATTTCCTACTGTGCATGTTCCATTATTGTGATAGTAAATAAACTAAAAGCAGAACACACGTCTCCCCATCAATAATATGATGGAATTGTCCAAACTTCATGTCTTTGGTGGATATTTTTCATATTATTACCATAACCCAGTGATTCCCAAACTTTTGCAGTTCACGGCACCATTAGAGTCTCCATAATTTTTTCAAGGCACCCCTCTAAAACAATTAGCGAGCAGTCCTGTTTTATAAATAGTTGGATCAAAAAAACGTAATAAGTATTTAGGTCAGGACAGAAATACTTATTTAGTTGTATGCAAAAATAATACACATAAATCCAAGGGAAAAGAATAATTTTCTCTCACACTGCCCCCTCTGCCCTCTCTCACGCTGCCCCCTCTCACGCTGCCTCCTCTCACGCTGCCTCCTCTCACGCTGCCTCCTCTCACGCTGCCTCCTCTCACGCTGCCTCCTCTCACGCTGCCTCCTCTCACGCTGCCTCCTCTCACGCTGCCTCTACTCACGCTGCCTCCTCTCACACTGCCTCCTCTCACGCTGCCTCCTCTCACACTGCCTCCTCTCACACTGCCTCCTCTCACACTACCCCCTCTGCCCTCTCTCACGCTGCCCCCTCTGCCCTCTCTCACGCTGCCTCCTCTCACGCTGCCTCCTCTCACGCTGCCTCCTCTCACGCTGCCTCCTCTCACGCTGCCTCCTCTCACACTGCCCCCTCTCACGCTGCCTCCTCTCACACTGCCTCCTCTGCCCTCTCTCACGCTGCCTCCTCTCACACTCCCCCCCCTCTGCCCTCTCTCACGCTGCCTCCTCTCACGCTGCCTCCTCTCACGCTGCCTCCTCTCACGCTGCCTCTACTCACGCTGCCTTCTCTCACGCTGCCTCCTCTCACACTGCCCCCTCTGCCCTCTCTCACGCTGCCTCCTCTCACACTCCCCCCCCCTCTGCCCTCTCTCACGCTGCCTCCTCTCATGCTGCCTCCTCTCACAATGCCCCCTCTCACGCTGCCTCCTCTCACACTCCCCCCCCTCTGCCCTCTCTCACGCTGCCCCCTCTCACGCTGCCCCCTCTCACGCTGCCTCCTCTCACGCTGCCTCCTCTCACACTGCCTCTACTCACGCTGCCCTCTCTCACGCTGCCTTCTCTCACACTGCCTCTACTCACGCTGCCTTCTCTCATGCTGCCTCCTCTCACACTGCCCCCTCTCACGCTGCCTCCTCTCACACTGCCTCCTCTGCCCTCTCTCACGCTGCCTCCTCTCACACTCTCCCCCTCTGCCCTCTCTCACGCTGCCTCCTCTCACACTGCCCCTCTGCCCTCTCTTATTCTGCCCCCTCTGCCGCGGCCATCCAGAGAAAAAAAAACAAAAAACTTACCAATCCGCGCGACGCCCGGGACCCTGCATCCGCCTCTCTCCTACAGCTTGTCACTGATTGTCGGGCGCGCCGCGGGAAAGCGGAGAATCATGGGTCCCGGGCGCCACACGGATTGGTAAGTTTTTTGTTTTGTTTTGTTTTTCTGGCTCGTCGCGGCACCCCTGTGACAGCACCGCGGCACCCCTGGGAGCTGCGGTGCACACTTTGGGAACCTCTGCCATAACCAATACATCAGACCATTTAACCCTATTTCTACACACATTTTGGTATATTATTTTTTTTTTTAACACTGTTTTGTCATATTTAATTTCCTTAAAGCATGAGCATAACATGAACTGTATTTTTGATATAAACAGTGTTAAATATTTTACATATTAACTGTCCAGTGAAATGCGTACCCATCTCTAAACTGATTTATAACTGTATCCCAAAAGAGGAATAAATTCTTTAATTTAACTTTTTTTTCCCTTTCTGATTGTGTATGTTTTGGCACCTATCCCTCAGTACATACAATTACCAAAATATTTCATGTATACACAATTTTCACATTTGTATTCCATCTATTTGCATATTTCTAAACGGACTCTGCGACGAGACAGTGTAGATTGTTGTGTCTCTTCTGACTTACCAACGTGGTAGATCTGCCAAGTTATGAACTACGACTTAAACCCCATGTTAGTTCATGGCAGAAGGCATCAATCCTCTGCTCACATGTGTCTTCCCATGGTGCATATTAGTAAAGGCAGGAGCAAGACTTCTGAAGCCACCAGACGACCGTCTGGTGATTTCCAGTGGTTGTCTATTGACAGTTCAACTCAAAAGACCTTCACATAACCTTTGCAGAGTTTGTTATGAAGAGTAGCTAAATTTCTTACAGTGACCAGAGAAGAATGATGCTGTACTGCAAATAAAGTATGTGGTGTTTTGCAAAATCCCAGAAATAACTGTTTTCGAAGCATTGTATTTCAAAGTGTTTCTTTGTGAGACATCCTTAAAAGAGGTGTGAACTGCACATTTGATAATAGTTATGTCAGGGGGTAACATGATTGAATCTAGTAATTTATCTACCAGTTCCTTTGTTTCCAGAGCTGTCCATAGTCATGAAAACCAAATGCATATCTGGTGTCATTGAAGATATTCACTTAGTTAAGTTTTGCAAGCTCACAGGTATGCGTCAGGGCTATAAGCTCGGATACATGCACTTAGTAGAGGGTAGATAACGACACACTACTACCTTATGCTGGGCACAGACTGCTTAAGCAGATACAAAGGGACCACCTTAATTTCTTAGACAACACCATAAGCATAGACCGTGATGTCGGCATTTTGTAAAGGTGTGTTGATAAGATAAGGTGAGAGGTGACTTGAATACAATAATGTTCTACCTGCTTATCCAGGAAGGGAGCAGTGAAGCAGGATGACGTACAGAGCATTTGGAGATAGAAACGTTAGGTGGAGAGAAGTGTAAAAACTCATTTTATCTCAGTTCAGATATGGCATTAGATAAAGTAAGTGTATGTGAGTGTACTGTAGACCTAAAACAATATTAGCAAAAGTTTCTACTAATTTATATTTGTTACTGCCATAGCTGCCAATTTCGCTTATAACAAGCGGAATTGGGCTTGTTTTTTTTTTCCAAGTTGCGTTTTGTTTTGTGCTAGTTGTGGATTGCAGGTATTTAGGATTTGCAAATACATGTAACGAGCTCAGGTCTCCAGAATACCTCTTACAATTTTCTGATGGCTTCTCCAGGAAACACTACCCCTTTGGAACGTTGCACCATTCTATCAGCCAAACTGGCCTATCAGTGCACAGCCATATGCCCCCGCCCCCTCTGAGAGGGAAAGCTCCAGCCAATCTCAAAAAGCAGGCAACATAAGACAAGACTATGACAAGTAAATCATCCAAGTCTAGATCAGGAGCTGTGTGCACTGTGCCAGCGGTCCCTGGAAAGACGCCTCATCCAGGTGTTTATGTCCGAGCTCCAGTGGGCCTCACACTGCTCTATACTATGCTCTATTTGTCCTATGCTGTCATTTCCATACTGCTGGGGTTATCACTGTAACAGAGAGTGAGATCTCCGCAGAGGACACAAGCGCTCCCTACCCAGCTCCCTGATTACAGGTCACCTGCTGCTTCTCCCTCTGACTCTCACTCCATGCACTACTCATACTGCTTTATGTCTGTATATACAGCTATGCACATTATTGTGTCTCGTATATATATGTGTGTGTGTGTATATGGGACCTGTGTGTGTGTGTGTGTGTGTATATGGGACCTCCTTGTTTGTGAAGCAGGTGCTATGTAATTGTTTCCGGTTGGATCCCAGTCTAGAAGCCTAATTGCTTTGTGATGTCTTCTGCTCAGTGATAGGCGTTAGCTCTGGGTCTTAGTTTAGGAGTGTCAGGTATGGGTAATGCCAGTCTAGGCGTATCAGTGCTGGGTAATAGATCCTGGTTGTGCCCCAGCCTAAGCACCTAGTGACATTTACCCCAGCGCCTATGAATGGAAATTGTGGTGAAATTGACAAGTGTCGTCTGATGTTTTGATGTCTGCATCATAACTGGTTTAATTTGTGGAATTTTTTCCTTTGAAATGAAAGTTATTATTTTTACTATTGCATACATATGTGTTCTTCCTTATAGTTCTGTTGATAGAATTTCAGGGTGCCTTTTTATTGGTAAATATGTGTCTTATGTAGTAGATGTGTACTTAAGTGATATGTGCTTGTGTTCATGCACTTATAGTTTACCCATAACTGATTTGTATGTATGTCAAAGTGTAATACAAACTTGTGTCATGAATTCACATACAAAGTGATATGTGTGTGTGTATGTATCCATATGTGTATATATGTGTGTATGTATGTATATGTGTATATATATATATATATATATATATATATATATATATATATATATATATATATATATTTACTCATTTGAGTGGTACAGTAGTAACATATAGATTACTGGGTACAGGTTCATTGTATCTCACAAGCAGAGTTCTAATTGAACCTGGCTTCTTGGTTCATTTAAATGGCAAAGACACAGTTCAAGTATTTATTTAATCATGAACAATAAACTTTGTGGTTTTCGCTACAACAATACCCCTGTCCCTTGTACGTTTGGGCTTTTTGGGACTTTTTAGGATTAGCTTGGGCTTGTTTTGGGCTTGTTTATCACTTAGCGGTTGCTTATTTTTCATTTCAGAGTTGGCAACCCTGGTTACTGCTTTAATATGAAGGGAAACTATGCTGCTGGACTGAGCAGTGTGGTATAAAATGTATCCTACATCAGAACTCCCAAAGCAAAACTATATCTCCCCTGACAGAACAGTGACAAAGTCTTAGCTGGGGTGGATGTATCAAACCTCAAAAGTAGAGGTGTTTATTTAGTACATTCTAAAAAAAATGATAGCTAGGATCTGATTGGTTCCTATGGGCAACACCTCCACTTTCCTTTCTAGAAGGATTGATAGATATCTTCTTTGGTGTAATATGGTAAGAGTATTAGAAAGTTTCTGTTTTAAGAGTGCAAAAATGCTTTTTCAGTTTTCTTCATCAGGGCAGCAATAAATAATACAACCTAGCGCTTCACAGTAAATCTTCCAGGTAAATAAGAGCTTCATTGTTTGAGCGGTTAAACCTGTTTATTAGAGTGTTGGAGGTGGGGTGGTATGTGCTGGCATGTGTCTGAAGCTGGTCACATGATCTACAAGCAGCATTTTATTGCAGATCATGTGACCATAAGATTAAAAGGCAATGTTCTGTCACCTGTCAGAGATCATGCTCAAAGTTGCAACTATATCATTAGTAACCCCAGTCATCTGGTCTTTAATTAACAATTGTCTAACCAAGGTTTCTTAATTTCACAAGATAATCTGATACTGACTCTTTTGTATTGTTTACAAGCATTTATCAATGGCCAGTTTGTGCACTGCACAATGAGACTAGTCCTCCTGTCGCTTCAACCTCTACATTATTGGGCAGAGGGGCTAAGGAAGTTCATCTAAGAGGGCTTCACTAGGGGGATTGTGTTTGTATAAGTGTTCATTATTTTAAATTATCTAAAATTCAATTTGGTATTAAAAACAATACAATTTCACACTCAACTTCGGTAGTCTATACCAGGGGAGGGCTGGCAAATTTTAGCCCGGGGGGGGGGGGCAAGACTCAACTCAGCAGCTTATTAGGAACATTTTAAAGGAAAAAAATGCAGGTGACCCAGCCCAAGGTAGCCCACTATGGGACTGGCCCTAAGCCCAGCCTGCCCCTGGTCTATACCTTCTTCTCTCTTCCAAAAATACAAGTTCTATTTCTATGACCTAACAATTGCAGGTGTTAGTTTTCTCTATGTGTATAATCAATAGTTCTCTTGTAAAAACAGTTATCATGTCACTAGTCTGTTAATTACATCTTTCTGCTGATTTCTTCTCCCAAAATATTTGTACAAACTTCCCCAAGAAAAAACTGACAATATTTCTAAATGCAAATTCTCTACTTTTTTTATAATGAAATATGTATGTGCGTAAAATTGTATGAAAAAAACACAAATCGAAAATGCAATAAAACCGGTTTAAAAATAAAAAAAATGCTGGTCACAAATGAAGGAATGTACTTATTCCAAAGCTCATGTTTAATGGTCCACTGAGACCTTATAATTTCTTTTAAATTAAATGTACATTGAAGGGAACATTGATTACAGTTGTCCTGCACATATTTGCACATAGTGGCCGATTGAAGCCACTCAACACTTGCTGGTGTACTAGATGGCTGCCTCCAGCATATAATACTCAATTCATTTCTGCATACACTCTGCTATAATTGAGGAACAAAGTGAATGTTGGTGAATTTCCCAGAATTCAGTGTTCTGTTGAAAAATTAAAAAAAAAAAAAAAGTATTTGCAAGGAGAATTCTAGCCTTTGAATTTAGACACATACTGCAAAAACGTGACCAGATGAATCCTCAATTCATGTATGAATCCTCAATTCTTTCAACACATTATTATTCCTGATAATACTCCAACAAAAATGTGTGCACAAAAGAGAATGAAGGGCATATTGTCAGGGTGTAATACCTACAGTATAAAGGACAATCTGATCATTCAGTACGCACCAGTCCAATGCAGTAAGGTCTGGCAGCAGAAAGTTACAGAGAGCAGTCACTAAAGCAGAAGATATAGAGAGAACACCAAGTAATTGTTGTGGAATGATCAGAGATTCATTTATTAAAAGCAAAGTATAGATGAATTTATCATAAAGCGATCTAACAAAGAGACCCCACGTTGCGTTACATCATTGTAACTACATCTAACATTACAAAGTAATATAGGAGTAATACATTCTTCAACTTTAGCCTACATTTTAAAAATAGACACACACAGTGCAAGACAATATTGGTTTAAACAGCAAATGATAAACAGTCTCATTAATATAATTAAGACAGATATATAGAGGTTAAAATGTATATAATATATACACACATGAGCCACAACGTTAAAACCACCCGACTAAAATTGTGTAAGTCCCCCCTGAGCTCTGAGCTGATGAGCCATGGACTCCACAAGACCTCTGAAGGTGTCCTGTGGTATCTGGCACAAAGACGTTCGTAGCCGATCCTTTAAGTCCTGTAAATTGCTCGGACTTGTTTCTCCAGCACATCCCAAAGATCCGTGATCGGATTAAGATCTGGGGAATTTGGAGGCCAAGTCAGCATCTTGAACTCTTTGTCATGTTCCTCAAACCATTCTTGAACAATTTTTGCAGTGCGGAAGAGTGCATTATTCTGCTGAAAGAGAGGCCATTGCTATAAGGGAATACTGTTGCCATGAAGGAGTATACATGGCCTGCAACAATGTTTAGGTAGGTGGTACATGTCAGTGTAATATCCACATGAATGAGAGGACCCAAGATTTCCCAGCAGATCATTGCCCAGAGCATCACACTGCCTCTGCCGGTTTGCCTTCTTCCCATAATGCATCCTGGTGCCATCTCTTCCCCAGGTAAACGACACACATGCACCAAGCCATCAACGTGATGTAAAAGAAAACGTGATTCATCAAACCAGACCACCTTCGTCCATTGCTCCTTGGTCCAGTTCTGGAGCTTGTGTGGTTATTTTAGGTGCTTTCGGCGGTGGGCAGTGTCAGCATGAGCGCACTGACTGTTTGCCGACTATGCAGCCCCATACGCAGCAAGCTGTGATGCACTGTGTGTTCTAATACCTTTTTATCATAGTCATTATTAAGTTTTTGTGCTACAGTAGCTCTTCTGTGGAATTGGACCAGACGGGCAAGCGTTTACTCCCCACGTGCATCATTGAGCCTTGGACGTCCATGACCCACTGGTTGTAGGTACTAACCACTGCATACTGGGAACACCCCACAGACCTGCCGTTTTGGAACTGCTCTGGCCCAAATATCCAGCCATCACAATTTGGCCCTTGTCAAAGTCAATCCGATCCTTACACTTGCTCATTTGTCCTGCTTCTAACACATCAACTTCAAGAACTGACTGTTCACTTGCTGCCTAATGTTTCCCACCCATTGACAGCTGCCGTTGTAACAGGATAATCAATATTATTCTCTTCACTTGTCAGTGGTTTTAATGTTGTGGCTGATCGCTGTATGTACAAGAATCTACATACACGCTATAAGAATGTTAAGGAGCACTAGACAAAGTACCTGTGTTGGTGTTTACTTCCCACACATTCCTGAAGCTTCAAAGACAGCATACATTTGTCTTCTTGATTTAACTGTAAAATAATATCTCTCTTCATGAGGACCAAAGTCAAATTAATATATGCGTAATCCTTTTACTATTTAAAAAAAAATAATTCTTGCATTTTACATGTTTATCCTAAAGGTGGGTATATATTAATAAACATTTGAAACCATATTACGGTCAATTTGACTAGGGTATTGGGCAGCTTATTGTATTTAATCTTCATCTCCTGCTCAACCATTATGTACTCAGTTTATTAGCCTATTGGGTTAATAGCATACTTGCCAACTTGGGCAGGCTGGCATCTGGGAGATCGGAGGGGAGGTGGGCGCGTGTAGGGGGCAGGGCTCTGGGAATTGTCATTGGCCATGTCCCCTTAATTACATCACACAGTTTTAGCCAATTACAGCAAGGGGAGGGCAACAATGACGCACATATTGCGTCATAAGCCCCCCTCCCTCCCCCCCCGCCACTAAACTAATGGCCGCCAGGAACCGGGAGGTTGCCCTGCTCTCCCGCGACTTCGGGAGTCTCCCGGACATTCTGGGAGAGTAGGCAACTTTGGTTAACGGAATGTTTACAGCATTGCCAATCAGATCTTTGGAATGCTCACTAATATAGGCATGTTCTATCCAGGCTCATTACTATTATGAGTGATAGTGTACAATTTTTTTATGCCTACTCTTTCTGGCTTCCTTCTGTGCTCTACAGTCATGTCTTTATATAATAGAATCTTTCTGGATACAGTAGTATCTGATGCTCCCCGCACACATGCGAATAGCACTAGAGATATTGGCAAATTGGCCCACAAATCAAAACATATTTGCATGGTTATGGAAAGACATGGCTGGGAAGAAAATGTACTGTAAATGTTACATGAGGGCATGTATAATAATAATTATATTACTGTACTTTGGATGTGGACAATATGCTTAATGCCATTGTAATGAGAAGGCATGTTGAGTTATATGATCAGTTTAGGACAAATACATGAACATGGGTTATTTTCCTGCAAGATGTGTCACCATATGGAATTATTTCCTTTTAAGTGCTGGCTGGAGAGACATCTGGAAGATGTTTGCTTAGCAAGTAGTCATAAAAAATAATAATTCTGTTTGTAAAACATTGCGTAGTAATGTAAAGCCCTCCACAGCCTACAAACATGTAAACACATTTTTTTTCTTACTTTTGCTTAAAGCTGCACTTCTACCTACATAGATGACTTCACTAAGGTTTCCTTCCCCTGGGTCAGAGCCCGGGGGCTGCTACATGCAGCCGCCTCTCCCTGCCAGTATTATAGAGTTGCTAAGTCAATTACGTTCACAAACCTTAAATGGATGATGGATGTGAGTGCGAGGACCAGCCACAGGCCTCATTCTACAGACCTGGGGTTTGTGCTAGGGGGATGGGCATATTAGTAAATTATTCATATGTTTTTTAACTGAGCTGTAGCTTTACGTCAGGGCAAGAATGTATTTTACTTCTATTGTTTTTATTGTTGTTGACATTTATGTTGTTGGGGTCTGGAATTTAACCTCAATAAATATCACACTTTATCAATCACCCAAAAGAGTAATCATCATCATCATCATCATCATCATTTATTTATATAGCGCCACTGAATCCGCAGCGCTGTACAGAGAACTCATTCACATCAGTCCCTGCTCCATTGGAGCTTACAGTCTAAATTCCATAACATACACAAACACACACAGACTAGGGTCAATTTTTTTTTTTTTTTTTTTTATAGCAGCCAATTAACCTACCAGTATGTTTTTGGAGTGTGGGAGGAAACCGGAGCACCCGGAGGAAACCCACGCAAACACGGGGAGAACATACAAACTCCACACAGATTAGGCCATGTACGGGAATTGAACTCATGACCCCAGTGCTGTGAGGCGGAAGTGCTAACCACTTAGCCACCGTGCTGCCATTAATAACACTAATGCTGGCTATTGCCCCAATATTGCAGCTTATGGCTTCAAAGTGGCAGTGTTGTCTGACAAGGACCCTATTGATATCAAACCTTCCCAGTATTGGCCTTCTTGGAATCGGGATAAAGCAGTGTGGTTACATGCATGGGAGCATGGTCAAGTGGGGGCGTGCCATGTCCCCTGGGGTTTGTTCTGAAGCCCTAGGTCCCACCCACCCAACATTATTCCCCCTAAAAACGCCTGTGAAATGCCACGGGTATCAGTGGTAGGAGTGCACGGCACTTGCTCACCATGGTGAGTGGGGACATACATCTCGACATCCTAGGTGTTGGGACGCACCTGAATCTGGACAGTTCAGAGGTATATGAAATTGATAGGATCATTATCAGCACGTTTGGAAATGAATTTTGAAGGTCAAAATGTTCCGTTTGGGTTTTTTCATCTTCCAATGGAACTAAAAGTCCTCGGTGATGGTGGAAGTGATACAGCTACTAAATCTAAGAGCCAAGCGGCCGGATCTTGTCCAATTTAGTGTCCCGGGTCCTGAGCCGTGAGGATTGCAGTATGTGGTCAGTTTGCAGCTGTCCACGCACATGCAGGTCCTTTTTGTTTAGACTGAGCAGAGTTACTATATCTGTGTCCAGACTGGACTAAATGACATGCACAGCTAAATTATGTCATGAGAATTGTGATCAGATAACACACACGAATGGCATTTCTGTCACAACTAATTAAAATCTAATGAATAAAATGTCTTTTTTTTTTTCTCCTCCAAAAAATGTTGGTTGTCCTGGCCCACATACTGAATGAAAACGGATAAATTACCAGATGTAGCCAATGTGTGGCTAATTTAATTTGTTAATATAGATAAAAACTGGGTACACACTACAGAACATTTCTCTAGCTGAGACTTCTGTATTTTGAGATTTCGCCAACAATTGAAGGTCCTGATAAGCACGGCAATTCTTGTGTAGACACCTACACAGTTTACCCTCCGATCTGTACTCTTCATCTGTCCTAACCATCTGCTGAAAAGATGGTGACTCTGTAAAGTCTATAGAGATCTGCCTACACTGCTCGTCGTGAGTGCATACACACTTCATAATCTTCCCGACATTGTTTCATCAAATGCAGTATCGGACCTAAGTGTTGTTTATCGTGTGATTGATACAATAATTACTTGAAAAACCTGTAGTGTGTACCCAGCTTAACTCTGACGTAGATAGTGTTATAGATATATGGTATGAGGAAAGATGGAAAGAAGCCATTAAATAATTTGACCTTAGTCTCTCTCGGTCTGTGCTTGTGTGTGTTAGGGAATTTAGACTAAGCTCTAATGGGGCAGTGGCTGATGTCAGTTCTGTGTACAGCGCTGCTGAATTAGTGGTGCTATATACATGATGATTACCATAGCCATTCTTTATCGTGTATTAAATATATATTTACACTGTAGAACTTTCCGCAACATTTTTTTTCATTGACAGGGGCTTATAATTTTCTGGCACAAGCATCATATGTCTGTCCAACCATGGATGGTTGACAGTGCCTAGGCTGCTGCTGTATGGAAACGAAGACTTCTGCAATTATAGAATCACAGATTTGTTGGGGAATTATAGCATACTGCTGTGTTAGTGTAGGGTTATAGGACTTGATGACACCCAATGTGACATAGGAGATGGTAGAGGGGAAACCTGTTTATATGGTCTAATGCTTATGACTTGGATCCATTTGTCGTCTTTCTTTCTTCGGCACTGCAATGCTTTATGATAGATGCCATAAGTGCAGCGATTTCCAGCTTCAAGGCAATGCAATGTTTGGGATAGGCTTTCGTCTATGATCCCTCATGTACACTGATGGGCTACGTGTTGATTTTAGGCCTAAAGTAATTTATTCATTGTCCTTAGTCTTAATTCATCTCTGGTCTTAAGCAAGTTTTTGGAGGCTTGGAGTGTTGGTGTGAAGAGGTTATATAAGAGCAGCAGGTCACTGTGGGAGGGCAGGAAATGCATAAGATAGTATCTGGAGCTCCATTCAGAAGATGTAAGGGAAAGCGGTGTGTCTAGGGTTACCTAAAACCTAAATGAAGAGTTACCTAAAACCTAAATGAAGAACTAGGACATCCATGTCTGGCCTGGCCACAAAATAATCATTTAGGGCCTGATTCATTAAGGATCTTAACTTAAGAAACGTCTTATTTCAGTCTTCTGGACAAAACCATGTTACAATGCAAGGGGTGCAAATTAGTATTCTGTTTTGCACATAATTTAAATACTGACTGTTTTTTCATGTAGCACACAAATATCAACTTTAAATGTCAGTGTACAAATAAGCTATCAAGTATTTGTGTGCTACATGAAAAAACAGTCAGTATTTAACTTATGTGCAAAACAGAATACTAATTTGCACCCCTTGCATTGTAACATGGTTTTGTCCAGGAGACTGAAATAAGACGTTTCGTAAGTTAAGATCCTTAATGAATCAGGCCCTTAGTTCTTTTAGAGTTCCAAGAATTGTAAAAGAGAGAGGAACATGTTACCACTTACCCTGTACATTTTGGAGCATTATGGGGCATATTCAATTGACGGCGGGGTCGCCGAAAATCCCGCTCTCCAAAAATATTACCGTTAATACAGTAATATCTCGCTGGATTTCAGCTCGCAGCTCCCTGACATCCAGCGAGTAAATTACCGTATTAACGGTTTTTACGCGCAGGATTACCGTATTAACGGTAATATTTTTGGAGCGCGGGATTTTCGGCGATCCCGCCGTCAATTGAATATGCCCCTTAGAGTTTAAATTATGTAAAAATAAATATTGTGAGCTAATGATTTTATATGAGAAGAGCACTGTCCTGTGAAAACTGAGATACATGGGAGTCATAGGCATAATGGAACGCTTGGTAAATAAAGGTAATACTTTGCATGTTCTACAACTGCAGGTCAGGGACTGGCACAGAAGGGAGACAGATATGGAGTGAATGCAGGTGTGGCTGTGTTTTGTAGCTGTGCTAAGGACAGACTGCAATGTTAATGAGTGAGCCATGTGCGTCATCAGAACCGCTAGTACTTCAAGGCGTTGTAATAAATAGTTCTGTTAGTTTAATCTCAGCAGTAACATTGAGCAGTACACCTACAAAACCCCTCCTGCACACATAGAGGGAGAATGCAACAGCCAACGCCCTTGATTTATCACTACAGCCCCATCAGATGACTCTACACGAAGTATCGACTGGCTGCTAATTTAGTTCCTGTAGTGGTTTCTGATGCCCTTGCCTTTGTACTTTACATTTGTCAATAATGTCACCTAATTTCATTGGAGATGCTTTTAGTTAACAGGCAAAGATTGAGCTGGTCATCTACAGTGAAATCGCAGCACCCTGCTGATAGCCATTAGAGGCTGCAGAGCAGCTGCCTGCCTGTGCTTACATGTTCCAGGCACACTTTGTTGGCAGACAGGAACGACTGTGCTCATAACATGACAATCACAGGGGCAAACGCAGGATTTGTAGAGAGGGGTTTCCACAACACGCCGCCAGTGGGCGTGACCAGCATGCATGGGGGCGTGGCTATAGTTTTAGACAGTGCTTGGCTGCTCTCCAACTCTTCCTATCCCCATAATATACATAGACAATGCTACGTGCACTACTGTTAGGTGCACGCAGTTCTCCCTTTTCAAGCAGAGCCGTGTGAAGCGGGGCAGGGTCCAGCCACCTCAATTATACAGTGCCACAGGCTTGGAGGGGGATTTCCAGGCGCTAGAAAACCCCCCCCTCGGTTTGCCTATGAATCACTGTAAACCAGGCTTAGTAAACGAGTGTCTCTTGTAGAACAGCACGTTCCAGCATTCCCTGCCAGCCATTTTCACATCAACTGGAGTTTCACTGGATAATATTGAGCGCTAAACGCTTTGACCTGAACAGTGAAATGATCAGGATACTGTTTTATTGCTACTTACCTTAATTTAATCTTATTTTATAGAGATTAAGAATTTAGGAGCCTATTTATCATGCAGCAATAAGGGTTATTCTATACTGACGTTTATCATGGCGATAAAAAAATTCTCTTAGCGATGCAATTGATCAAAATTTGCTGAGGAAGCTGGGAACCCTCGTGCCCAGGTGATACTGTCCAGGAGCAGTAAGGATTAACTTACTGCTTCTCTGGACCAGTCCCTGCCAATATGCACAGCCAGCTCGTGCATGTGAAGTGGATCTGAAAGCCCAAATCCAATTACTAATTCTAAAAAAGAATTTTAAAAATAGATACAAATATATATACAGTACTGTGCAAACGTTTTAGGCATGTGTGGAAAAAATGCTGCGAAGTAAGAATGCTTTCATAAATAGAAGTGTTATTAGTTTATTTTTATCAATTAGCACAATGCAAAGTGAATGAACAGAAGAGAAATCTAAATCAAAACAATATTTGGTGTGACCACTCTTTGAGTTGAAAACAGCATCAGTTCTTCTAGGGACACTTGCACACGGTTTTTGAAGGAACTCGGCAGGGAGGTTGTTCCAAACATCTTGGAGAACTAACCCCAGATCTTCTGTGGATGTAGGCTTGCTGGAATCCTTCTGTCTCTCCATGTAATCCCAGACAGACTCGATGTGGAGATCAGGGCTCTGTGGGACCATATCATCACTTCCAGGACTTCTTGTTCTTCTTTACGCTGAAGATAGTTCTTAATGACATTGGCTGCTTGTTTGGGGTCCTGCTGGAGACTAAATTTGGAGCCAATCAGATGCCTCCCTGATGGTATTGCATGATAGATAAATACCTGCCTGTATTTCTCAGTATTGAGGACACCATTAATCCTGACCAAATCCCCAACTCCGTTTGCTGAAATGCAGCCCCAAACTTACAAGGAACCTCCACCATGCTTCACTGTTGCCCGCAGACACTCATTATTGTACTAACTAAAATGTTAAGTTATACAATACTCGCCCATCACAATATGTCTGCAGTTTTGTGTTCTGCTGAACTGCGAAATGTTAAATTTATGTTGTCTGGTCCTATTAAAGGGATTGTAATATAATATGTGTGAATGAACCTTGGTAAGCACTTAAAATATGAGTTTACAATCAAGAAGTATGTCTGGTTCATTTTACATGTAACGTGGATCAACAAATAGACCAGTACATTGTTTTGTGTTTTACTTTTAAATTGTGAGACCTGGACGTAGTAAACATTTCATCCTGTTATTTCTCACACAGGAAACAGACCCAGATTTTGACCACTGCGCCGTCTGCATCGAGAGCTACAAGCAGAATGACATTGTACGCGTCCTGCCATGCAAGTAAGCATGTGTAATTATTTGTGTGTGTGTGTCATGTTTGTGATTGTTCATTGGGTCAGCAACGGATTGCATAGGTTTGTATCGGTCTGATCACATTAAATACTTTTCTGCTGCATTACTAAAATAACTGTAAGTCCTTGTGGTCTTGTAGTGAAGTAACAGACAGAATGTTTAATGTTAATTGGCCTGATTCATTAAGGATCTTACCTTAAGAAGTTTCTTATTTCAGTCTCCTGGACAAAACCATGTTACAATGGAAGGGGTGCAAATTATTATTCTGTTTTGCACATAAGTTTAATACTGACTGTTTTTTCATGTAGCACACAAATGTCAACTTTAAATTTCAGTGTACAAATAAGCTATCAAGTATTTGTGTGCTACATGAAAAAACAGTCAGTATTTAACTTATGTGCAAAACAGAACACTAATTTGCACCCCTTGCATTGTGACATGGTTTTGTCCAGGAGACTGAAATAAGAAGTTTCTCAAGTTAAGATCCTTAATGAACCAGGCCCACGGTGTGGAACTTTTAAGAATGTTAAAATAACTCGCCTCTACGGTTAGGGCAACATGCTGTGGTCATTAATGTGTGCTAGGAAAAAAGGTCTCCATTTTTCTCCAAATAGAAAAAACTGTTTTTTAAATGCCTGGGCACCTGTTCTTCAGCAAGTTTGATATGGAGCAGGGAACTTGCCTAATAATTGCTACATTTTCCTGTTTATCAATCTTAAATGGCATCTGTGAATGAATGTAAATAAATGTCACTTTTACTTTGTACCCATGGAATTTACTGAAAGGCAGTAATTATTATGTTATTTTTTGATGTTGTTTTTTCATAATTGCTTGGGCAGAATTTAATGACCTGTCAAATCTAGAATCCTACTTGACTTTTTCAGGAGCCTATTAAGAGATGCAGCTGTAAACCAATATAGCAAATAACCCCAAAAAGCATGCACAAGCGACCCTGCTCCTGACGATGCAAAATTTAGGACACTTAAATATTTTGTGTTTGAAAATGTTGGGTAAAGCGCTTTCGTGCAGACTACAGAAAGTCAGGATACTTTTGAGGCCTTTTAGCATTTTGATATCTTAAAATATAAAGTAAGTCACTATTTACACATTAGGGCTGTGAAGAGGGACATCAATAATGGCTTTTAATCCTGTCCACATTGGACTGATTTGCATAATCAATGCAGGTTATGAATGAATCTGGCATAGCTTCAAGTGAATCTGGCATTTTCATGTCACCCCATCTGATTTCGAGCAAATGGAAATACTGACCTCACAGACCCGAAAGCATTACAGGAGTGAGCTGGACGTTCTCTTGTTTCGATAAAAATTTCCAGGAAACAAACCCTCTTCAGGGGCGCACGCAGGATTTTTAAGGGGGGGTTCCCCCCCCCCCCCCCCCCAAGAGAGCTGCTGCTTTCGGCAGCACTGTACTATATATCTCACCTGTTCAGAGAAGCTTATCCTCACTTCTTAAACCCCCACCCAACGCTAACCCTTGTCAACTACCATGCTTCCAAACTTCCCAGTAGTCAGGATGTTGTAGGAGAGTCTCAATTTTAACACTGTGGAAGGGGTTTGGCCTATCACAGAATGGGAGTGAGTTCAGATCACTCTAACAATTGTGTGTTTTCTGCAGCTCTTTCTCATTCAAATGCTGCAGTTTAAACCAGCATGTCACCCATTCAGCTCACACCTTGTGTCTTACTTGTTCTCTTCCATTTAGATTGCAAGCTTTTGTGAACACGGCCGTCTTTTATATTTATACAGTACTGCATAGATTGTCTCTTCATAATGTTGGATGATAATAGTCTGGGTTTGTTCAGTTAGTAAGAATTGACATCTACATTTGTATTACTGCACCTAAAGAATGCTTGGTGCTTCTTTTCTATACTAAACTAGTATATTTCCTTCATAAATACATGCAGCTATTGGAATGAGTGGTGGAAAGTACTTTTCTCATGGTACAACACGGTTTATTAAATTTTGCAAAACACACTTTCAATTACTTAGACTGTAATAAGTGGATTCCAGCTATGTCTGATCTAGCCAGTCTCATTACATGTTATATTGAGGCTGTGTGGTTTGGGTATCGGCAGAAAATATGGGCTGGTTAATGCATTTCGATTTGTCCCCTACAAATATCCATAGGAGGTTTGTATGAAAGTACTTATTTTCTAAATCAATCAACTTCCATCTCTCTCTTTATTCCTACTGATGGCTGATGGATTGCCTGTTTATCAGTCAGCTGTATTAGATTAAAGTACAAGTGTAAGACAAAGTGCTGAGAAAATGTACTTACTTCATGTCTTGCTTTAAAGCATAACGTGAAGCCATTGTTCACTCATTCTAGCAAGTACCCCAATGAGTCTGATTAAGATTTGCGGGGGCCCTGGGACAAGTAACTTGTGGGTGCACCAACCACTGAAACTTTATTGCAAAAACATTTAGGGTGATGAGCACAGGGATTAATGAGCATACAATATATAACACTTCTCGTATTTACTGCATTAGTTTTCCTGTATCAAATTGATAACTTTTTCAATAAGAATTCCTACCAACATCAAATAAAAAAATAAAAAAAAAAAATCTATTTTTTTTTTTTAATGTCATCAACCAATATCCATGTATCATTTCATACAGATCATGTATTATAAGATCCCTACACTATCAATCCCTAGTATCAATATAGCTGACTAATAATGTACAAATGATAGTAATATATGTACAAACTTCTAAATATCTGCATATACAATGAATGTCATATGCACCAGTTTGCAATAGTACCATTACCAATACCAAAGGTCAGGACCATCCTGTGACAAATTAGTCCTTGTGATGTATAGTGTAGCTGTAATAAAAATGTTTTTGATATAGCTAAATACAATACACAGGACGATTGGATTATGCTGTGTTGGAGTGTTGAACCAGAGAGGAATCAGATTGTCATCTTGAAGTCAGGAAGACTTTATTCACTACTTTTAGCATTTTCATTTTATGGATTTTTTCCCCCCAATTTATTCTGGCTCAGTAGTATGCAGAATGAGGATATATAGACAGACAAATATTAAACTTTGGGGTTCATGTCCTTTTTTTACACCTAATGGGCCTGACTCATTAATAAATGCATACTGAGCGCAATGGGCGTTTGTTTTAAAACACATGTAAATCAGGTATATGTACACCCAAATTCAACAAGGAGCGAGTGTAAAGCTACATGTGAATGGAATGTGGGTGTAGCGTCACTGTGCTCTCCTAGATATATGTATACTGCAGCATACATCCAATTTATATGTGAAATATAAACTCTCAAAAGAATGCACTGAACAAAAAAAAGAACTATTCAATTCATGTCATCTGTTAATAATAATGATAAAACATGAAATACATTTATTAGTATGTTTACTACTGTACATAAAATACATTTTTACAGTTGCTCCTAATTGCAAACACATGTTATAGCATGCATGCACAGTGGTCATCTCTAGTAATCAGCACGTAGACTAGTCCTGTAGCTGGAGCAAGAGATACGGCTGAAAAACAAGTACCTGAGAGAAGCCCAGAGCTTGGCTCAGACTCCGCTGCATGCGCTCCAGATTTGCACGCCTTTACTTACCCTGTTCCCTCATGAAATCGTAGGCTGTAATAAGTGCCCTTTTGTGCTCAAGGATGAATTGAACGTGGCTGCTTTCTGTGGAGTATTGTCCACTTCCAGGCACCAGGACCAATGTCTGTGAATTTTTGAAATCTGCTGATCAAATCCTTAGTTTAATCCTCTCACTTTTACTTGTTTCCCCTTAATCAACTTGAGTCGTTTCCCCGTTGTTCTATGGCCCTGTTAATATATTGGACATTTTACAAAATGTTATCTTTTGTCTTTGTTTTAATATTGGTGATGCATAAAACAGAGGAAAGGTAAAATATTCCTTGAAAATAAAACATTTAATCAATACAAGACCCTGTTCTCGTCATAGTTTGTGTGTGTCCTATCTTTGAAGTGTTTTAGTCTCCTTACATTTCCCTTCTGCATTTAATTAAACCTGGGCATTGTTAGGGAAAATAAACAAGCAATATTTAATTTACATCTATGCTGAAGCTTTTTAGGGAGATTCAAATTTCTTTAATGACTTTGTTGTTAATCTACCCACCTCCTAAATGGTGGCTGCTGGCAGATAAATAATGTTATAGACACAGCGTATAGAGAGATCTTCATAGTTATACAAATATTTTAAACAAGAGAACCCCATCTATGACTTGCTTGGTTCCACAGATATGGTTTCACATGCAAAGATGATTTGTGATAATAAGGCCATCAGGTGGCACTATTTCTTTGCTTTCTTTTAGATGATATTTTAACTCTGCAAATCAATTAATATGGCACAGTATTTCCACTGTAGATCATTATGTTCAAACATACACAGATATAATGTTGTCTGTATAGTGATTTGTCTAGTCATTTTACCAAAGACTTATAGGGGCATATCCAATTGTTGGCGTTATAGCCAAAAATCTTGCATTGCGCGCACTATTACAGTCATTACGGTAATAGCGCGCGTAAATACCGGTATTACGGTACTTTTCTCGCTGGATTTCAGCTCGCGGCTCAGGGAGCTGCAAACTGAAATCCAGCTCACTATTACCGTAATACTGGTAATGGTTTTAACGCCGCGGGTAAACTAAAGAATTGAATATGCCCCATAGAAACAGAAAACAATTTGTATCAAGTATGTATTCCACTTGGATAAAAAAATATACAAATTGATTACAACTTTATTAGTATGCAATACATGGATGCATTATATGGAAGACAATGTACCAAAGCTATATTAGTTCTCTGTATTTATTCTACAGTGGTACATTTGTGAACCAGCCTAATTGGACAGGGACTTCACGGCTACACTTCTAAGCAGCCAGGGAAACTCTCCCTAAAGGACAAAATGCAGTCGTGCTATTTTAACATCTATTTAATCACCCATACAGCGTGAAGGCAGCCATCTTGTGGGTTGAACCAATTTTCATTTGACTAGTAAGTAATGAGGCATTTCTTATGAAGTGCCAGCCCTATTTCTCACCAATTCCCCCTCTTTCTAGTGAAATTGTAGGCTACATTTTCATGAGTGTTGGCTCAGACCTAGAAATGTCTGTCTCAGCTGTAACTAAGGTAATGGTTTTACTTTTACCTTTCCATTCCTTCAGTTTTTTTTCGTTACCTTTTATCGCCCGTCACAGTTTTTAATTTTTTTAAACTTTTTTTCTACAATTTCATTAGTATCATACACAGAAATACAGCATTAAAACCATGGACAAGTAAGGTGGATAACTTGAGTATCTTGTTACAATGGCACCTGTCAAGGGGTGGGATATATTAGGCAGCAAGTGAGCAGTCAGTTCTGGAGGTTGATATGTTGGAAGCAGGAAAAATGGGCAAACGTAAGGATCTGAGCGACTTTGACAAGGGCCAAATTGTGAGGACTAGATGGCTGGGTCAGAGCATCTCCAAAATGGCAGGTCTTGTGGGGTGTTGTATACAGTGGTTAGTACCTACCAAAAGTGGTCCAACGAAGGACAACCAATGACCTGGGTCATGGGCGCCCAAGGCTCATTGATGCGTGTGATGAGTGTAGGCTAGCCCATCTGGTCAAACCCTACAGAAGAGCCCTTGTAGCATGAATTGCTGAAAAAGTTAATACTGGCTATGATAGAAAGATGTCAGGACACACAGTGCATCACAGCTTGCTGCGTAGTCGCAGACTGGTAAGAGTACCT